>NC_091161.1:37203358-37385858 GCF_040958095.1 Procambarus clarkii
AAAAAAAGTATCACTACAGAGAGTATATCAATTCGAGTTGGATATATGTGGTACCTAGTAGCCAGAACGGACTTCTCAGCCTACTATGTAAGGCCTGATTTGCCTAATAAGCCAAGTTTTCACGAATTTATATGTTTTCTCGAATTTTTTTCTTATTTTATCATTTCATGAGTTAAAAAAAAATTATTGGAGTTAAAATTAACGTAGATATATGACCGAACCTAACCAACCCTACATAACCTAACCTAACATAGGTTAGGTTAGGTTAATATAATATATGTTAAGTAACGGCCTATGGCCTATTGAATGAATCTCAATCATCAACTCCCCACTGTATGATATATGACTCACGCCGTTTACCCGCGCTTCTTTGAATTTCTTCACTTTGACATTCCGAGCACTGGGCAGAAATCACATTACATCAACATCAATCTCTGACCATCGCATTGCTTTGCTTTGTTTTAATTAGACAGTCGGATTCCCCTGGTCCATGCCACTTTTGAGTTGATTATTATATATGATGGTCAATGTTGGAAACTAGTTCAACAAACAATTTAGTTATCATCGAACCTATATCCAATATTTGCATTATGAATTTCAATTGTGATGATGCTGGGTACCCATCCATCTTCAGTAGAACCCATCCAGAACCATTTTGGGTTTATGAGGTATGTTTTTCATATTTTTTTTTTTTGGGGGGGGGGGACACTAGTACTAGTTTCCTTTAGTCTTTTTCATTCCCAACCAACTTTCAGTTCAGTCAAACTTCTCGTATCCTAAAACAAAAACAAAAACAAAAACAAAAATAAATTAATAATGAACCTTGATATTTAGCACGTGCATTTTAACTAACATAAATAAATTTGAAGAAATAATGTACTATTAACTCATCACCTCTATTTTTCTCTTAATTTCAATTGCATCATCTTTATTAATGAAGGTGTATTATTATTCATATATATTGGTGGTTCTATACCAAAAACTGCCTTGTAAGGCGATATGCCAATTCCACGTGAATATGCTGTGTTTTTGGTGAATTGCACAAAGGGAAGTCCAGCTGACCAATCTCGCGTTTGATTCTCACACATCCAACTGCCAAGCATTTTGATTAAATTTTCTTTTGTACATTCAATGCTCCCTTGGCTCTGTGGATGACGAGGTTTGCTATTAATGAGGAGCATGTTGGGCCACATTTCGTTTTTTAGCTCTTGAATCACCTCTGCCACAAATTCACGGCCGTTATCGCTCTGCAGAATTCGTGGGGCTCCCAAGAGAGCAAATATATCGAGTAAGTGGCGTGCCACTTCAATCGCCCGTTTACTGCGAAGAGCTCGTAAAACCGAAAACTTTGTTAAATGATCTTGATAATGTAAAATATATTTATACACACATCCTCCTTCTTTTTGCATATTTATTAAATCCATTTGTCCTCGCTCCGCAAAACTGGTCGATACAATGGGCCGTATTACCCCCTTTTTTCGTCGAGGAAGTCGTTTCAAATTACATATGTGGCAGAGTGAAATAAAGAGTTTCACCGATTGTTGAGTGACGTTAGCGATAGTTTTACTTGCTTCAAAATAAGTTCTTTTTTCTCCTCCGTGACAAACTGCTCTGTGTGCATCATAAATCGTATCATACAATTGCCCTTGATGTATGAAACGACGACACATCCGGCCAGGATCAGCTGTTGTTGCTCCTGTTGTTGTTGTTGTTGTTACAGCCGTAGTAGAATGACGATTGTCACTGGTCAGTTTACACTTGGTCCCCCGCTTCATTCTTCGTTCAGTTTCGTCGATGGTTACTAAGACGTCATCCCCAAATAGATTTTTGACATCATATCGAGACAATAGATCATATTCATGAGAAGATTTCCAATTCAGTTTCAATTTAGCATTTTTGACTTCCTCGATGTATTGTGCTAATTTTTCTCGAGTAAAAATTTTCCGACTCCCAGGCCCACCTTTTTCCAACATTTGGCTAATTTTTAATTCAAATTCATGTTTGCTGCAAAATTCTTCGTTTTTCTTTTGCTTTGATATCATCCTATCACTATTTTAATTTTATTTCAATATGTTTATTATATAACCACCAAGTTTTTTTTTTTTTTTACAAATCGCCTAGAACACTAGTGATGATAATGGAATTGGAATTGAAAAGAAGAGTTTGAAGCCTTTACTGTAAACCTGAAGAATCTCGAAATATAAATAAAAAAAAAATATATATAATGCCATGCCTAGTAAATATATAATATGGTCAGACGGATTTAATAAATTTACCATTCATTAATTACATACCAAAATGAGTGGACAACATAGCATGAAAACATTAGAAGGTTTAAATTTCAAAATAAATTTAAACATTTTAAAACGAAATGGGTTTTATTATAACAAACAAGAAAATCTATGGAAATGTATAAAGTGTCATTTGTCACTTACATTCAATATAAATAGTAATGCAATTGTATATCCAGAACATAATTGTACATTTATTTCACAAATTAAAACACCTATCAGAATGTTTAACAACATTTTTTTTTTGAAGTTTGAAAGTGCACGTCTAGACACATTTAACAATTGGAAATTCCCATGGATTTCCCCTCTAAATTTAGCTAGGGATGGATTTTTTTATCTTAAAAGAAACGATGCATGTGCATGTATTTTCTGCAATACAGTTATCAAGAACTGGCAAATAAACGATATTCCACATAATAAACATAGACAAAGAGTTCCTTATTGTACATTTATCATGGGAAAACCCGTTGGTAATGTCCCTTTAGAGTTATGTGAAGTTATTCTGCAATCCAATTTAGTCCTCTCATTGTCACCTCATTGCCCCAGTGTCGATCGAACATATGAAGATTGTAAAAATCGCCTGGAAAGTTTTAGCACATGACCACTTACACTACCAAACTCAGAAGATCTAAGTTCAGCTGGATTCTTTTATACAGGTCTTAGTGATCATGTGAAATGTGCTTTTTGTAATCTTGGGCTATGGAATTTTGACATTTCTGACAAGCCTCTACTTCTTCATATTCAATGGAATCCGGAATGTAGCTTTCTGAAAAGTTTCATGGATTTATCCTCGAACAAAATTGAGATTACAATACGAAAATTTCGAGAGGTATCTGTAAATGATAAAAAAAATCTAATTCAATCTTTAATTGAAGGAATGGATACCATATGCCAAACCATTTACCATGATAATATACCTCGAGATATTATACATAGTATTGTAAAAGAAACTATAGAAAAAAAAGAATTTGCAGTATTGTTTTCATATATTTTATTTCGGTATAAATGTCAGGAAAAACAATTTGGGAAAATTTTGGTAAAAAATTTTCCTCAAATAATAAAAGATATGGAAACTACCACAACCCAAACAACACCCCCACCATCACCCTACCCAAACCCCACCAACACAACAACCCCCACAACATCCCAAACAATAACCCAAACCCCACCAACACAACAACCCCCACAACAACCCAAACAATAACCCAAACCCCACCAACACAACAACCCAAACAATAACCCAAACCCCACCAACACAACAACCCCCACAACAACCCAAACAATAACCCAAACAATAACCCAAACACTGCCACCACCACCCCCACCAACACAACAACCCCCACAACAACCCAAACAATAACCCAAACACTGCCACCACCACCACCACCACCACCACCACCCTCCCAAAACCCAACCAACACAACAACCCAAACACTGCCACCACCACCACCCTCCCAAAACCCAACCAACACAACAACCCAAACACTGCCACCACCACCACCACCCTCCCAAAACCCAACCAACACAACAACCCAAACACTGCCACCACCACCACCACCACCACCCTCCCAAAACCCAACCAACACAACAACCCAAACACCACCACCACCACCACCACCCTCCCCACCACCACCACCACCCTCCCCAAACCCCACCAACACAACAACCCAAACACCACCACCACCACCACCACCCTCCCCACCACCACCACCACCCTCCCCAAACCCCACCAACACAACAACCCCACCACAACTTTTATAATCACCCACACCCACAATATACACACCCTGGTTGATACCTGGTTGATGGGGTTCTGGGAGTTCTTCTACTCCCCAAGCCCGGCCCGAGGCCAGGCTCGACTTGTGAGAGTTTGGTCCACCAGGCTGTTGCTTGGAGCGGCCCGCAGGCCCACATACCCACCACAGCCCGGTTGGTCCGGCACTCCTTGGAGGAATAAATCTAGTTTCCTCTTGAAAATGTCCACGGTTGTTCCGGCAATATTTCTTATGCTTGCTGGGAGGACGTTGAACAACCGCGGACCTCTGATGTTTATACAGTGTTCTCTGATTGTGCCTATGGCACCTCTGCTCTTCATTGGTTCTATTCTACATTTTCTTCCATGTCGTTCACTCCAGTACGTTGTTATTTTACTGTGTAGATTTGGTACTTGGCCCTCCAGTATCTTCCAGGTGTATATTATTTGATATCTCTCTCGTCTTCTTTCTAGTGAGTACATTTGGAGGGCTTTGAGACGATCCCAATAATTTAGGTGCTTTATTGCGTCTATGCGTGCCGTATATGTTCTCTGTATTCCCTCTATTTCAGCAATCTCTCCTGCTTTGAAGGGGGAAGTGAGTACTGAGCAGTACTCAAGACGGGACAACACAAGTGCCTTGAAGAGTACAACCATTGTGATGGGATCCCTGGATTTGAAAGTTCTCGTAATCCATCCTATCATTTTTCTGGCTGTCGCAATATTTGCTTGGTTATGCTCCTTAAACGTTAGGTCGTCCGACATTATTATTCCCAAATCCTTTACATGCTGTTTTCCTACTATGGGTACATTTGATTGTGTTTTGTACTCTGTATTATGTTTAAGGTCCTCATTTTTACCGTACCTGAGTACCTGGAATTTATCACTGTTAAACATCATGTTATTTTCTGATGCCCAGTCGAAAACTTTATTAATATCAGCTTGAAGTTTTTCAATGTCCTCAGCCGAGGTAATTTTCATACTGATTTTTGTGTCATCTGCAAAGGATGATACGAAGCTGTGACTTGTATTTTTGTCTATATCTGATATGAGAATAAGGAAAGCAGTGGTGCAAGGACTGTACCCTGAGGTACAGAGCTTTTCACTGCACTTGGACTAGATTTTATATGGTTGACAGTTACTCGCTGAGTCCTGTTTGACAGAAAACTGAGTATTCAGCGTCCTACTTTACCGGTTATTCCCATTGACTTCATTTTGTGTGCTATCACGCCATGGTCACATTTATCGAAGGCCTTTGCGAAGTCCGTGTATATCACATCAGCATTCTGTTTCTCTTCTAATGCCTCAGTGACTTTGTCGTAGTGCTCAAGTAGCTGTGAGAGGCACGATCTTCCCGCTCGAAATCCATGTTGGCCTGGGTTATGAAGGTCATTGGTCTCCATGAAATTGGTGACCTGACTCCTAATCACTCTCTCAAATACTTTTATGATGTGCGATGTTAGTGCAACTGGTCTATAATTTTTTGCCAATGCTTTGCTCCCTCCCTTGTGTAGAGGGGCTATGTCTGCTACTTTAAGTGCATCTGGTATCTCCCCCGTGTCCAAGCTCTTCCTCCACACTATACTGAGTGCCTGTGCTACCGGCACTTTGCATTTCTTTATAAATATTGAATTCCATGAGTCTGGACCTGGGGCCGAGTGCATGGGCATGTTTTCAATTTCTTTTTCAAAATTTAGTGCGCTCGTGTTTATATCAGTTATATTTACCGGGGTTTGAATATCCCGCATAAAGAAAATGTCTCGATCTTCCACCTTCATGTTGTTTATTGGAGTGCTAAACATGTCCTCATACTGCTTTTTTAGGATTTCACTAATTTCTTTGTCATCCTCCGTGTATGAACCTTCACTTGTACGAATAGGTCCAATACTGGCAGTGGTTTTTGCTTTTGATTTCGCATATGAGAAGAAATATTTTGGATTTTTCTTTATTTCCTGAATTGCTTTCTGTTCTAACTGCCTTTCTTCAGTTTCATATGAGTGTTTCAATTTCCGCTCGATTTCTTCAATCTCCCTATTTAAATTATTCCTTCTTTGACGGGAAATTCGTGTCTGCATAAGCAGTTCCGTTATTTTTTTCCTGCGTTTATAGTGTCGTCTGCGTTCTCTTTCTACGTTAGATCTCTTTCTGGCTTTCCTCAAAGGAACATGTTTCAGACAGACTTGATACGCTTCTGAAGTAAGTTTTTCTATTCCTTCTGTAGGACTTGTATTATTTAGAACAGTTCCCCATGGAATGTTTGTAAGTTCCCTGTTTATTATCTCCCAGTCTATCCTTTTATTATTAAAATAGAATTTACTGAATAGCCCCTCTCGCTTTATCAACGTTTTAGGTCTATTCTGAGTATTGATGGTCGTTTGCACTTCAATGAGTTTGTGATCTGAGTATGTGGTATCTGATATCGTAATGTCTCTGATAATGTCTTCATTGTTCGTAAAGACCAGATCTAGAATATTTTCATTTCTCGTTGGCTCCGATATCTGCTGATTGAGTGAAAATTTGTCACAGAATCTAAGTAGTTCTCTAATCTGTGGTTGGTTAGGTCCTGATAGATTTCCTGGTATAATACTATTGTTTGCTATTTTCCACCTGAGACTAGGCAAGTTGAAGTCACCTAGGAAAATAATATCAGGTATCGGGTTCTCAACCCTAATCTCACCACCACCCCAACAACCTTACCACACCACCACCACCACTCCCTACTACACATTAATGAATATAATCCATGTTCCGTTAGAATACAAAAAATATATAAATTATTATATAAACACCATTCATTTTTAGATACAAAATAGTCAGTATGTCATCTCAGTATTGTAAAGAAACTGATTTTTATTACAAAAATGCACATCTTCCTCCCACTATAAATATGCCATTAATACAATTAAAACCAAACCAATTAAATTATGATAATAAAACTAAAAAATCTTTAGGGCTTTTATATGTAGATGCCAGTCAATGTTTTAGCACAGACGAAAAAGTTATATTAAAAAAATGTAAAATCCTAATGTTACATTCTCCATCATACTTTTATATTTCGTATCTTAATAATAAAAGTTATCGACATAAATGGAATGATAAAACGAAAAATGTTATTATTTTTTAAAATTCGTCCCCCATGAGTCAAGCCGAATATGTTAATTTATATCAACATATGTTTGGTAATGGAAATACAATAGAGGGAGAGTATACACTTCCTCGTGGTCAACCTGAAAAAATTGATCAAAAGATTCCGATAATTACCCAAATTAGAGAGTTTATGGAAGAAACACATTGTTTTCATTTAGATTTTATACCAATTATTAAAAGAATTAAATTGGGGATGATTCATAATAACCAATATAATTTACCAATGATATCAGAGGAATGGATAGCACTGAATGGTAAAACCTATCAGTGTGATTATAGTATTTTAATTGAAACTGAAAATGCAAATAATTTAATTCAATTTAAGCACTCTCGGTCTCGATGTTTAAATTGGATACTTGGAACTTTAGGATGTATTTTCAACCTAAATGATAAGAAGACCAACAACCGTGCAATTAAGAATTATATGCATCGTTTTCCTTTCAGTCATCGCTTAGATGAAGAAAAAATTGCCTGTTATTTCCCACTTGAAGAAGCCCTAATACATATAAACAGCCATCGACTCAAAACACTAATACCCTTCAATAGTGAAACATTAATTAAAACTATAATTAAAAAAATAAAAGAAAATCGTTAAATAAAATGGTACATCCTCATCTTTCAACAACAACAACAACAACAACGGCTTCAGGCGAGAATCATCAACAACTTCCTCAGTTACTACCTCAACCTCATGTTATGGATTTGAGAATAGCTAATAGAGTACATGAAGAATCTTATTGGAATCCAATACCAACCACATTAACAACTCCCGCAATTAATGAGACACATGATAATAAGGAAATATCACAGGAAAAAATGAATGTCGTTAAGAAAAAAACAAATTGGTCCCTTTCTATTATGTATCTGTCTTTTTTGGTTGGTTTATTAGCCACCTTTTATCTTTTGGGAACAAATATTTCCAAATCATTAATGTCATTAGTAATTGCTATTATGGCTCTTTTATTAATTACATTTATCTTAACTTACCATCAATATCAATATCAATCAATTGTTTCTTATGCCCAAAAAATCGTTCCTCCAGCTAAACAGCTTATACATCTATTAAATTATTAAATTATAATTAAATTTCATAGTCATTTTATTATTTTTCTCCTATATAAAAAAGAACAAAAAAAGATATGTTCGGTAATAAAATATTCACATATTTTATACTTATTATATTAATTATCTTATGTTTGTTTATTACAATAACATCTGTTATGAATGTATATGATAAAATACCATTTATGGATTCAGTTAAATCTGATGATCACATGAAATATGTTATGGGGTCACATCATGCCATTGCTGGGCTAATTGCAGTAATTCTCGTGATTTTTACAACGATTAATACATATAAAATTATAAACCATGAAGAAAGAGACCAAATGAATTTTGAAGCACAGTAAATTTAATAAAGTATTAAAAAAAAAATTGTTGTAATGTATGACATTTACCAAGTCATAGAAACAGGTGCTTGCTTTATTTTTTTAATACAAGTGTAATCAATACTGATCATAAAATTACCTAAATTTTTTAATTATAATCATAAAAACCTACAGTGTGTGTGTGTGTGTGTGTGTGTGTGTGTGTGTGTGTGTAGGTGTGTGTGTGTTGTAAAAATAAATATATTAAATTTGATATATACAAAATTCATATTATATACAAAATTCATATTCTATAATGTTTACAATTTCTAAGATCTAACTGTATATTTATAATAAAAACTCTGGGAGAATGGTAATTCGAATGTGAGTTACAAGTTACTAAAGAGATATTCATCAAATCCTTATTCTCAATAATGGATCCTAAGTGAGTGGGTAAAACGACACATACAGAGGAAGAAACAAACAACGGGTAGGTCTCCTGAAACCCATTTAAACCTATTACAAAAAACAATAACAACCACCAAAATAAATAAATATATATATATATATATATATATATATATATATATATATATATATATATATATATATATATATATATATATATATATATATATATATATATATATATATATACATATATATATATATGTCGTGCCTGGTTGCCAGAACGTTGTATTTGGCCTGCTGTGCAAGACCCGATTTGCCTGATGGGCCGAGTTTTCATGAATTTATATTTTTTTCAATTTTTTTTTCTTGTGAAGTGATGAATCTGTCCATTTCATTATGTATGGGTTGATTATTGGAAATTTGAGTTAAAACTAACATAGATATATGACCGAACCTAACCTAGCCCCTAACCTAATTAACTTGTGTATGGTGAAATGGACAGATTTATCACTTCATAGAGGAAAATTGGAAAAATATATAGATTCAGGGGAACTTGCCTCGTTGGGCAGGTCGGGCCTAGCATAGTGGTCCAGGTGTGGCTTTCTGGCTGCTACATATGTCTATTATTTTTTTTTATAATATGCTAAACGAAACCTCTCAATGTTCAATAATTCTTAGCCATTTATTAAAAAAATTGTGAGAAGGACTCTCTCGACGCCTCACCCTGCCACAGTGGGTCATCTATCCGTTCTGTCTCTGTGTCGGATCCTAGCCCGCCTTTTGAGTTCGAATCTCCGTTTTCGGCGACCCACCTTAACACCCCCCCTCCCCTCACCCATCTAGAGCCCAAGCCCACCCCTTACCCCCCAAAGTCCTCGTCTCTGCGTTAGCAGCTGGAGTGCTGGTGGAGGTGGTGACAGTGGCACCGCTGTCGTTAGCAGCTGGAGTGCTGGTGGAGGTGGAGGTGGTGACAGTGGCACCGCTGTCGTTAGCAGCTGGAGTGCTGGTGGAGGTGGAGGTGGTGACAGTGGCACCGCTGTCGTTAGCAGCTAGAGTGCTGGTGGAGGTGGAGGTGGTGACAGTGGCACCGCTGTCGTTAGCAGCTGGAGTGCTGGTGGAGGTGGAGGTGGTGACAGTGGCACCGCTGTCGTTAGCAGCTGGAGTGCTGGTGGAGGTGGAGGTGGTGACAGTGGCACCGCTGTCGTTAGCAGCTGGAGTGCTGGTGGAGGTGGTGACAGTGGCACGTGCTGTTGGGAGGGTGGCACTGACATCTTCTGATTGTGGAGAGATGGTGTCGCTGTTTGTGGATTGGATTCTCATCCACATTAAAAATAAAATAATTAGTAAACATATACCAACAACAAATATATAAATGTTCATTTTTTTTTATAATAACCAAAACCAAAAAAATATTAGAGGGTAATTCATAAACAATAAAAAACAACAACTAAGTATTTTGGGTAATTGCCAATAAACAAACATTATATTAAATTATTAATATAATTGAAAAGTTTTAATTATAATATAAATTACCATATACATCCTTGTGTTTTAGGTGGGGTATACAAATTTACATACTGATTAAATGACATTGAATCGCACAAATCTTGTGGTATATGATGTACATCATTAGGAGGTTCTATTTGGAAGTTGGGGATGGATGTATCTGCTTTTATAGTTTTATCAACAACTTGAAGATATTCAGAAGGATCTCGTATTTGTACTAAATAATTAGGTTGAAGAGTTGTAATGTTGTTTCCCGGTGTTACTTCAAATTTCCTAAATACCCCAACACTGCGATTCATAATATTTTGCAAATGGGCAATGGTATTTTTTAATACTAACATTTCATTAGAACATAGGCTCTTGAGAGTAACAAAACCGATTTGATCTGAATATACTACATTAGGCGATGCTATTTCATGAATATTTGTGCCATTTTCGGGATAGTCTGAAAATATATCAATACCATTGGGTTTTTCACCTGCAAGATTATGATTGATATCGAGTATTTTTGAGGGAGACATTCCAATGGCAATATCAAAAATAGATTAATTAACATTATTTATATCAACAGGTTTATTCAGGTCATCATTAAACTCTGAAAAGTAATTTTTCAAATTGTCTATATTTGCTTTTAAATTCTTACGAAACATTTCCGAATCATTAATATGTTTCTCCATAGCAATATCAGCGAGATCAGGAGAAGTGGTAGTATTTAAGTCAGGAAAACTGTCTGGTTTAATAGGATCTCCAGGTTTGAGATTTGTATTAGGTGTCATGGTATGTGCTGTATTTACAAATCGTTTATGAGGTGGATATTTAGTACCATCTTTAAGTCCTCGTT
Organism: Procambarus clarkii; assembly: GCF_040958095.1. NCBI lineage: Eukaryota > Metazoa > Arthropoda > Malacostraca > Decapoda > Cambaridae > Procambarus > Procambarus clarkii. The sequence continues at coordinate 37,214,675 of NC_091161.1, forward strand.
TCAATTTTTCACAGGCTGTAGTTGATTTAGGTTCAGTACTGTCAGTAAACACGGCCTTCCCTTTATTATTAATGATGAGAATATTATGTGGAGTAGTGATACACTCACTATTGAGTGGAGGGTATTTTTTAAGATCTTCCGGATTATTCGAGAGGGCAACCGCTATGGCTAGAAAATCATGTATTCGATGTGTGGACAAGGGTTCATAACAAGCAAAATTGGTTCGATTCAAATATAATCTACTTCCATCATTATCTGTTATAGTTTTCACTTGTAAACGTCGCTGTGATTGAATTAGTTGAGAATAATATATGTTTAAAACTGAATTTACATCAAAAATTTTTAGTAAAACTAAATTTTCTTCACCTTTAGCTGCTTTAACAAATTTATGAGGTGGAGAAGTTATTAATTTAATCTTGTCAGTTGGTATAGGCTCACCTTTGTAATAACCATTATCAAGAGAAGCAGGGAGAGCGTTCATAAACTTTTCATAACATTCCAATTGGTCTTTAATGTTATTATTATTGCAAGGAACAGTTTCCTCTGTATCAACCCAAATTACTTTAACCCCCTGATCTATGAGATTTGATGGCATAGCTAACATCTGTAAAAAGATTTTTGAATCAGGGATTAGAATATTACCTGGATGAAAAGATATATTCATAGCATTTTGCATGTTAGGATAGACTTTTTGATTAACATTATAACTTGTTAAGACATGAGCCATTGGTCCTAAATTATAAGTTTTATGAGGCCCAGTTTTGTTGGAACAAAATGAGTCTTTAAAATCTTTCACCATGTCTGTTGATAACAAACCTATTTTTAGATATAAACAGGGTGGACATATAGCAGACAAACTTTTATAAATATTATGTACTGGTTTTTCCCGTGCTTTTCTATACAAATCTTCAATTTGTTGTAAATGATAATCTTTTTCTTCATATTTTAGGTCAGGAAATAGAGCGTGAATACAAACACATTTAGAAGAATTACCAATCATATTTAACTGTTGACCCAAAGCTTTTATGAAAGAAGCACGTTGGTTAGGGTCACTGATATATCTAGTCATATCTTGAATTTTGGAAAGAACTTCAGATATTTCTGGATTAACTTTTGGATTGGCCATTATTGATGTTATAGATGAATTCGGAGTTAGACCAACTACTGATTGTTGTGTTATGGTGTTTGTTTGTTGGTTTTGTGCTGGTTGGTTTGGTGGTGGGTTTGATGGTGGGTTTGGTGATTGTACAGGATTGGTTGTATTTGGAATCCATACAGGACTATTCATATTTTCATATATTTTTTATTATAAATTAAAATAAAAAGGTAAATAAATGTCTTCATCTTTACCTCAATCACCGACATCATCACTTTCAATAAAAAATCCCATAGTTAATTCTGATGTCATTAATATCATTTCTAAAATTAATGATGATTCACCCCAACATAATTTAATTAGAACGATGATTAGAGAACAAATAAATATGATAGGTACTCAATGTATTTGTAAACATGCAATTTTACCTAATGTAAAAACAGAAGATAAAGATTATTATTTACTTCAACTTGAACAACTCTATATGAAAGCCCAAGGAAAATTATCCAAATCCAATACCTATATAAGTTTATCTGCCATATGCCAACCATGTTTGTATGTGAAAATGGGTTTAATCTTTCGGGAAACTTTAAATGATTTTCATTATAATGAAATGTGTCATAATAACATTGGAATACACACCTATAATTTAGGATATTTCTGGCATGCTCTATCTAGTTTCGGTATTAATTACAAAATTTATCCCCAAATTAAACAAACACAGAACATATCTTTCTTCCCTGGTAATGTTATCTTACCCAATCCCAACATTTTGTTACAAATTTTAGCTATGCCATCAAATCTCATAGATCAAAATATTAAAATTGTTTGGGTTAACACTAAAGAAATAATAGATGAAATAAATGAAATAAATGTTGACGATTTAACTAAAATTTATACAAAACTTGTAGAAAGCCTCCCATATCCTTTGGAAAACGGTTACTATAAACGTCCATTAAAAAACGAACAATGGAATGACAATGAAAAGGGAATAAGCGCTCCTCCTTCTTCACGATTTATTAAAGTTATAAAAAATGATGATTTTAATTCAGTGGATTTAAAAATCTTTGATATTAACAATATAATGAGTATTTATTATGCTCAGTTAATTAAATCTCAGCAACGGCTCTTACAAATAAGAAATAATCGATTGTCATACTGTGAACCATTATCGACACATAGGACTCATGATTATATAGCTATAGCAATTGCTCTTTCTGACTCCCTCGATGATCTTAAAGAATTACCGCCTCTCAATGGTCGATGTATCTTCACGATGCATAACATTCTTATTGTTAACAGACAAGGAAGAGCTATTTTTACTACAACTACTACCAAAAATCAATCCACTGAATGTATACAATTAAAACGAGCTCTTAAACCTAAAATATCCACCCAAACCAATACCAGTTCACCCAATGTATTACAACAGCTCAAAAATCCTGTTAGACCTATAGATATTCATCCCCCTTCTTTTATACATGAGACAAAATTTTCTTATCTGTCTCATATTGCAACTGAGAAACCTATGGTTAAAACGTATCAAAGTCATTTAACTTCAAATACTGATAATTTAAAACGGTATTTCAATACATTTAATGATGATCTAAATGTGGATGTGGTAAATAACATTAATGATGTTTCCATTCTCGATATTGCAATGGGAATGTACCCTAGTAAAATATTAGATATTAACTTGAAACCGGAAAAAAATTCAAATATTGATATTTCCACTGACGAATCCAATGGAGAATGTATGATTAGGATATTAGAAACAACCCCTCCTAATACTGCTTATTCATCTCATATAGGATTCATTTCCCTTATAAATATATGCAGTAATGAAAAATTAGTTTTAAAGAATATGGCAACATTTTTACCAAATATATTAGCTCGAGATACTGGCACAAACTTCATTTCTAAAAATTCTCTAGGGAATATTACCCATAATATAAATTTTTTGGCTGAAATGAAAGATCACAACGAGTTTATTGAGTCCATAAAACAACCAAATTAACAAAGTAAAATAAAATAAAAAAAATGACTTCAAAATCAACCTTGGATATTATAAATCTTAATGATGCCCTTAAAAATAAAAAATATAAAAAAGCTTTTCAAATTTATTTAGACTTTGAAAAATCTATTCTAAAAACACTCTTTGTAAATGAAATTAAAATTATACCCGAAAATGAAAATGAAAATAGTCCAGAGAGACTAAACCCATTTCCTTTGATAATATGTTCAACGCTGTTCAAATTAGCATTACAAGAAGATAAGAAAAATGATATGAAAGAATTTAAACCGAAAGAAAATCTTCAAAAACTAAATGAATTCTTTAAAAATACCGATAATATTGACCAAATAGTAGGTTCATCTCTCATTAACGATCTACTAACCAACCTTATACATTGTGCAATCAATGAACTTGAAAACGAAAATATGGATGAACCCAATCTCATGGACAGAATTTTTGGTGTATATAAATTATTTGAACAGTTTCTATTTGCCCTTGAACGTAGTCATCTTTATACACCATTTTCAATCAACACTCAATTGATTTACCTTTGTTTTCTGTTATGCAAACGCATGAATGAACTCATAAAAAGTTGTGTAAATATGAATACAATCTCTAATTCAAAAATAAATGAAATTCAAAACACATTTCAAAATAATGTAAACCAATTGGAAAACAATAATAAATTTTGTATACAACAGTTACATGAACATTATCAATGGCAACTAAAAAACTCTCAAGAAATTTATAAAAGCAACATTGAAGAAATTTACAGAAAAACAGAGGAAAGTAAAAATGAATTATGGAAAAGGGTTAACCTTTCAACTATTGACACTATACATGAACAAGAATTAATGTTAAATAACCAACTTGAATTAATAGAAAAAATCATATCCGAAATAAAAACGTATGGAATGAATGATGATGATGATGATGAATTAACACAAGATGACTAACGATCATTGAGTCCTAGGGTTACAAACCAATCGCTCTTTGACCATTCCAATGTCAGCTGAACACCATATTGTTGCTTCTCCAGCCGGGATTCTGCCTTAGAAGCTTTCAGGCATAATCCCACGAGTACTTACTTAATCAAACTTATAGAAATATAAAATAGATATTAATAGTACTACCATCATTAAGTTGAAATTTGTATCCATATAAGGGGACGGCATTGTCTACATCTGATCATATTACTATTTTCTACCTTGTTTCTATTTATCAATGATAACTGATCGTTTTCAAGCATAATAATATAGTAGTCACTGTTTATACTTCTTTTGTTTTGTATAGTCGGAGTTGCTACTATCCCAAAGATTTCTCTTTCACAGAAACATATTAAGGATAAGAGAGCTGTGTCCCCATATGATGGGCACTGGTCTAATTTTCCTGGTGTGGATGAATCTGTTCCATTATTATGATTATAATTATTATTGGTTTTGCCGTTTAAGCCTTTAGAACGAATAAACATATCAATATCATTTATTTGATGAGGGGGTATATTGAAAGCCCCAAATTCTTTCACCACGTCATATATGGTATAAGGTTTGATAGATATGAGTCGACTGTATTGCTGTTTGACTATTCCATCATCATAATTTGTCTTATAACTCTTTCTTTTCCTTCCCAAAGCATTATAAACAGCCCAGTTATCTATCAGTATGGCTCTCATATCTGAATATTTAGGGTATTTATTGACAATATATTTATATGACTTACTAACACCATATTTATTTTTAGATAAAACACAGTCATAATACGTTAAAATATGTGTAAAATATTGACACATGTTCAATAAAGTTAAAACATTTTGAATATATGATCGTTTTCCTGCTGTCCATAAAATAAGAATATTGTGTTTGTTGGTGGCTTTCATATAATCTAACATCTCATATAAAAATGGCCGTGTATATACTGAGGGAAAACTATCTGACAAATTCAGTTGTAAATGTTGTTGTTCATCATATATGGCTAATGTATTATCGAAATCAAAAACAAGAAGAGCTGGTGCTCTTTTTTCCTCGTTAAGATATCGTACATATTTATAAAAAAACATATCTTGAGTAAAATCTTCAGTATCTAACATTTGTTTACTGTTAAAATAATTATTAATATTATCATCATTATTATTATTATTACTATTATCATCATTGTTTATTGGTGACAATATATCAGTAGTAATTGTAGATGTTGCAGTGGATGTAGTTGTTGTTGTTGTTGTTGTTATTGTTGACGTAGTGTCACTAGTTGTAATAATTACATTAGTATCACTAGTTATATCAGAAGGAAAATATGATAAAAGTGGCTTTGTAGTCATATTCCACGACATTGTTTTCTTATTTTTTAAAAATTAATTAAATTGTTATTAAATTGTTTTTTTATTGGTCTTTGAAGGTAACAATTGGTAACATGGGATGCCCGAATAATGTGGAAGGAACATGTTTTATTACTTCTTCAATGAAATGTTTGTTAGAGTGTCGCATTTTCTCAGTGGGAAGTATATTTTTATCAAGTAAACATTTTAAATGAATCATGGCATGAACAATAATAACACAGACGTTAAGAGCTGACATTCCCATTCCATTTAGACTAGTGTTGAACATTTCTCCATTAGACATATTTACAAATGTATTATATAAAATACGATGGGAACCTAACACCTTATATCGTTTATCAGCTCCAGGCATAACCAAACTATAAGCATCTAGGCCACTTACAAGAGACCGATCATTATCCTTGTTTATATAATTTTTATCATCATCTGTTTTTGTTTTATATATGTTTATTAATTCATTTATTGAATAAAAAATATACACATTATTAGTAGTATTGTCCAAATAAAGATTAATATACTCACAATCTTGAGGATAGAGGAGTTTACCATTTTGATCTCTATCACCTTCTAACGCCAAATTCAAAATTTCCTTATTTACTTCTAATACATTTTCCTTATAGTCGATAAAATGATAATTTAGTGGGGGTGATCTTAAATTTTTTTGAATTTCAAACCAACCCTCAAACAAATATTGATCAGCAGCTCCAAACAAATTTTCAATTGTTCTTGACATAAGTTGCTGAGCCACATGTCCCATAAATCTAATCCAGTTATGATAAACTTTATTTATAATAAATTGAGCACTTTCATGTGTATAAATTAAAGCTGTTATTGGTTCAGCTTTAATGATGTTACTCTTACCTAAACACTCCTCAATATACTGTAAACGTCTTTCAACTCTAGCTATTCGCGTTCTTTCCTCTAAATCATAATCATCAACATAAACATCCCTATTAAAGTGATTTTTCTCGTTTTTAATGTGACCATCTCGGTTTACACGATATGCGTCACTAGAGGGTAAGAGTCCACCTGCTGTTTTGACAAATGGTATGCGGTATCGACGTTGTTGTTGTTGTTGAGATTTTCTTCGATTTTGTTCACTTTTTCTTTCACTAGTTGTTCTTGGTGTTGGTGTTGGTGTTGGTTTAGATTCTGTTGCTGTTGTTGCAGCTGTTTTGTTTTTTTCTAATTTTATTATTAGATTCTTCATTTTCACTGGGACTGTAAATTCCTCCTTTTGATGGGAAATATGCCATTGAGACAAAATTTTCAATTTTTTCTTTTTCCTCTTTCTCTTTTTTTTAAAGAGGCTATTATTATTATTATTATTATTATTATTATTATTATTATTATTATTATTCATTTTTAACTATAAAGAAAACCTTAAGAGTGAAAATAATATCTAGGAATAAATTAAAATTCAAAAGGAGTCGTATCACGTGATTATATTATTTTTAAAATTATTTCAGAACTACAACAGAAAGGTGTTCACCTGCTGAAACCTCATGCGTGTACTGAGGTAAGTACAATTCAACCCTTCCTCTTTCTCCTAGCATCAGGTCAGCACAGGTGGTGGTGTAAGAGCAGTATGATTGAAGTTGGTCTTTGGAGCGCCGCTACTCTGTGATAACTCAAGGAGGTGACAGTCTTTACTGAGCCTCCATTCTCCACCTCGAGAGTGCTGGTCTTTGCCTCGGGAGTGCTGGTCTTTACTGCGCCTCCATTCTCCGCCTCGGGAGTGCTGGTCTTTGCCTCGGGAGTGCTGGTCTTTACTGCGCCTCCATTCTCCGCCTCGGGAGTGCTGGTCTTTGCTGCGTCTGCTGCGCTGTCGCTCTATGCCTCGGGAGTGTTGGTCTTTACTGCGCCTGCTGCGCTGTCGCTCTGTGCCTCGGGAGTGTTGTCGCTCTGTGCCTCGGGAGTGTTGGTCTTTGCTGCGCCTGCTGCGCTGTCGCTCTGTGCCTCGAGAGTGTTGGTCTTTGCTGCGCTGTCGCTCTGTGCCTCGGGAGTGCTGGTCTTTGCTGCGCCTACTGCACCTGCACCGGCGCTCTGTGCCTCGGGAGTGTTGATCCTTGCTGTCCCCCTCGAATTGTAATCTCATATCAAATCGTACCACATTTACCTTATAAGATGACAAAAAAAATAAAAAATCACAATCTTATGACAGATAATCTTATGAAAATTTGTAATGAGGAGTCTCAGATGATGATATAGGGTTTTTTTTTTTTTTTTTTTTTTTACCTCATCCATGACTAGAGGTTCCTGTTCCCCCATTTGTAGAAAAGTTTCTATTCCAGCACTGAAACTCTGAGTGTCCATAAAGATTAATGATATCTGTTGAAATGAAAAACTATATGTTTTAATAATACTTTTTACACTTTTACATATATATATATAGTATATATATACGAACTCCAAGCGAGGTCTTTTCCCTTCACAGTGGAGAACTAATATAAGGAATATAAGGTTGAGGGTTGTCTTATATATCATACATGGCCATGTAGCCAATAATTTTCAATTTTATAATTTTCTTCTATCTGACTTTGGGGAAGTTCAAGAGATAGAGATAGAGAGAGAGAGAGAGAGAGAGAGAGAGAGAGAGAGAGAGAGAGAGAGAGAGAGAGAGAGAGAGAGAGAGAGAGAGAGAGAGAGAGAGAGAGAGAGAGAGAGAGAGAGAGAGAGAGAGAGAGAGAGAGAGCGAGAGAGAGAGAGAGAGAGAGAGAGAGAGAGAGAGAGAGAGAGAGAGAGAGAGAGAGAGAGAGAGAGAGAGAGAGAGAGAGAGAGAGAGAGAGAGAGAGAGAGAGAGAGAGAGAGAGAGCGAGAGAGAGAGAGAGAGAGAGAGAGAGAGAGAGAGAGAGAGAGAGAGAGAGAGAGAGAGAGAGAGAGAGAGAGAGAGAGAGAGAGAGAGAGAGAGAGAGAGAGAGAGAGAGAGAGAGAGAGAGAGAGAGAGAGAGAGAGAGAGAGAGAGAGAGAGAGAGAGAGAGAGAGAGAGAGAGAGAGAGAGAGAGAGAGAGAGAGAGAGAGAGAGAGAGAGAGAGAGAGAGAGAGAGAGAGAGAGAGAGAGAGAGAGAGAGAGAGAGAGAGAGAGAGAGAGAGAGAGAGAGAGAGAGAGAGAGAGAGAGAGAGAGCGAGAGAGAGAGAGAGAGAGAGAGAGAGAGAGAGAGAGAGAGAGAGAGAGAGAGAGAGAGAGAGAGAGAGAGAGAGAGAGAGAGAGGCTTTATACACCTGCAGGGACAATGATATCTAAACCAGCAACGTATCACCTTCTTCTGCTGGAAATTCTTCACATATTTTTATCCATCCACCAGCCTTCTTCACAAATGGTGCCACTATTACACTGGCATATTTGCTCATAAATGTTACTATTTTTTTCGCTCAAGTCCTCCATATTTTTGTCTTTGCATAAATACAAAGCCATCTGTCCACCAAAAGCATATAGTGCAATTATCCTGCCCCAAGTAATAGCCATCTTTTCACCTTCAAATAGTTCATTGAAAACTCCAACAAATGTCACATATCCAGTGTCATGAGTAATGTCCAATTTTTTAAATATTCCCTTAAATTGTTTTTCGTGACTGTGCACCATCGTCTTGATACATCTGAGGAGTGTTTCTTCAACTTTATCATTAGTTGTCGCCTTTGTCTTCTCCATCAGTGAAAACACAATATACTTGGCTAAACTCTCCGCCTTATTCTCCACGCTCTCTCCTTTCAGTGAAACTTCGGCAATATTAGCTTCATTCTGGTTACATCTTTCTACATTAGGCTCCTGTGTGTGATTACCTCTAATCATGGACAATGATAGTGGTCGTTACCCTGCACCAAAATCATATACAATAAGTTAGGATATAGCTTCTCTCTCTCTATATATATAATACATTTACCCCCCCCCCCCAAAAAAAAAAGAGTGTCAAATTGTTTTCCATAAATTACAACATAAACAAATAATGATTACCCGAAAAATAGTGTACCTGTCTATAAATAAAAAATAATAATGATATATATTTGTTTGATAGCTATATAAAGGAGTTGTATGGGAAAGGAGATTAACACAAGTTCCTGCCTACCCCTGAGTCTCCTTAGTCTTTCCTAATAAGTAATTAAAAATGGTAATTTACGAAAATAACACTTTGGTGTTAACGGAACAGAGTACATTCTCAGTAGAAGTTAGTGAAAATGTAATAAATGATAATAATGATGAATATTTTATTATTATCTTACTTTATTCAATAACTTCTTTTGTTTTGTTAATGATAATATATTATGTATATTTGATGTCATATGATTGGTGTATTCAAAAATATAATGAATATTTAGAGAATAATTATAAGAAAAAAAAGGAGTATGCATATCAACAGACTATATAATAACATTATATAATGTTTCCTCATCAGTGTACTGTTTGTTACTTACTATAATCATTTAATATGGATCTAATTAATACATATCAACAGCTATTATCAAATATTGTATTTTCTCCTTTAAATGGATATAAAAAAAAGAAACAGAGTTCACAGACTCTAGCTCCAGTCCCCCATTTTGGTTCATACAAAAAATCATGTAGATTTCATGTAGAAAATCATGATTTCATGTAGAAAATCATGATTTCTAAATCTTCAAAACCTAATTTCTAGCATCTAATTATTACTAACACCCAAGAGGTCATGTCCTCTGCCTTCATTAACCATTAATAAAAAGTCTACGGTTTACGAACTCCACAGTAATTATTCTTTACATCCTTTCTGGTCTTATAATTATATAAATTTACACCAGTTAGTTTCTTTAATAATTTCTTCTTCTTCTTCAGGTGTCAAATCGTTAGTTATATGAAATATTTCTCTGATTTCTTCTACTGTCAATTTTTTAATAATATTGGCAAACATTTTGATTCCTTTGTCAGTTAGATCTTTAATATTTAAGTAATCAGCTGCCAAAATTATTGGCAATAATGTATCTTGTTCAAAAAAATCAAAATCCCATTTTGAAAATGACATTATAGAACTATCATTATTATTGTGATGGTAACCACACCATTCAATTATTTTTTTTTAAATAATAGTGTTTACATTTGGAAGAGGAATAGCTTCATCATTGGTATCATCACTCAAATCATTTAAAATGGTTTTTATAACACCACTCTGTCTGATAATATCATATTCTACTTCAAAAATATCACCATCACTACTTTGCAGTTTTATGATTGAATAAGGAGGAGGAGGAGGAGGAGGAGGAGGAGGATGTGGTAGAGAGGAATAAGAACTTGTTGTCATTATTTATTTCAGACTTTCTTGACTCAGTTGTAGAAGAGAAATACCCCAAATGAGGGATTTCATAAAATCTGAGGGTTGAAATGAATCGTGTTGTAGTTCTTGGTTGATCGGTAAATGCCTTGAGTGAAAGACTGCAATTGAAAATGTATTTTCATTAAGATGAGACTTGGGAAAATATTGAATGATATAATGAGAACCGAGAAGTTTTAAACTTGCTTCTTTATCATTAAGATATTTTTTACTTTTATTTACTAATTGATGTGGATCCCACTTACCCTTTAGATTTTTAGATTGAAGCTGAGAAGAAGGTATCACCAATATGGGTTCTAAGAGCAAAAAGAGAATAGATGACCAATGATAAGCTACTACTAAACCACTGTCAGCAAGACTGAAGATACTAATAGGGTGGGGTAAATTAAAAACAGGTGGTATTTTAGGTTTTAGCATTGTAGTTGCAATCCAACCTGGATTGGTAACAATTTCAGAAAAATTAGAAATCGAAGTTGGAATAACCCAAGTGCATGGCAAATCACTGGTGAAAAATGAGAAAGATACTAACCCTTTCTTTTTTTTCAAAGTATCATAACCTAAGAGCAAGAGTCCTGGTAATTGGCGTAGTCGGCATCTTCCTGCTATATATTCATTATGATTATGGTTTTTATCATTAGAGAGTGAATTATATATTTGGCTACAATATTTGAGAAACATGGTAACAATTTGATAAAATCCTTTATTGTCATGTAGTGGAAGGTAATAATATTCATCAAATTTTGAATTATTCTCTGAGGAATTATTAATACTCCACGACCAACTTTCATAGGAAAAAGGCATATAACTGAAAGCACATTCTTTTAAGGAATTAACTTCTTTTTGACATATAAACATTCTCTATTTTTTTAATATTTTTTTTATATTTCTGATCTTTAGGTAACAAAATAACAAATAAAACAGCTATATATTTTATTATGTTATATTTATAACAATTACAAAATTGACTAAAAATAGAACATATAACTAACTACATACATAATGAATCAAGTAACCCTAAACAAAACCATGAACACTCTGACATTGTTTGTTTTTTAATATCTTTAACTATTTTCAAAATAATTATTTTTTCTTCTTCTGTATAATTAGCAAGTGTTTTTTTTAGAGAACTTGGCTAAATTTCTAAGGGAAACAACATTTATTTGACCATTATATTTATGGTTACATTTATATACCATCTCATTTAGTAAACTCATATAAAGCCAAGAATTAGACATTTCTTGTTTAATACCATTTACAATTTGAGGATAATACTTAATCTCTTTTTTGTGGTCGTTTATAAATTGAAAACTGGATGCATGCCAAGACATTTTATGTAGATTCTGTAGTGTGTAAGCTAAAGATGCTACAAGTGATAATTTATTTAATTCATATGCACCAATAATATTGGGGTGTAAGAAAAAATAATCTAGTTCGTTACTCATCTTTTGATAAATTTCTTGGCATAGATGTCGTTGGTAATTTATCATTTCAAAATGTATTTGAATTTTGACTTTATTCCATAAAAAATGGGTAAATTTCTCAACCTTAATATAAACTTTTTTATCCGTTTCAATTGTTTGGTCTTTTATACGAAGAATAAATTTTAAATCAGTATTATTTATATATTTTTCTTTAATGGCTTTTGTTAACAACAAATCTTCAATTTCTTTTTGGACATAAGTTGGAATAAGTGGGGTAGCACATAACTCCCATACCATATCTCTAATACACATATCAAAATTGATCATTGAAGAATATTTGTTCATAAATCTATCCTTTAATTCTGGTGTAAGAAACATAGAAGTAAAATTATCTATTTCAGAATTAGGTATTATTTCATATATTTCAACCATTTTTGTTACTTATTCTTCAGCTCCTCTTTGTGTTAATGGTTCATATACATACTTCTTTTATACTATATACTACTACCCATCTAATAATGTAAATCTCTATGACTTTCAAAATATCCAATTTCTCATATAAATTAATTATCCCATATAATATTTATAATCTTAATTCTTTTTTCTCTTGTTCCAAAATATACAATTTCTCATTTATATTATTCAATAACGTATTTATTTTCTTAATGTTTTGTTCTCTATTACTTTCCATAACAATATCCAATCTTTCATTTATAAAATTCAACCTGTTATTTAGGATATTAATTCTTCCGTCTACAAATTGTCTTGATATAACTTTATCATGTAAACAACAACACCCAATATATTTTTCTTTTACTTGGATATTTTTGGGATTAATCTTTTCTATAAAATTTCCAGATTTTGGTTTAGCTTCTTCATTTACCTCTTGATTTTGTTCTTCTTTAGAAAACGTCTGTTTTCGCTTCTTCCCACCTTCTTGGGACGTCTGTCGGTCTTCAATGGGGCCTCCTGTCCTTCTTAAGTTGGTTACACTTTTCCGGGGCTCTAGATTTTGTTCTTTAGAAGACTTCTTCCTGTCTTCTTGGGACGTCTGTCGGTCTTCAATGGGGCCTCCTGTCCTTCTTAAGTTGGTTACACTTTTCCGGGGCTCTAGATTTTGTTCTTTAGAAGACTTCTTCCCGTCTTCTTGGGCCGTCTGTCGGTCTTCAATGGGGCCTTCTGTCCTTCTTAAGTTGGTTACACTTTTCCGGGGCTCTAGATTTTGTACTTTAGAAGACTTCTTCCCGTCTTCTTGGGCCGTCTGTCGGTCTTCAATGGGGCCTCCTGTCCTTCTTAAGTTGGTTACACTTTTCCGGGGCTCTAGATTTTGTACTTTAGAAGACTTCTTCCTGTCTTCTTGGGCCGTCTGTCGGTCTTCAATGGGGCCTCCTGTCCTTCTTAAGTTGGTTACACTTTTCCGGGGCTCTAGATTTTGTACTTTAGAAGACTTCTTCCCGTCTTCTTGGGCCGTCTGTCGGTCTTCAATGGGGCCTCCTGTCCTTCTTAAGTTGGTTACACTTTTCCGGGGCTCTAGATTTTGTTCTTTAGAAGACTTCTTCAAAACAAAGTTTTTTTTTTAAAATTTGTCCATTTTCACATGTTTCTTCTGGAGGTGGTTATTATTTCATTCACCCGATGATTCTGGAAATGAAGCATTAATTTAAAAATATAATTTATATATTTTTATCTCAACTATTATATAAGAACTTACAAAAGCTTATTTTTTATACAATATTATGGGTCTTCATTTCTTCAACAAATGTTTAACTAATACCAAGATAATGTTAACTGTTCAAAATGACAAAGAGCTAAATCAATATTTAAAGAAATTCTTTCCTTCAGGTCTTAGCCATTTAAAATATATTGGGATTGATGGTTCAGTTTTTTTTCCATGCACATACCATAAAAGGGAAACAAGTTGGAACAATTGATATCAATGCTACAGCCCAAAAAGTATGTAATATAATTTGTGCCTATTGTGATATTCTCATGAATTTACTAAGTAACAATAACACCGATGATGATGATGATCATAATACTAATACTAATACTAATAATAAGGGAAGAACTTGTAATAATATGATAATACACTTTGTTATGGATGGAAAGTCTCTCTTTATAAAAAATCGTAGCAATCAACAAAAATCTGACCCCTTTTCCATTCTTTCTCCCCATGAAAAATTATCCTTAGAAAAATGTACAATTGCAATGATAAAAAAAAAATGGACATTCAACATCCTAATATCATATTTCTATTATCAACTGAATCATTACCTTTTGATCAACGAAATGAGGGTGAAATAACTCTATTTCGTTTTATTAATAAAATTTTAAATAAAAATTCCCGTTACATAATTATAAGTAATGACTCTGATATATCAGCAATGTACATTCTTCGAGAGGATCGTGTTATGTTGGTTATCCCACCATATAATGGACAATCATGCATTGGATTAAACAATTATAATCATATTATGGTTAAATTAAATATAAATTCTCAACAACTATTTAGTTTAACAGTATTGTATTTTATATTTTTTGGAAGTGACTATAATTTAGGTCTCATATCTTGTTGGACAATCAGTAAACATGACATTTTAAAAAACGCCATTTTACATGAAGAAACAAATCTTGTTTCAATTTTTAATCAAATGAAAAAATGTCGTTCAACTAAAAATGAAGCAATCATATGGCAGGAGTGGGGGGATTCTGTAACATACCAAGACTATTTATTTCTTTTTAAATTAATTGTATATGAAGCAGTTCATAGTGCCCGATATTATAAATCATTAGGGAAAAGTAATCCATCATTATTAAATTTATATTCAAATAATCACATAAAAGTTTTAACTAAAACTATAAAATTAATTAAATAATAAGTAATTATTTATTACCTGTTAAAAACCTTAAGACAATTATTGTATTGAGTAGTAATATTTGTTCCAAATTCATCCTGAGGATTGAAATTCACATATATTCTAGGCTTTATTACAATGGGTTGTCTATGCCGATTAATTATATGGGCATGTCTCTTTTCGCGACTTACATTTTTATAGTAACTGGGTAAAATATCTTGAAGTTTACAAAAATTTAACTGGGATAGGTTGGTCGTATGAGAGAGAGAGTATTTTAATTGGGAATTATGAACAATAGCAGTTTTAAATAAACGTTTGGCTTCCATCCAATCAGATAAATTTGTAAATGTCCATAATATGATCTTGATTTTATCTTTAGCTTTAGGAACACATTTCCATTCATTACACCATACATCGTTAATCATTAGATTTGTTATTATATAATGCAAAATATCAATAATTAATCTTTCATTACACACAATGAAAACTGGACGTTGAATTATGGAAAAAACATTGTGTTCAGTAGCAATGGTTTTAGCAGCAAACAATAGGCATTCAATCACCTCATAACCAGCAATAAAACCTGGCAAAGAGTACTGGTTGGAACATTTTTCTATAATTTTTGTATCATTTGAATTATATATGGCAAGTTTTACAATTCGACAATAATTTCCAGTTTTCTTGTTATGCAGACTCATACCAACTCCCTTGTTAGATATGTAGAATATGCTTTCCTGATCATCTACAGGGATATTTACATTTGTCTCATGTAATGAATATTCAACATATATATACATATCATGGGCCATAAATGGAAGTTTAATTTTTTGTCTTTTCAATACATCTGCCATTTTAGGAAGATTGTGGTGGTGGGGAGGATTGGGATGTTTGCTGCTGTGGTGATGACTGAGAGGTGAATGGTAATTGGGTATTGGGAGATTGTGGTATATAAGGATTTTGATGAGTATGGGTGGGGTTGACAGTGGGAGGGGGAGGGGGAGGAGGAGAAGGATGAGGAGGAGGAGGAGAAGAGGTAACAACACTTGTTAGAGGAGGATGGGAATGATAATAACAGTAAGGAGAAGTGGGGGTATATTGACACTGACATTGATAATAAGAACTAGGGAATTGTTGATGGGGTGAATAATGGAATGAAGAGTGTGTATGTAGGGGCAGTTGGGTTGGTGGTGGTGGAGGTGGTTGTGCATATATTATGGGTGGGATTGTTTGTGCAGAATTTGTAAGATTTTTTAGTTTTTCATCAAATAATTTACTGATTTCTTCAGCCCTCTTTGTTGATTCTTTTAAATGAGCTTCTTCATTTAGATGCTGACAATTTTTAATGTAATCGTCAATTATATTTAAAATTACATCATTCTCAATATTTTTGGTCCACTCTAAAGCTGGTCTGGCAGGGAAAACAGGAAGACTAATCAATAGTTGTGTCAAAGAATTAATAAGAGATTCTAGAGTTTCTTTGGTAACATAATTTAATGTATCATTATCTGTGAGAATGGGTAAATTTCCCGGAATTAACGTAGTATTTAAAAATTTTGTAATGTCATCAGTAGAATTGATAGGAAACTGTAAAGGGTTAGTAATCATATCATTCCCAACAACTTTAAAATTTATTAGATTATTAGAAGAACTATTCATGTTTTAGCATAAGATTTTTTAATATGATAAATAATATAAAAGGTATTTATTAAGACTATAAGTTATAATTATTCCAGCTGTCCTGAACTGAGCTCGGACTGGGGTATCTCATAATCATGGCAGATGATACTAAATCCACCCTTATTACATCTCCAATTGAATTAATAGACAGACTAGGAAAAGAAATTATTTATTATGCTGACAAATGTTTTTTGGACATACCCCAAGTTAAGATTTACAGTTTGTGTATGGGTTCCAATTGTGTGCAACTTAAGTATGATATTCGTCTAACTGCAAATGCGGTATCCCCTAGCTGGATATATGATCCAATGGAACATGAGGATGAGGAATATGGTCATTTGTAATCTGAATTTCGCAATGCCCATATTATACTTCTTTGTAATCTAAGTGAATCAATACTAAATTCTATTTTGACAGGTTCTCTTACATTGAAAGATGTTAGAAAAACATTGCTTATATATAAGTTTGATGAGACTTTGTTGGATTTTGATGTTAGCCACATGGATGAAATAATTAAGGAACATCCCATTTCCTATAATCGAATTCCATATACCTATTTGGATTACTCATTCAATGGAACATCAATAAAAGAGGTTTGGGGAATACAAAACTCCCCTGAAAATATTTCTAAAGACCACCACCATAGAGAGTCATTGGTTTTGGATAAATACAAAACTATTGTCAGTTTGTTTAATAAACACGAAAACCGAGAGGGCACTTTGACAGTTATTACTGGTTTAATGGCCTCAGGAAAATCGTCTCGACTTTTGCAACTTACTGAAACACATTGCAGAGAAAATAAAAATAAAACCATTTTGATTTTGCCTAGATGTGTACAATTAAAACAAATAAAATGTCGATCAATAATTCCGACTGAAATCCAAATCCGGAGTGAAACTTACTTAGATTATAAAGACTATATTCTTCACTTTGATACTATTTTTATCGACGATGCTCATTTGTTTTATCCAGAAAATTTAACTGAATTTGTTCATGTATGTCAAGGTTGTGGAATCGATGTGATAATTGCAGGACTGAGTGTATCATCATTTAGAAATGATACATTTAAAGGTTTTGTTTTTTTAATGTCTCAGGCTAATAAAATAGAATTACAAACAACATCCTGCACTCTATGTAATTATCGTACAGCCAAGATATCATTTCGGTTTAATTGGCGTAAACCAAGTAATTTTGTGGGTGATCATCGTAAGTATTTAAGTGTGTGTTCTCCTTGTATGATTGAATTAGCACCATACTTTCTATGTCTTGGAAAAAGTAATTTTGACCAAAGTGATTTGGATAAAATGTGTGGTACTATTTTATAATTATTTATATATGTTTCTAATATATATACAGTTTGAAAATTGTTATTATCAAATGACACATCCCAACATTAAAGAATTTATTAACCGGGTTAAAACAGATGGACATATATATATATATAAAAACAAAATAATTAAAATTAAGCATAAAAATGAACTCACTGTAGATCTTAAATATGATAAAGAAAATGGAATTTTTCTTGATGATGACGGTATAGTCTATTTCCCAGAAGTAAACAATGAAAATATTAATTCACAAATAATTAGAGTAAAAAGTAATCAGGTTCCATTATTTAGCCACCGTCCACAATTTATTTCACAAAAGAGAAAGAATGAAGATAATACTGAAATTCCTCCGAAAAGGCAGGAATCTTTATAATAAAGCTGATTATAACTGAAATAGTTTATCCGGATTCCATCTTTCGATATTAAATTTATCACACTCCAAATTTTGAAAAAAATAAAGTCCATTTTCCCCTTCAACTATTTTTGTTGATATTGTAAACAACATTTGGTTGTACATGTCACTAATATATTGACCTCTAAATTTTACAATAAACATTATATGGCATAAACTATTGTAAATGTTTTTGTTGAGGGACAGAATATGATTATTTATCAGAATGTTAATTTTATCTTGACTCTTACAAATATACTTAAATGTTTGTATATTTTTGTTTTGAAACATTTAAAAAAAATTCACATCATCTCTAGTTACTACTTTTAAAGATATAACACTAAAAATGTTATAAATATTGTAAAAATAATACATAGAAATACAATAAAGACTTAAAACATAAATGAAATATTTTAAAATAACGTTATTAATATTACTACTATTATCAACCAACATTTTCATTACATTTACAAAATATAATTTAATTATATTATCCTCTTCAAACATGAGGTAGCTATTTACAATCTTATTAAATCTCTTACTACTGAAGTTATTGATTTCTAAAAGATTATTAACATCAACATCATTTAGACTGATACTACTACTGATGCTACTACTGATGCTACTATCAATATTATTAGATTCTTCCTGGTTTATAGGTCGAAATACTTCATTAACATATATAGAAAGGGGAGGTGGCGTTGTTGGCTGTTTGTCATCTGATTGTCTTTCCATTTCTTCAATGTACTTTATTAATTCGTAGTCACAGGGGTATGTTTCCTGGCACGTGAGTCGATCTATAGTCACAGGGATATATTTATATTCCCTGGCCTGTGGGTATAGTAGTCACAGGGGAATTTTTGGGATTCCCTGGCGACGCAGTTATCGTAGTCAAGAGGGGTAGTGGGGCTGGGTGTTGGACCATGCACAGCGTGTGGCTCTAAGGAGATCAATGTGTTAAAGGTCAAATCAAGTCGAGAGAGAGAGAGAGAGAGAGAGAGAGATTAAGTATTAACCACATACGTAATATATAATATACCTGGATGAGCAATAGGTTGCCGGGGGTCAATTAAATCATGATAATCAGGTGGAACCACATTAGGTATAACCTCACCTGGGTTCCTAAATTGTCCACGTGTATCTAGTCGAACTATATGACCTGGTTGAGTGAGCATAGTTAAACCAAAATACCACCCCTCAGTTACTCCCAAAGGATTAAGGGTAGTAAGTTCATGCCAAATACTCTCTGAGTAATAGCTGAATACAATTGGATGGCCCCAAATAGCATTAGATAGTCGACGATCGTCAGTCGTCTCATAAAAATGCTTGTCTTCATATCCAGGACTAACCGCTAATCGATAGATATATAGGGGATAAGTTTCTTGCCGGCGCCTATAATGATTAATCAATTTTGTCTTATGAACCACAGGCCAGTCATCTCCTCGTTCATCATGTCTCAAACGCCATAGTTTTTGGTGTGGATCAGCTTTAATGTGACGATTCATCCAATCACAGGCATTTACCTTTGCTATTGCCGGTTGATCTATAATAAATTCAACATCACTTTTTAATGTTGATTTGGCTTTAGACATCAGGGGTTGGAAAAGGGGTTCGAGTTCATAGTAAGTGTGCATTTGTAAAGGTTTGCCACCATTCTCTAGTGTATAGTAAGCCAAATCAACTCGATGAGGGTCCATTGTGTTATGACCAATTTTCACACAGGCATTACTAATCAAATTTTTTTCACGAAACAGGCCAATTAATGAAGGAATTAAAACCTCAACGTAACCACTGAAATAGTCACATGAGCAACCATATCCTTCTACATATTTATTAATTTCATTGTAATTATTTTCATTTAACGCGTCGTACACGCAAGGTGCCTTGGTATCAGATGGAACATTTGTTCTATATAAAGCGTTAGTAGTCGTGGTGGTGGTGGTTATGTCTAGAGAGGAAGAATTATTATTAAGGTGAACATGGATACAAGAAGGTTCCATTCCTTCTATATTCGGTACTGTTTCAGGAATAGAACATTCTACACATATGCCTTCTTTGACTGGATTAAATTTAGATATGTCTACAATATTCAGATCATGAATCCATCCAACTTTTTTGCATCCATTATCTATAGTAAGTTTGGACGTGGATTGATCACAATGTTTTCCACTAAATAATCCATGAGTTGTACATTCACACGTGAAATTGTATTCTTGCCATATTAATTTACCTAATGTGGTTGAACATACTGGAACTGTAGGTATTTTTAGGGGATTAGTAGGAGATATTTCAAACCAATATCCATCCTGCCAGGAGGCACTAGCTGGCAATATTTCATTACCTTCTTTAGAATATAAAGGATAAGGTAAAAATATACAACACTGATTTAGTTTCATACCTTCCCACACTTTACAGGCTTGATGATGATTGTCATCCTGAGGATGCCCATATGTTGATAAAATTAATAATGGATTATTATCTAATGCATCATCATCGCTTTCAGCCTGATCAATATACCATTCTAATGACGATATATTGTTTTGTCTTGTTATACCATAGTGAAATAACTTTCTTTTTCTTTGTATCGCCTCACCTCCTATAATTATCGTACATATAAATAAGTAAATTATTATAAGAAAATAAATAATAGTTATCATTTTTATTTATTTCCTTTCATTGTCATATAATGTTCACTTGGTGAATCATAAATATAATTCTCATTCATATATATAGTGGCTGAAGGCAGAGGATGAAAAGAAGGTGAAGAAGAAAAAGAAGAAGGAGGAGGAGGAGGAGGGCGAGGGGGTAGAGGAGGATAGGGGGGGGGGGGAAGATTAGAGGGTAATGAAAAGGATGACATTATTAATGGGGTGGATTCTGGTTGTGTATTACTACTAGTTGTTAAAGTCATAGTGTTAACTGGAGTTGTAGTAGTAGTAGAAGTAGTAGTAGTAGTAGTAGTAGCATTACAATAGTGTTTATAACAATAATGACATAAACAAATGGTTATAATAATATGTATAATTAATATGGATTTAAGGCATATACATAAAATAATAAAATATTGATTTATTATTGACAAATAATAAAAATCAACCAAATGAACTGGACTATTGGGATTATTATTGTTCTCAATGATTTTTTTTAGGAAATTAGTAGATTGATGTGTATTTATTAGTATCTTATTTAGATGTGAAAATACTGTATTATAATTATAAAATAATCTTAGTCCATCAGATGATGTTTCTGAAAAATTTGAAAAGGCATAGCATGCCCTATTCAATTCTAATAAACTAACACTCGGATATAATATATGTTGTTGATATAAGCAATGACTAATATTACCACCACATAATATGTTTAATTTTAAGATATTATTAATAGAATAAATCCAAATTCCAGGTACAATAGGTATAAATATAGGATTGAATTTTTGTGTTAATTTATAATTACATAACTGTAAAATAGCCTCATCAGATTGATTAAAAGCAGCACTAATACAATTGTGAGATTTGTGTGAATTTAAATTAAAATATGAAAATCTAATGATGACTAAGGTACTATTAATAACATCAAAGTTTTCCTTTGACATTACCATATACCAATATTCACTTTCAATTTGTAATACCATTAAGTACTTGTTATCTTCAACTTCTAAAGATGCACTCCATTTTTCGTTAACATTTGTATAAACTGGTATTACTGAATACAAAAATCCATGATTAGGTGGATTATTGGTGGTAACTATGGGAAAATAAACTACTAATATAAACCTGTTATCAGTATAATATACTGACACCCGGCAGAGTTTTTAATAAATTGACATTAAATCATCAATTGATGAATCATTAAAGATAATTTTTTTTCGATTTCGAATCTGAATTAAGTCCTTTCCAAATGGTAAACGATTGAAAATATATCTTGAGAGTATTCCTGTAGTATACATTAAATCTAATTCTACTTATGTGTGTTCAATGTCTGATATAATTGTATTTATGGTACTATGTATAAAACTGATATATACACAATTCTCTACGATTTAATTCTGTTTTGTTAATTGAATTTAACATTTCAATTGTTTCCTTGAAAAAATAATTTGTTCAGAAATAATTTCTTTATGTGGATATTTCCATACAAAATGATCATTGGATATTATTGTATCAGAATTTTTTAAAAATTTATATTTTTTTATAAGTTCGTGTTGTCGATTAATAATTCGAATAAGTTTATGAATTCCATTAAATGTATCAAAAGGACATTTTTGCTTACAACTATTGAAAAGAGTTAAAAATTAATTGAAAATGTTTTCATAATTTGTAAAGTTGAAGCTATAGAACAATCTTTCCTGTGAATCTACTAACAGTGTTTTATACTGGCGGACAAAAACAACACCAGGTTTGATAATAACCTAGAGTTCATTGCTATCCACACTCCCTGATGCTATTAAAATTATTATGAATGCTAACATTTTTTTAAACATAATTTTAATTTTTTTTTTACATAAAAAAATGGATATGAATTTTAACTGGCATAAAAAAACATCAAATGTTTTTGTAGCCTCTCCACCGAGTTCACAAATTGTATTTCAGTATAAAGACGAAGATGATGTCCATAAAACATGTACACTTTCAATTAAAGAAACACTCAACACTCCTGGAGGGGATGTAATTATAACTTGGGCCATTCGTAAATACATCAGTGACCTATTCAAGCTAAAATTAAAATCATTAACTTCTTTGGAATCAACTTTTACAGAGCACCAACAAAAGGAAGAAGATACACGTATTGTGGGATGTTTTCCAGTGGTTCTTCTAGATATATCTACAACAGAAAATAATCTTATTCTAGATCCCCGTAGATTAACTAATTGGTTTATTCAAATCATAAGTCGAGTGATCCCCATTGAAACTATCCTTCCACCAGAATTAGTCAGGGAAGTTAACATGACGTTTTATATACGTGATACTAACATTTTTCTTCCTAGACATGGTGTGATGACTAACATTCCAGATCTTATATTTTCCGCTCTCAATACACTGGAAACTGAAAATATATGGGAATTAGGCGATAATGGAGAAAAATTAAGCCATGAATTGCTATCAATATCATATATATTTAGATTCAGATGTTTAGATTCAGATGTTTATTCAGGTAAGGTATATACATACAAGTGATGTTACATTAATGGATTGATATATAGATAGAGCTAGTACATGCAATGCCTAAAGCCACTATTACGCAATGCGTTTCGGGCAAACTCTTGATTCCCAAATTACAAAGTATATTTATTTCTTCACACAGAAAAAAAAATATTTCTGGTAAGATAAAAAGTGGAAAATTCAAAATGTCTCCTGAATTCCAAAAAATACTTCATGAAAATAATTTATTAAATAAAATTGAAAAGTGGTCAGAAAATTATCTTAAATTTATATCTGACAAACTTCGTGAATATTCTGTATTTTTTCTAAATAAACTGGGCGATGTAAATGATACAAATATATGGGCAGTTAAAGAGTTTATAAATGTTGCTCAAAAATCTAAAACCATCCCAATCTATTTTAATGAAAATATTACTTTCCGCATTATGATTCATGCCATTGGTGAAATATTTCATTCTCTCTTTACAGATATATTGCCAAACGAGTCAATGGAATCAGCAATTCATGGCGCACTATATCACATGGTTTATCTCCATGATTTAAAACTATTGGATACTTTTAAAAAATATTTATATATTCCTATTTTATACCGCCTAATATATTCTTGCTATAAAATTAATTCACCATTCATAAAACCATCACTTGCATATTTATCTGAGAACCATAGTGATATATATCACAGTCTATTAGAATATCAAAATAAAAATCCTTTATGGCAAGGAAATGAGAACACTGACCTGATCGCGTGGATGGAGATCAACTGTGAATCAAGTGTGGATCGGCTCTGTCTCATTGCCTCACAGAGCGAGAAATATCTGAATGATGAAAAGTTTATGGATGCTTTATATTGGGCAGTTTATGACATACGAGGACAAGCTTTAGACTATTATATAATTTTCCTCCTAATTGTATACAAAAATAGCTTATCCCTCAGAAATATAAAGTTAGGCAATACCATGAGCAAAGAAAATAAAACACTAAACTGTAAAAATCTAGTATCTCCTTTTTTCTGTATATTTGTATGTTTTTATGATTATATACAAAATATTCCACCTCATCTCATTACGGTGGATATATTAAATAGTTCCGAATTTGGAGAATTACCACAGTACCGTCACATTATCATTACAGCATTAAGCGACTTTTTTAAGGGAAACGAAGATACATTTTCGTCACTATTAAAAGATTAAAACACAAATTTAAAAAATAATTCACAAGCACAAAAATATTGGGATGACATTAACAACCCATACCCACAGTTTCACTGTAAAAAAAAAAAAAACACATTGACATATATCACAGTCTGTTATAATATATATAAAAAAAAATCTGTTATGGTAAGGAAATGATAACACTGACCTGGTCGCGTGGATGGAGAGCAACTGTGAAGAATGTGTGGAGGGGCTCTGTCTTGTATATAGCCTGACAGGAAACTGTCATCATCTCATTGAATCCCGTTTTCTATTTGAGTCCTCCTCTCTCTCTCTCACTCTCTCTCTCTTTCTCTCTCTCTCTCTCTCTCTCTCTCTCTCTCTCTCTCTCTCTCTCTCTCTCTCTCTCTCTCTCTCTCTCTCTCTCTCTCTCTCTCTCTCTCTCACTCTCTCTCTCTCTCTCTCTCTCTCTCTCTCTCTTTCTCATTCACTCTCTCTCTCTCTCTCTCTCTCTCTCTCTCTCTCTCTCTCTCTTTCTCATTCACTCTCTCTCTCTCTCTCTCTCGTTCTTCTTTTCTTTTCTTTTCTTTTCTTCCACTAAAATTAAACTAAATTATAAAATATCTTCCAGACAGTCAGCAGCGAGAATTCCATGTGGTGTATAAAATTTACCGTCATAACCACAAATAAGTAAACAAGTACAATACAATAGTTTTATATAAGCATATCCATATAGAGCTATGTCTTTATTAGATGCATCACGTGACAGTTGGGCCATTTTAATAAAGCTTTGATGGTTCATTCCTTCAAGAAAACTTTGATGAGCTCGTTCATTTTATGGCAGATTGCCGACAATCTGCCATAAATGATCGATTGAAAAACGAGATGATTCAGACTGAATCATACATTTTATAGTATTATTATTACTTACACTAGGAAATATTTTTTCAACAAAATCAACATAGGATGGTGTAGGTTGACGAATAAACTGTAGCAAATCATTATAAGATATCGAAAAAACTTTTTGAGTTTTAGTTATTTTATGACAAATCTTTCTAAGATGAATGAATATATCATATGCTCTCGAGGAAGATTCAGTTATAGCTAAACGATACAGAGCTCCATGAATTTCATTTCTATTAAGACCATATAGGTAATATAACATTAAAATTTCATCATGATCAAAAGCTAAACGTAGACTACCTGGTAAGACAAAATTTGTACGAGGATGGAAAAGAATAACGGCTTCAGCTTCAGAAGCCACATTATGACTTACTAGAATAACTTGCATGGCATCACCATCGAAGTCGGCATGATTACCATGCACAATGCTAGTGGGGATAGCCATGACTGGATAGATCCAAAAAGCTTTCACCCGATGCAAGGTAAAATTTCTATCATCAAGTGTAGGATAACGGTGGGCAAGAACATAACGTGGACAATCTAGTCGTCTCCATACACTAATAGGAAGAATACATTCATCTGGTTCAAGTTCATTACAGGGGGTAATAATGACGCGGGCTGAACCAATGTATCGTTTATTGTGTCCATGTTGACGTATAGAAGAAAATTTACCACTTTTCATTCGACTCAACACTGATCCATAACTCGTTTTAACTTTATTCATATTTACACTAGGATCTGAAATAAGTTTTTTGTAAAACGGTAATGATCGTTGATGATTCATAAGGAAGGCTAAAGGTGGAATTAACCGGTGAATTCCATTCGATAACTTTATATGCACACTATAATTGAGTTCATTAGGATCATTTCTTAATTCAATTTGTGATTGGGTTGTAAGTCGCTCAAATAATATTCTTGGGTTTCTAAAGAGGAATTTATCATGAGTGTTATTATTATCTGCTTTTGATGAGCTATTTCCTTGCCAAATATGATTAAGGTAAATTCTAAATTCAGCATATGAATGTTCATATTTTGTTTGGCATGCTTTACATTGCCATCCACCTGTTGTTGGACGAAAAATACGGTTTCTCACTTTAAGATAACAAAAAATAGCATTAGAAAGACCCTGGACTGAATTTGCATTTGGGAATACACTTGATAATAATTCTTCATGGGGTTTGAAAATTAAATGACATTGAGAGCACTTTATAAAACGAGGATAACTATCATTTCACAGTTACACAGTCTCCGTGGTGTAGTGGTAAGACACTCGCCTGGCGTTCCGCGAGTGCTATGTCATGGGTTTGTATCCTGGCCGGGGAGGATTTACTGGGCGCAATTCCTTAACTGTAGCCTCTGTTTAACGCAACAGTAAAATGTGTACTTGGATGAAAAAACGATTCTTCGCGGCAGGGGATCGTATTCCAGGGACCTGCCCGAAACGCTACGCATACTAGTGGCTGTACAAGAATGTAACAACTCTTGTATATATCTAAAAAAAAAAAAAAAAAAAAAAAATTAAGTTTCTAGTTAAAACTTTATAATTACTCATGTAACGTTTAAATTTATTTCGATCAATACAAATTACACAATTTACAAAGTAACAACTAGGACAGATTGACTCACTAAATGCAATGAAATATTTTAGATCTGTCTTAACCAGTTGGTTTGTTAATTTAGATATTCGTATATACTTATACGACATATTTTCATTTCCAATATTTTGTTTTCCTTTTATGTTGCTTTCAAAATTAGTAGATTTGGATTTGATGTTGCAAATATTTAATACAATGTCATCATAAGTTTCTAATGAAATTGTTAAGGGTTTTATTGTATAATATGATTGTTGTTTTTGTCCCAATTGGGAAACTTTTTTACCCATGAAAGCTTTTTCGATATTTAATGATGTATTTTTATATCCCCTAATAGGCATTAACCATTTGTAAGAGGTCATTATAGTGAAAGAGTGTAAGTATTTATGAAAAAATATTACATCGCGTTCCTATATAAAGTACAGTACCCTTCCTTCTGATATTATTTATTCTCTGACTCCCAAACCTTACAATGGTTAGGAAGAATCCCACTCAAACTAAAGCTTCAGCATCAGTTATGGACATAGCAGCAATTGCTAATCAACCTAAAGTGGTTGAATTAACTAATAAGAAACAATCACGCAAAAGGAAATCACAATCTCCTAAGGCTCTATATCGTAATTTAATGATTATTAATGAAGAACAGGAAGACGAAAAATATTTAATTACATACAATTCAGGTAATAGGAAACTGAAAACCAAGGAAGAAATTATCCAAAAAGTGGATGAAACTTTTCATGTATTTAAAGAAAGTCAAAGAGAAGAAAGTAAATACCACATCATTGCAGGGCATGAAGATAAAAAAATGGACAAATGCGAAAGTATTTTGATTAAGTTTTATAAAAAAAACATTGCCACCACTACAAGTATCAATTCCAAATATACCCATTCCCGAAGTTGTGGTAATGGAACCGGATGAAGGAAAAGGAAAAGAAATTTCGGCTTCAGAGTTATCAGTAGAAGAAGAATCATCGCAAGCACTATTTATATCTCCATCAACATCCACAGCAAAAACAGACGCTGACCTTATCCAAGATCCATTATGTTTATCAGAAAAAGTTGTTTTTAACACCCCTCCATCTTCACCATCACCATCATTTCCTTAGGTACTTAAATTACTGCCACCACCACCAACTCCAACTTTATCCATCCCCCCCCCCCCCTCCCCCCCCAAAAAAATGTGGTAATAGAACAGATGATGATGGAAAAGAAGAAAAAGAAGAAGAAGAAAAATTTCAAGCACTATATATCTCATATCATTGTTCCATTTTGATCACCATCATAATTCCCTTAGAAACTTAAAATAGAATATTAAAAAAATTGTATAAAGTATATGAATTATAAAATTATAACTATACCCACCATAATATAATAAAAAAAAAATATAACTTATTTTTTTTTCCTAATGTATATATATATATATAGCTTACCATTTCATTCACCATAATTTAGTTCAACATGTTGAAGAACAAAATAGACATAGGACAGATTACATCACTATATCAACCTCCTCCAGATGGTTGTTATGCTGGTGTTGTTGTTGATAGTATATTTAAACATAGAAAACTGGCAATAATGAAGAATATTGAAACTATTTTAAAAAGTCTTAATTATCAGCTTCTCTATTTACCATCAAAAAGTAATGAGAATAATGGCACTTATGATGATTTATTAGAGATGTTAGAGATACTTCCACCCAAACTACCAATATATACCAATTCCTTTCTTGTTATTTATGTGACGCATGGTAATGCAAATGGATACAATGAAGACGAAGAGTTACTAAATGTACCTCATTATAATAGTTCACCTCTAAATATCAGGCGGCTAGTCGAACAATTTGAAAATGAAAGAAATTAACCGGCCCAGTCTTCAAAAAACATATATATTTATTGTGGTTACTGACAACAGTAGCAGCAAAAAAGACTCTTCAGAATCCTCTTCCTTTGTATCTTTTTATACAAAAGCTAACACTAATGTAATGTATGTTAGAACAGAGACATCAACCACATCTTGTTTAGACAAAATACTCCTAATGAATGCTGACCTAAGATCTATTGTATCAATTATTTTAGGGGAATTAAATTCTCTGTAACACTGTTATGAATATGAGAATATATATCGTTGGGAGTTGAATTTTCCAACTGGCATAAATTATCAGACAGCTTACTGGGACGAATATTAATGTAATAATGTTGTCGACATTGTGGACATGGAACAATAATGGGCAACAGGCTAGGATAGCTATTTATAACATATGCTATGTTGGAATCTTTTCTAAACCGATCATCTTTCTGGCTATATTTGGCCAGTGTGTGGAATATTCGCCAATAAAATGGGCCCCAAAATTTTGTACCCATACGCTGAGGCAAAGGATATGTTTTTGTGGTAGCTGACGTATAATGCAATGAACCGGGTGGAAATTTAGATGTGGCTGTTGAAATGAAAGATAATTCGCCTTCAACAAGAGGTACTGCCCCATCAGCTTCTAGTTTATTCAGAAGATCTACCAAATTTGAAACTCCATTAATGCGAAAGTTTGTCTGAAAAAGTTGTTGTAAATATTTTAAGCGACTGATATCATTTGTTATATAGGTTTCTAAAGCAAAGAATGAAGGCTTAATTTTATATTTATTATTATTCTTAATGTTACTGGTAATAATAGACTGGGCCTCGAATAAGAAAATATTATGAAGTTCCTTGGGACTTTTTAATTTAATACCATTATTATCTCTGTCATCATCAACATCTTCATCATCTACATAAACCACCATATTGACGACTGTTTGAAGTGTATATAAAAAGGATGAAATTAAGATATTATTGGCGGACTGAATAGTTGAGTTGGTTTGATAAGAAGGGTTTAGAGCTTGAATGTAATAATCTAAGATTATTGAAAACGTATATAATATAAATGTTGGTAAACATAAAATGGCTGGAAATTTTACGTTCCTTTTATTATCAAAAAACAGTTTATAATTGAAAAGACACTGCTGTTGCTGCTGCTCTTCCATTTTTTGTATTTCTCTAAAAACAGTATTAATGTTTAGATAATTTGTACAGGACCCTGGTAAAGGGAATATCTTGAGGTTATATTGAGATTATTTCGGGCTATTTAGTGTCCCCGTGGCCCGATCCTAGCTAGACCATGCCGCCAGTGACAGCTGACTAACTACTAGGTACCTAATTACTACTAGGAAACAGGGGCATCAGGGTGAAAGAAACTCTGCCTAATGTTTCTCGCGGGCGCCCGGGATTTCGATCCAGTGTGCTGTCAACTCAGCTGCGCGGAATAATTTTATTTCTTTAATTTAGATATGAGGTGGAGTATTTTGAAAACAGTTTTTTTTATGAATTATCCTAAATAATAAACAATAAGCAATGACTGTATTTTTAATAATAATATTATTCTTTATAACAGTTATATTAATTATTTATTTATGTAAAAGAGGAGAAAGAGGAGGAGACGAAAGAATAGATGCAGCAGGTGGAAGTGTAAGTGACAGTGAAGGAGGAGGAGGAGGAGGAGGTGAAGGAACAGATGCAGGTGGTAGAGGAAGTGAAGGAGGAGGTGGAACAGATGCAGATGGAAGAGGAAGTGAAGGAGGAGGAGGAGGCGGCGGCGAAGGAACAGATGCAGGTGGAAGAGGAAGTGAAGGAGGAGGAGGCGGCAGCAAAGGAACAGATGCAGGTGGAAGAGGAAGTGAAGGAGGAGGAGGAGGAGGCAAAGGAATAGATGGAGGTGGTAGAGGAAGTGAAGGAGGAGGCAAAGAAATTCCTCAAGGCCTATTACAATGTTCTTCAATTAGTCAAATAGAAAATTCTGTGCCTCAGGAACTGGTACAATTCTCTATGACTCAAACAGGGAAACAATACAACATCAGGAAATCAATTTTAGAATCACTATTCTTCCCTTTTATTGAGGAAGATATAAGAACAAAATCAGGTTTTTTCATTGTTCCTACATTACCATTATCATATAATCTTAAGAATAAATTAGAAATTGAAAATACCACAGTAAAACTTTTTAATACCTTTCTTATTAATTATAATAATGCCTACAAATATTGGCATAATAGTGAATCTTTTCACATAAATAAAATATTGCAAAATTGTGTATATGATAAAGGATATTATTCCAAAACCCCAATTGTTTTAATATTTCCATGGAATATTTCAGATAGTGTTGAAGTTACTGATTTGAGTGAAATACGAGATGTGCAGTTAAATAATCATATAGAATCAATACGAGTAAGATCACAAAATGAATCCAAACCAATTTACATGAATAGACTCTGGATATCATGTACCCATGCAGCCAGTCAAAATTTATTTATACAGGGATTTTCAAAATATGATTTCCC
Source organism: Procambarus clarkii (assembly GCF_040958095.1). Classification (NCBI taxonomy): domain Eukaryota; kingdom Metazoa; phylum Arthropoda; class Malacostraca; order Decapoda; family Cambaridae; genus Procambarus; species Procambarus clarkii. The sequence continues at coordinate 37,246,258 of NC_091161.1, forward strand.
AATGGAAGAAGATTCATTACCGCCATTTGTGGTAATGAAATTTGAACTTCAAGAAGGTAACAATGAAGTGGAATTTAAAATTGAGACTAGGAACATTATATTTAAAAATATTAAATTGAACATTAAGGTAGAGGGGTCTGAAGATATGGATATGGTAGAAGAGGTGGAGGAAAAAAAAGGAGAAACTGGAGAAGGAACCACCATTTTCATATAATCCCAATAGACCATTATATACTACTACAGTTCGTTCTCTTCTTTCCTTCCTTCAAAAATATCAATTATCCTCCTCTCTTTTTAATGATGGTAAATTATCATATTATTTTTTAATAAACTTGAATCAAATTCAAATTTCTATAAAGGGTATGATACAAAAAAATCTAATTATATTAATATTTCTGTGGAATATTAATAATTTCATACCGGACACTTATAAAAATATAAACGAGGTAGGTGATACTAAATTAATGAATCATATTGAAGCACTACAAATAATAGAACAAAATGAAGGAAAGCAGTCATGTACTTATGCCAAATGTCAGGATGAGATGAGATTGTTGAACCTCTCCCCCTACCCCTGGTAACCCCAAAATACTATTTGAAGTACCCCACCCCATTCCCTTTCTTCCTCCCAAAAATGTATCAAGTATAACATAGGCGATTTTTTGTTTTTTTGGCTGGAACCAAGTACATTATCAAATAAAATTTTAGTATATTATAACAAAATAGATACAATTATACCAAATCAAAATCCAGTTTTAAGTGATACAGAAGAGATGGAGGAAGATGATTTGGATACTTCACTGGAACTGAAAGAAATGAATTACCCCTCAACTTCAACTTCAACTCCAAAGACAAAAAAATCAAGGCCGAGGTCAAGCTCAAAGATAAATCGAACCAGCACGATACAGGATGATGATGATTCACTGGAAGATTTTACAACTTCAACTCCCCAAAAATCAAAGCCAAACCGAACCAACACCCGTCAACGAACACGGGGAACCTCACCAGGCCCAGACACCAGAAGGAGATCATCTTCCGATATTGGATATAACAAACGTATATTATTTCCATTTAAATATTCTATGACGATGAATGATGTGGTAAAAGAGTGTAAATATAAGGTAATAGTATCTGAAAATATTAATCACATTACATTTAACAAGAAATTCTTCACATTTGTAAATTGTAAAACTTTACCATTAAGATTGTTAATTCACCAATATATTACATTATCAATGTATAGTATTATAAATACCAATTATGAACCCAGATCCCGTGGTTCTTGTTATCAAGTTGATGGCTCCTATATTTTTCCCACGACGTTTTGTGGAGATTTGCTCATTATCTGAAAAATATTTGACATTGTTGGCCTGGGAGGAATCGGTAGAAATCTTAAATGGAAGATAAATCCAGCTCATGTTTCAGATAATGGTATTCTTTCAAATTATTGTGCACAATATATTGAAAAAATTAATAAATCAGCTTCTAGAAACATTGAAAATAAAAATATATTTATTTATATAAAATTACTAACTAATTTATGGACTTTTTAACTGTACAAAAAGATAATGAGTGGCAAAATGCTCTTAGAAATAATCTTATTGATGAAATTGGAAAATTAAGTAAAATAATGAAAGCAACATGTAAAAATATTTATAAAGTAGGTTTTTGTGTTGAAAAATCTCCAATATATACACCAGAAAATTTTTCCAAATATTTAGATGAAGTAAGAAATATGAAACACTTAAATTGTAATGTTAGTAAAATGTCTAAGGAAGAAGCGATAGAACTTCATTTTACCCTATTACAAAAATTTAATGATATTATAAAAACTGATACTCATATGTATGAAATTCAATATTATCTGGCATATATTCCACCAAATCATTGGAAGGAGTCTCAAAATGAAAGTAATGAAGTTAAGGGAGAACAAGTTTTTTATAACAATTTAAACAAGTTAACCTTTAATCCATATACATGCAAAATATCTATTATGTAAATCCCGTTTTCATTTAATCAATTTCATCACATCCACCTATAATTGTTGGGATATAAGTAGAGGTAGTAGATATTGGAAAATTAGTTTACATATTATTTTGATTGTAGGGTGCTTTTTTTTATTGTAATAAAAAATAATAAGCATAATGACTACATCACTGATATATATATACCAAATTAATAATAATTCTTCAGAAAATAATTTGTTAACTTTGACATTCAACCAAAATAATACTTATATTGATGATTTATATCCAGGTTTATCGGAATCATATTGTAGGTTAGCTCTCAATCGATTAATTTATATAATGTACTCAATAACAAAAAATATAGATGAAGTTAGTATTAGTAATCATCAAGTTCAATTTTGGAGTGAGCAGAATTCTGAAATTTTCATCCAACAAATATATTATATCGCTGGTTTAACTACTAAACCAGCCTCAAATTTAATTAGTTATCATACAATTAAATATGATCCAGAAATGTTTATTAAAATATTAATACAAAAGGCGCCTCAATCTTACAAATTACTACAATGTTTTGATTCGAAATTAATTTACTTTTCTCTTCTTACAAATTTATGGCATACTCTTCTCATGCAAAAAACACAAGACATTAATATAATAAAGAACAGTATTATACATCATCTTATAAATAATTGTTTTTATAATGAGGACCAACCAATAATTGAATCTGGAATACTTGACATATACACACCTTTTTACAGTCCTATGCATATCAGTAAATTAATTAACAATCATTGAACCTTACCATAAAAATGCAAATAGTATACATATTATAGAAACTAAAGATCTTACTCATTTACATTATGAACTTGTGATATCTTTACATAAAAAAACAGATATTGTATCTAATTAAATAACGGCAATGGTAGCTTACTTACCTAATAAATATAAAAATAATCATAATCTAATAAGATCTTTTCCCTATAAATTAATCAAAGATAATCCTTCACATATATTAAAGAATATTTTAACTAATTATAAATATTTCTATACAAAAAATAGAAAAATAATGTTGACGAAAAACAATAAAATTTTGAACAAAAAAAGTAGAAGTAGAAGTAGGAGTAAAAGTAGAAGTAAAAGTAGAAGTAAAAGTAGTAAAAGTAAAAGTAGTAAAAGTAGAAGTAGGAGTAGAATTAGAAGTAAAAGTAGTAAAAGTAAAAGTAGAACTAAAAGTAGTAAAAATATAAATATAAATAGAAGTAGAAGCAAAAAAAGTAGTATAACAGGCAATAAAAATCGTGGAAATATAAATATGAAAAAAATACGTCAAAATAGTAGTAGTAGTAGTAGTAGTAGTGGTAGTAGTAGTAGGAATAATAGTCCAACAAATTCGAGTTCAAGGTCAAATCAACCTAAAAAGAACAAAAAAGATCAAATTTTAAATAATAGAGTGAGTAAAAAAAACCAAAGCGGAAGCCCTCTAAAAACTATTTATTTTATACCCCAAGTAAAAAAATACTAAAAAAGGATTGAAAAGTATATTAAAAAGTAGAAGATGGGATAACAACATTAATTATTTGTAATACAAAAATTAAATATTTTCGTATAATTTTCCATACCACTTATAATAAATAATAATTTGGAATACAAAACATATATATAATAATAAAAATCTTTCTCAAATTTAAATAATTTTAAAATAATATGTTTCATAACTATAAGATGATGATAAGATTTTTCAGTCATAATTATAGAAGTTTCATTATCATGTTTATTTTTATTTTGAATATGTGAAAATACTTCTTCATCACTCGATGCAAGTTGAACAGGAATCCTATTATGTTTAATTAGATACACAAGAAATCTAAATTGATTATGTTCATAAATATTACTAGTTATAATTTGTATTTTTTTTGTATATTCAATCATGTTTTCCAGTTCAATAGTAATATTATAACATAATATTCTAGTTTGATCAAATAAGTAATAAGTTAACTTTAATTGGTACATTTTTAACTCTTATAATTTATTGAGATATCCTTTATAATCATAAGAGTTATGTTCAACATTCATATTTTTTATTATTATAAAATTATATATTATTATTTAAAATATATATATATATATATATATATATATATATATATATATATATATATATATATATATATATATATATATATATTTATATATATATATATATATATATATATATATATATATATATATATATATATATATATATATATATATATATAAATAAATAAACAAATTACCAAAATGCAAATATTTGTAAAAACTTTATCTGGAAAATCAATAACAGTAGATGTGGAGTCTAATGAATCTATTCAAAGTGTAAAAAAACAAAATTTAAGATGAAGAAGGTATACTACCAGATCAACAGAGGTTGATATTTTCCGGGAAACAGTTAGATGATCAACACACTGTAAGTGATTATAATAATCAAAAGGATTCAACCCTCCACTTGGTATTAAGATTAGGAGGAGGAGGATAATCAATCATTAAAATTCCTTCTTATGTTTTTTATTTTAAAAGGGCCACATACATGGCTTTCAATTTTTCCTCATAATATTTGAAAATGACATGCCGCCTAATTTTGTAAGTTAAGGAAACCAAACCAGATTCTGGAGTCCACGGAAATTGACAGAGATATACTGCTGAAGGTAGATGACAAATTCCATATTTCCTACCATAAGCCCTAATCTCGTTTAAAATGGTTTTAATTATACAGGAATGTCGACAAAGTACCCTTACATCTGACGAATGAATATTTAAATGGGTACTCATCTTTATAATCATAGGAGGCGATGGCACAATTAAAGCTAAGATTATATTAGAATTTGGACAAACATACACACATACATTATCAATTAGAGGGTGAGTCTTTAGGTGAGATTCGATCTCTCCTAAACTTACATATTTGCCATTCTTTAATCTCTGGAAATTTATTTTACGATCAATTATGCGTAACATTCTGGATTCACAATTGATCACCCCAATATCACCAGTTTTAAAACTCCAAATACCTCTTTTGGATAAGAAAAAGTCTCCACCATCATCTCCTTTTCCAGTAATCCTTGAATATTCTCGGGCCACCATAGGACCACTTACTACAACTTCCCCTCTAGGATGCGGCTTATCTGTCGTTTTAAAATCTCCTTCAATCCAATCAATTAATGATAGTTTTGCTCTATAATTAGGATCACCACAATGTAATACATCATCACTTTTGTTGCTGCAAGTAATACAAGCCGTAGTTTCTGTGGTACCATACCCTATTATTACTGAACAATTGAATAGCGTTCGAAGCTTTTGGTATGACTCTTTTGAAATTAAATCACCTCCAATGATAACTGTCATCAATCGATTACCAAAAAACTGCTCACATATTTTCCGTAAAATATATTTATCCCAAACATGAGCAATCCATTTCAGTTTAATTTTTTTTTCCAAGGCTATATGATCCCAAATTGAATAATTATTTTTTGTAATTCCATTCATTATGTATTTTAACATAGAAGATACAAAAAAAACACAAGTAGGTTGAGCTTCAATAAAATCCCCATGACATCCTTCCAAGATCTGCGGACTTTTGTTAGTTAACGTAGAGGGTGAGGAATGGGCAATTGTAATATTCATAGCAGTACAAGATAATTCAATTATTAATTCTGTGACATAAGCCAATGGAAGATATGCTAAGTATAAGTTCCCCAATTGTCGATAATCAGCACGAATACAAAATGCTGATACCGCAGAGAAAATATTACCATGAGTTAACTTCACTCCTTTAGGTTCGTCAATAGTACCACAGGTATACATGATAAATGCCACATCACTCTCATCAATATATTTAATGTTATCCTTACATATATCCTCATTTTCTTTGCCGGCAAATATTAAACTATAATATGAAATTGTGTTAAAATTGTCACTCGTTTTATATGGTAAAACTGTTGATCCTATTTTATTGATATGATCATCTAAGATAATGACATAATCTATTTGAGGACAAGTAGGTAAAATTTCCTTTTGGAGTTTAGCTAATAATGATCCACAAGAGGTAATAATAATTCGAATTTCTGTTTCCAAAAGAGAATTAATAATTGTTTTGGGGGGCAAGTTTGTTGGAAGACTGACGACAATTGCCCATTGTCTAAGGCATCCAAGAGCTGCAATAAGCCATTCTTTCTGGGTTTCAGCATATATGGCAATCGATTGTTGTTGATTCACCCTACCTTGAGGCTACCTTGAGGTGCTTCCGGGGCTTAGTGTCCCCGCGGCCCGGTCGTCGACCAGGCCTCCTGGTTGCTGGACTGATCAACCAGGCTGTTAGACGCGGCTGCTCGCAGCCTGACGTATGAGTCACAGCCTGGTTGATCAGGTATTCTTTGGAGGTGCTTATCCAGTTCTCTCTTGAACACTGTGAGGGGTTTGCCAGTTATGCCCCTTATGTGTAGTGGAAGCGTGTTGAACAGTCTCGGGCCTCTGATGTTGATAGAGTTCTCTCTCAGAGTACCTGTTGCACCTCTGCTTTTCAACGGGGGTATTCTGCACATCCTGCCATGTCTTCTGGTCTCATGTGGTGTTATTTCTGTGTGCAGGTTTGGGACCAGCCCCTCAATTATTTTCCACGTGTAAATTATTATGTATCTCTCCCGCCTGCGCTCAAGGGAGTACAGATTTAGGCTCTTTAGTCGGTCCCAGTAATTTAGATGTTTTACTGAGTGGATTCTAGCAGTAAAGGATCTCTGCACGCTCTCTAGGTCAGCAATTTCTCCAGCTTTGAAAGGGGCTGTCATTGTGCAGCAGTACTCCACTCTAGAGAGCACAAGTGTTTTGAAAAGTATCATCATCGGTATAGCATCTCCAGTGTGAAAAGTTCTTGTTATCCAACCTGTCATTTTTCTTGCAGTTGTGACGGCTACTTTATTGTGTTCTTTAAAGGTAAGGTCTTCCGACATGAGTACACCCAGGTCCTTTACATTGCCTTTTCGTTCTATGTTATGATTTGCCTGCGTTTTGTACGTGGTTTCTGTTTTTATATTTTCAATTTTTCCATAGCGCATGAGCTGAAACTTATCCTCGTTGAATACCATATTATTTTCTGTAGCCTATAGAAAGACCTGATCTACATCTGATTGGAGGTTTGCCGTGTCCTCTATGTTGCCAACTCTCATGAAAATCCTAGTGTCATCTGCAAAGGATGATACAGTGCTATAGGTTGTGTTCTGGTCTATGTCCGATATGAGGATGAGAAAAAGTACTGGAGCAAGCACAGTACCCTGGGGGACTGAGCTCTTCACGGTTGATGGGCTGGATTTTATTTTGTTGACTATTACACATTGGGTTCTGTCAGTCAGGAAATTGTAGATCCATCTGCCTATTTTCCCGGTAATTCCTTTTGAACGCATTTTATGTGCAATAACACCATGGTCACATTTATCAAAAGCTTTTGCGAAATCTGTGTAAATTACATCAGCGTTTTGTTTGTCTTCCATAGCATCTAATGCCATATCATAGTGGTCCAGCAACTGCGACAGGCAAGAGCGCCCTGTTCTGAAACCATGTTGTCCGGGGTTATGGAGATGCTGTGATTCCATGTATTTTGTGATCTTACTTCTTAGCACTCTCTCAAAAATTTTTATGATGTGCGATGTTAGTGCTATCGGTCTGTAATTTTTTGCCTCTGCCTTATTTCCTTCTTTATGGAGTGGTGCTATCTCTGCAGTTTTTAGCATGTCAGGGATAACGCCAGTATCTAGGCTTTGTCTCCACAGAATGTGAAGGGCCTGCGATAGTGGTTTTTTACAGTTCTTGATGAATATGGAGTTCCAAGAATCCGGGCCTGGTGCAGAGTGCATAGGCATACTGTTTATGGCTTCTTCAAAATCTAGTGGGGATAGGGCGACGTCTGATATATGATTTGATGTTGGTATCATATCCATGAAAAATTCATTTGGGTTATCAATCTTTAGTGCATTTAATGGCTCACTGAAAACAGAGTCGTACTGCTTCCTCAGTAACTCGCTCATTTCTTTGTTGTCATCTGTGAAAGTTCCATCTCCCTTTCGCAGGGGCCCGATACTAGATGTGGTTTTTGATCTTGATTTTGCATAGGAGAAAAAATATTTCGGATTTCTCTCTATTTCACTGATGGCCTTTTGCTCTCTTTGCCTCTCCTGGGTTTTGTATGATTCTTGTAGCTTGAGTTCAATTGTTTCTATTTCTCTACCTAACCTTCTTCGCCGTTCTTGAGATAGGGTGCGACTCTCAAGTTGTTCCGCGATTCGTTTTCTTCGCCTATATAGGGAACGACGTTCCCGTTCCAATCTGCATGTCTTTCTCTTTTTTCTTAGGGGTATGCGGTTTGAACATATCTCTAGTGCTACTGAGCTTATTTTTTCCAGGCACTGGTTCAGGTTTGCATTTCCTAGCTGTTCTTCCCAGTTTATTTCTGTGAAGTCCTGGTTTATTTGCTCCCAGTTTATCCGTTTATTATTGAAGTTGAATTTGCTGAAATCTCCTCCACCGGGAATCTGGACTGGTTTTGAAGGTCCATTCCCCATGGTTGTCAGAACTTCAATTAAGTTGTGATCTGAGTAACAGGTATTTGTAATCATTATGTTCCCGATCAACTCATCATTATTAGTGAAAATGAGGTCCAGGGTGTTCTCCTTCCTAGTTGGTTCTACTATTTGCTGGTTTAAGGCAAACCTATCGCACATCCGTAGCAGGTCATTTGCATGTGCCTGCTCATTTAGGCTACTTCCTGGTATTCTTTCTGATATTACTGTATTAGCCAGGTGCTTCCATTTCAGGTGCCGTAGGTTGAAGTCCCCAAGCAGGATGATGTTCGGAGCAGGATTTGTGAGGTTTTCCAAGCAGTGCTCTATTTTCATTAGTTGGTCTTTAAACTGCTGAGGGTTTGCCTCCGGTGACTTATATACAAGGACAATAACTACATTTAGGATCTCTATTTTGACTATCAGCACTTCCACCACATCATTTGAGGTGTTTAGCAGCTCAGTACAGATGAGTGTGTCTTTGATGTAGAGGCTGACCCCACCCTGAAGCCGGTGTTTCCTATCACATCTGAAGAGATTGTATTCTGAGATCCATATTTCACCATCAAGGTAGTCCTTTGTGTGAGTTTCCGTTAGGGCTGCAAACACTCATTACCCTATTATCATTATTATTATTATTTTTATTTTTAAAGTTAAATTAATAGTTTAAACCAATGCCGAATTTAATTACCAATTCATTGACCTCTTGATAAGACTGGTATATATATTTTCCTAGATTAAATTTTTCTACACATTTGTTTCCACCAAATCCTTGTCTTTTTTCTAAAAGCTGTCGAGTACCTAGACAATCATCTAAACCATAATTGGCAGCAGCAAATTGTAGAATAGAAGGGGCTGTAATTGCTTGAGACTTTATTAAATTATTAACTAGAAAAAATACATCATATATTCCTCCCTTTTTGAAGCTCATATTTAGAAAAAAAATAGTCTTGGTTTCTTATTATATTTATATATATATATATAAAAAATACACATTCAGCACTTTGAGATTTGGGGAAACGACAATTTATATCATTACATTATTATTAGCTGTTTTACACTAATCAAGTGTTGGCCACTCACTGAAGGTCCCAACACAATCCTGACTTCTCATCCTTTCCCTCCTTATCCTCATCCTCTTTTCCTTCTTCTTACTAATACTTTCCACATTGATATTAAATTTAATTCTATCAAATGGAACTAGGTCATTAATATTTTTAGCTAACAGCTTACATTCCACCTCATTATTGCCGTCCTGAAGCTCAAAATCTGATCATTGTAGTAATAACCAGTGGCTGCATCCTCAATTTCCTCTTTAGAGAGAGCAAAATCATATGACATATGACATTCTACAAGACTAGGGTCAGCCTTTTGCAGTTCACTCAAGGTGGTACCCATTTATGTCTAATATTGCATATATATGTTTGCAATACAAATGATATCAGGGATTTGTTTCTATTCACAAGACCTCGTATGAACCTACATTTTTTTTGTTTTTTCTAAATTTTAGTGAAGTTCATACAGTTCACTGCCCACCAAATTCTCAATCTCTTCAATGGTGAGCTCTCCACTACAATCACAGACATATACAGCCATGCACTATGGGGAGACAAATAAATATTCATAGGGGTGAAGATGACACAAGTCTTGAGCAGTTACTAACCACTCTATTTTATTAAAAACTTTAAGATTTTATATTATTTGGGATGTGGTGGTAGTTTATAAATTGACTCCATACACAGTTTAAATGCAGATATGACAAATAAAACCCAGTAGGCTCAGAAATCTATATTGGTTGATTAAATGGGTAAAGGGAAAGGAGTCAACTCTCAAAATAATGAAAAACATTTGCTTTCTCACTGGCAACAACGAACAACGAGACATAATGTCATATAAATTAAGACCTCACCCACCTTACCACCCCCCCACCCCCACCACTTCTCTCCACCGGGAGAGTAGCACCCAGAGCCCTCCGTCAGATCTTCAGTTTGTGGCTCCAGTGTGCCTCATCCACATCGTGCTCAACCTGCTCCCAGCCACACACACCCACCGCTCCACAACACATTCAGTATCCATCTATCTTTTGACCACTCAATAAGCAACATACTGGTCGTCCTACTTCTGGACGATTCACAGTAAGATTAAAGTTGTATTATTATTATTATTATTATTATTATTATCATTATCCTTTTGTCATATATATATATATATAATCCATTTGATTATTAAAGGTTTAAAACACTTTAGTGCACAAAAAAGTGAATGTCACCAAAGCATTTGCTTTCCCACCACGAAGTAAATAAACACGAAGATGACTCGCTGTGACACCCAAACAGAAAGTAAATGTTCATACTCTTTCGTTTGTTGCCAGCCTCATAGTCATCCTACAGCGCTTATTTTGATATCACTGAACTCGCAATAAAATTCCCCACCCAGACATATGCCTATCAATGTATAATTATGTTAGGGGGTGACCCGCACGAGTGTGGGAACTGGGCGAAGCGTTAGCCGTGATTTCAGCAGCGACGACACTGTTGTGATGCAGAGCTTTGAAAGTTTATATATTTCACTGTCCTGACATTATTTCTCGAGCTACGTATTTCATTTTTATAGCAATGTGTTCGGAATAGAAAGTTCTATAAGAACATGGGTAGAATTAGCCAACAGAGCGTCAAATAAATTTGTGGCGAATAAAATCTTAAGGGTGTTTGTACCCATGAGCGTAAAAAGTTTTTACTTTGCTCATGTTTTTCAAGTTTATACTTGTTTCACACCGTTTTTTGTTTGTATAGTGTTCGGAATAAAATTCTCTACACAGACATATGCATATAAATGTAGAATCATGATAGCGGCCAACACAAGAGTGTGTGGAGTGGGCGATTATCCTCGTTGTGTCAGCAACTCAATAGTCTCTCCTACAAGTTACAATACATTGCCGTTTTCTCAAATAGGCATTGTGCCTATTAGAGAAAACAAGAAATTTAATGGCAAACATATTCATACAAACCCCAAGTCGATCGAGTAGTATATACCCACTATAACACAGACCGTAAATGTACGTCGTGATCCGACAAGCACTTAAATAAACCTTCCCGTAAATCCAAGTGAAGTTCTCAGAAAAGTGTTAATTAATTAAATTTAATTTTAAAATTATTGAACTGTACTTTTTTTTTTTTGCCTCATTTTTCTCTGAAATGATATACTTTCATTATGAAATAGGCAATTTTTCTAATAAATTATTGTAATTTTCCTTTTTTTTTTACAGTTAAAGATGGTGTGTTGTTCATTATGCTGAGATTAAATAACTCTTGACTGTCCCATTTGGCGTTTATAATGGATTTGCAGAAGAAGAAGAAAAAAAAAAGTTGAAAAAGAAAGATCATGATATACAGAAAACAACTGATATTGATCTAGAAATTTTGTTTATAGAAAATGATAAAGAATTAGATTATAAAGAATTAGATGTTTTGTACCAAATAACACTGTTCAAATACGTTTTATATTCATGTTATTTTTCCAAATCTCTCTCCAGATAACAATAAATAGGTTAAGGATTATTTAATGAATGACAATAAATCAATATCATTCATTAGAATAACAGATATACTTCGTAAGCATGCAAATTCATTAGTGACAAACTAAAAATGTTGACTGTACTATTTGAAAGTGTTATCATTAAGTCAAGTAATGATGAAATTGATTAAACAAATGTAAAATGTTTCACTATATAAAAAAACTAATTGGGTTATATTTATATGGCAGAAGAATATATGTAGTATTATAATACAAAAAAAAAATATATGACAGTGTATTTATCCTTCTTCTACCTTTCTCTTCTTGTAAACTTAAATATGAAACCCAAACTAGTTGAATTATCCATGCTAGATTATGTGTGGATATATTCATGGAATGTTGAAGAACAAGAATTTTATGGGATTCCAGTGCCTCAAAGTCAAATTCAAGATAGTGGTTTAAATCGTGAAAATATAGTACCACAAGACCCTATATGAGTAATTTTTGATACATCAAATTTTGATCACTTAGTTTTAGTTACACAGCAACGTGAACTATTTGATCGTTCTATGATATTTTTGTATAATTGTGGGCTGGTAGATTATTATACCCTTGAAGCTGAACATAGTCAGAATGGTCATTTGATTATGGGCGAAGCCTCATTGGAAGATTTGCAATTGGAAAAATATCGAGGTTATGCCGCTCGCGTTTTTTGTAAAGGTTATCGTAGGTGTATGGATCTCTTTAACTTTCTAAAATATAACTAACATCCATTTGAAATTAATGCTATGGGTAAATATTTTAATTCATACCAATGTTATTTTGACTGTGAACGACGACACAATCCAAAATTTCAATCTAGGGGTTTATTTAAAGTACATGACAATCAACTTGTTTTTGTGAGTGGGGATATCGACAACTTTTTTCCACCATATCGGATCCTCTCATTTGATATAGAAACTAGTCGGCATGATTTAACTGATGCCATTCCTCTAGGGGATAGTTCATATGATAGGTTAGTTGCTACTTCTTTTCAGACAGCAACTGTAATGAATGCCCAATATCCAACTGAATTAAGTGACATAAATACCCTTTTGGTTGTATATTATCCAAATTCTCAAAACAAAAATAGAGAATTTTCCATGATAACTAAACAAGGAATTTCGATCCATGTTGAATTATATTCTTCAGAAAAACAGACTCTTTCTCGATCTTTGGAGTTACTAAGCAAACCTCAACATATTTTCGCTACTGGTTATAACACTGATGGATACGACCATCCATTCCTCTTCAAACGAGCACTATTTCATGGTCTTTTACCTGGACATTTATTTTTGCACACTTACACTTTAAGGTCATATTGTGATATGAGAACCGTACCCCATATGACTCCACCTTGGATTTTAGATGTAGATGTTATGATTTGCCGTAAAAAAAAAATCCAGTTGGTAAGTTTCTTGAACCACCTTCTGATAGTTTAGATGCTTGTGCAGAAGCTATAATGGGCCGCAATAAAGTAGATTTTAATATTGTAGCTATAAATAAAATGTATAAAAATTTAGAAGACAATGGAGAGGAACCTATTCCTATTCCTAGACAAGAGACTCAACTTCAGCACCCACATTCAACACATAACTAAGAAAGTCTCTAAGACAGTTGGTATACTCTCCAAAATCAGATATTATGTTCCTAACTCTGCTCTCCTCTCACTATATTATGCACTAATCTACCCCTATCTTAATTATGGTATCTGTGCATGGGGGTCTACCACTGCAAACCACCTTAAGCCCATCATCACACAGCAAAAATCTGCTATCAGAATAATAACTAACTCTGCTTTCAGACAACACTCAGCTCCCTTGTTTAAATCTCTAAACTTGCTAAATATTAACTCCCTCCACACATTCTCTTGTGTCAACTACATTTACAAAACCCTGTTCTTAAATGCAAACCATGCTCTGAAACTCTCCCTGGACAGATGTAATAGGACCCATTATCACCACACCAGAAATAAATATCTCTTTGATATCCCCAGGGTCAAACTTAATCTGTGTAAACACTCTATGCAAATTAAGGGACCTAGTCTATGGAACTCACTCCCTAGTGAATTGAAAAACTGTAAAACTTTTGCCTTATTTAAAAGCAAAACCAAAAAGTACCTAACTTCATCTATTTAGTTTCCTACACTGAGCTTTAAATTTGCTCTGTACCTAGTGTTACCCAATCTCCTAATTTTTATGTAATATCAAACAACCTTATCATTGTGTTCATTGCTGTCTTCTTTTATGTGCTAGCCATATGCTGTATTGTGACTACCAATTTTTTGTCAACTACCATTCAAGCTGTCATTGCAATCAATCTTATATTGTTTCTGCTGTATTGTGCCTACCAATTTGTTGTCAACTACCATTTTAAGCTGTCATTGCAATCAATCATAGCTACCTATGTGCTTTAATATACTGTACCTATAATTTTCTCTCATCTTTTTTTTCATTCCATGTAATCTGTTATCATTTTTTCTCTATAAATTTTGCAAGTATTTACCTCCTTAAAATTTTCTTAGATTAAGGACCTGCCCGAAACGCTGTGCGTGCTAGTGGCTTTACAAGACTGTAATTACCATATTTGTATCCTCACATTCCTTATGTACATTCTTGTATATGCATAAATAAATAAATAAATAAATAAATAACCGGATAGTTTTTTTTTTTTAATTTTCTAGATTATTGTACTGTAGATGTGGATCTGGTCACTCAATTGAATGGGCACCTTAATACTATTAGAATTACAGTGGGTTTATGTCATATGGGCGACCTTGACCCATACCATTGTCTTGGTGCCAGTTCTACAGCTATTGTGAGACGTTACCTTATAAATTTACTTAATTCAATTTATACGGCTCCTATTGACGAACATCTCATTAATAAGGTAAACTGTTATTCACAATCTCAATGGGAAATAGGTAGTATTCTTCCACAAAATCAATACGCTAGACATTCCATCGAACAAAAGGATCATTTGGATACAGGTAGAAAAAACACTTACAAAGGCGCTGAAGTTCTTGAACCGAAAATTGGAGTACATTTAGCTTCTAATACTCATTCAATATTTGTTTTTGATTTTTGTTCATTATATCCTTGTTTAATTATTGACTATAATTTAAATCGAGGGTTCGTGACTCGAATTTCACGTTGTCAACTCCCAGAAGTTGATGAAAATTTATTTCATACACTTATTATGGATGAAGATCCTTATTTTGCTTATGTGAGTGTTAAAGTCCAAGAAGGAAAACCATACACTCAATCACCATTACGTCAGATATGTGAAAAATTAGTAAATGAACGAGGTATTATGAAAAAATCAGGAATGACGACTCAAGCTAATGCTCTTAAGATTATGGTAAATTCTATTTATGGGGCAATGGCGGCCATTAAACTACTCGCAGATGAACTGGTCCCATGCATGGTTACTGGTTATGGTCGGTATCATCTTAATCGGGCTCAACATTTTTATACTAAAGATGAAAATGGAATTGGAGCGACAGTTTTATATGGCGACACTGATTCATTATTTCTGAAGGTATCTCGTTCAGCAGGAACTGGAGATGAATTGGCTAATCGTTATAATACTAATCTCAGACAAGATATACCTTCTACATGTTATCTCAAACTAGCTTCCGAAAATGCATTTGGTGTTCTAGTGCTAATAAAAAAAAAACATTATATGGCTATACAAGAAAGACAAGTTGGCAATAAATGTAAAATCAGTGGTTATAAAAAACGTATCAACCTTAGTAATCATCCTGACTTAACAAATTTATTGCAACATGTTCTTATGATTTTACGGGACAATGACCCAGCTCACATTTTTAAGAATATTAGAAATGAAGTAACACAATGGTTTAATCAAATAATAAATCAAAATGATGATGAGATCAACCACCAGCGCTTTTTGAGTACCATTAAAATTCGACCTCTTCATATGTATAAATCAACTAGTTGCATTCATTATTGCTTGGGAACTAAAATTGAGCAACTTCATCCAGGTACAATAACAGCAGAAGGTGGTACTCATATTTCATACTATACAATGGTACCATTAGCACCAAGGGCTTTAACTTTCCCCATGAGTGTGTGTCTATGTCCAGCTATTACATATAGACCCCAAATACAAATAATTAATCGTTTAACGGGATTAATTTCTGATATAGGCCAAACTGTTAATGCCCTTATTCAGACTGCTGATTCAGAAAATGCGTCTCAATATAGTATAGAAAAGTTAAGCTTGGATTATCAAAAAAATGAAAGATATCAGCTCTGTGAAAAACATGTTGCACATGGTTATAGAGTTTGTAATCTGAGTGCCTGTGAGCTTTTGTTAAATATTCCTTGCATTGAAATAACTTTAATATGGCCCTCATTTCATTACGAGTGTTTAGAAAATTCAACATTTTATATGTCGTCTTTGACTAGAAAACATAAATGGTGGTATACTACTACTACTACTAATAATAATAATAATAATAATAAGAATAAGAATAAGAATAAGAATAAGAAAAAAAATTCTGAATGTAATTTTATTTTACGTATAACTTTTCATTATGATAAGACCAAAAGAAAAATGTGGGTGACTCTAGATTCTGATTCTCAATGTCGAAAATTTAGCAATTTAAAAAATATATCACATTTTCTTTCTTGTAATGTAAGCAAACTGACACATTTGGTACCAACGATCTCAATGGTGAATAGTAGCAATATTAATAATACAGACATTTTATTCTCATTAAATTCTAACTGTTTCGAAGAGATGTTAGCCTTTTTTATTTTTGTTTATAGTTTGGAGTGTGATATGTATGATATAATTGTGGAAAATAAACAAAATAAAAGAGATAATGATGATGATCGGTGGTTAATTATATTACCATTTGTCGCCATAAGGCGAGACATATTGGCAGAAAATTCATATTATACATTTTATTAAAAGTTATATATATATATATATATATATATATATATATATATATATATATATATATATATATATATATATATATATATATATATATATATATATGTATATATATATATATATATATATATATATATATATATATATATATATATATATATATATATATTTATTTTTTTAAAGTCACTCAGTATATAATTAGGATATCAAAAGCCCATAACTCATTATATCATTTGGACTCTTTCATACAATGAATACCTCAGCATATTATGGTCAATATTTACCTTCTACTACCTATCCGCCAGCAGCAACAACACAACTACAGCAACAACAAACAATAATTCAGGCAAAAAATGCAACCTCAATATATCACCAACCAACGACTACAGATGGAATTTATCAATCTCACCCCCCTCCCCCTCAACTTCAAACTGAAGAAAAGTATTATAGCACCCTCAACTTCATCAACGAAGAAATTATTCGTTGATTTCCATTATTCAAATTATGGAAATTATTGCAGAAATGCTGAACAAAGCTTCAAGTTCGAATTATTATATACTTCCCAATGAGCCGCCCAATATTCACTAAAAATTGATAACCATCGAAAATTTAAGAGGGTTGAATAAAAACAATATTTTAGATAAATTAACTAAATTTAAAGAACAATATGAAAAAATCGGTAGTTCTGTATTTGAAGAAAAAATCAAGGCAAACAACCAAAACAACATGAAATATTATAGAATTAACAATGATTATTTAACTAGCTTAACCGTTAAGTTGTTGGAGGTCAAATGTTTTATAGTTTCGGGAGGAACAAAATTTGCCTTAGTACCTAATAAGATTGGAAATATTGAATTCGGTGATGATATTCAGAAAATATTTGAAGAAAATCTAATCCAACCAATAGCTGAGGCATTAAAAATTGATAAACCTTCCCAGGGTAAAATCTGCAGCGCGTCAATGTATATAGATGGTCATAAAGATAAACAATGTTCTTTAAAATGTAATGAAATACTTATACAAAAACAGCCACAATTTCAGAACGAGTGTTTGCGTCAGCGTATAAATTTAGGTGTTCAATTTTGTCCTTTTGTGGCCAACCCTAAAGAAGATGAAGTTTACATGGGTTCGCCACTAGGAAATGTTTACATCAAAAATTCTAAAATATATGGGATTGGTCGTAACCGAATCCCTTACTCAAGTGAAACCTTTGTTGAAATTAGAGAATCCCCGTGTCCTGTTAATGCTTTAATTTCATTTGGTTTATCTGAAATTGGAGTTTTTAACAACAAAATAATTCTGTATCTACGTAATTTAGATTCTGTTTTTTATTTAGATGTCCCAGCTAACAATATCCGAAATCGAGCCTCTGATGCAATTAAACAAATACTTTTAACTAATAATAGCATTAGGAAGAAACTAATGCCCAAATATAAAGATATTATTTCTAAAGTAATAGATGAAGTTCATGCAGAAGAACCTATATGTAATGGAAATGTCACAGCAGGAGAACCAGCATTCAAACGAATAAAAATTGAGAAAAAAGTTAATGAGGACGTTTTTAAAGAGGCAGAGAAGTGTAATTTGGATGTGGAAAATAGTAAAATAGTAGCTCCTTTAGTCGGAGGATTAAATGAAGGGGAGAATTGTATTAATTATGAAAATCAAGAGGAAGAAGCATTAAATTTCCTTAATATCCTCTAATAAGAAATTATACATTAAAAATGATAATGTAAAACTAAAAATTATTAAAAGAAATTAATAGATTTTTTTTATTATTCCAATATGCTATCTTTTTTTTTAACAAAATTAAATTCTATTTTTTTTTTTTTTTTTTAGTAAAACACCATTTGCAAGGAAATTTACCTAAAAATTTTGCGAAATTCTTCTGAAATTTGTAGGTAAATCACATACTGGGAGCAAACACGATTTTGTATTAAAAGATAGTTGAGTGCTTCCGGCACCTACACCATGGAGAGAGGAGATAAAAAAAGATTCTCCGGCTCCTTTTCTTTACAGTGGTGCGCTGCCTCCCGGAGAGAGCGGACGTGTGTGTGTCTCTCTCTCTCTCACACAGGCTATTGCTGTTAACGGGGTTTGCGCCTGCTACTCTGGCAGTGTCTTGTGCTCGATTTTCCCAGTGGGCCATATAAATATAGTAAATCACAGCAAATTTATTTCATTTCTTCTGTGAATCTTGATCGATTCACATATCAACCTTTTCCTGACACTAAAGGAAAATGAATGTGCTAATACTCATATTAATAGTTAGATTTACCAAAAGTTGTATGTGGTCCCAAAAGAAAAAGACAACTACACCAATTACATCTTCCCACTAAATTGTAACGGATGAAAATGAGAAAACATCAGCAGCCCCTCTAACATCATGGGAAAATGATACAGTGACGGAAACATCTACATTTGTTTCACTAATGATAACTTCAGAAAATGAGAGAGCAGCTTACAACACATCAACAACTTAAAAGGAAAAGATAACTAAACCTCTTATTAGCAACTCATATTCTTCATCAACAACAACAACAACAACAACAGCCAAACAAAGACTGGTAGTAATATCAACAGAAAATGATACTGATGAGGAGACAGCATCTACCCCTCAAGAAAGCCTGTCAACATCATCATCATCATCAGTTTCTACATTTTTTTTATCCCTGAAAATTCAGCAACAACCGAAGAAAGCCAGGCAACAACATCATCAGATGAGGAGACAGAAACTACTCCTCCCTCAACAACAACAACAACAACAACCAATGATACTGATGAGGAGACAGCATCTACCCCTCAAGAAAGCCAGGCAACAACATCATCAGAAAATGATTATACAGATGAGGAGACAGAAACTACTCCTTCCTCAACAACATCAACAACAACAACAACCAATGATACTGATTCTGAAGAAAGCCAGGCAACAACATCATCAGAAAATTATTATAGAGATGAGGAGACAGAAACTACTCCTCCCTCAACAACATCAACAATAACAACAACCAATGATACTGATTCTGAAGAAAGCCAGGCAACAACATCATCAGAAAATTATTATACAGAGGAGGAGACAGAAACTACTCCTCCTCCTTCTGTTCCTCCTACTCATGATACTATCACAACTAAAAAGGCAAATATTACTAATCTTATTAGCAACTCACATTCCTCAACAACAACAACAACAACAAATGAAACTGATTCTGATACTGTCACAACTAAAAAGGCAAATATTACTAATGTTATTAGCAACTCACATTCCTCAACAACAACAACAACAACCAATGATACTGATTCTGAAGAAAGCCAGGCAACAACATCATCAGAAATATATTATAGAGATGAGGAGACAGAAACTACTCCTCCTCCTTCTCTTCTTCTTCCTCATGATACTATCACAACTAAAAAGGCAGATGAGGAGACAAAAACTACTCCTCCTCCTTCTGTTCCTCCTCCTCATGATACTATCACAACTAAAAAGGCAGATGAGGAGACAGAAACTACTCCTCCCTTAACATCAACAACAACAACAACAACAACAACCAATGATACTGATGAAGAGACAGCATCTACCCCTCAAGAAAGCCCATCAATTTCATCATCATCAGTTTCTACATTTTTTTTTTTATCCCTGAAAATTCAGCAACAACCGAAGAAAGCCAGGCAACAACATCATCCGAAAATTTTTATACAGATGAGGAGACAGAAACTACTCCTCCCTCAACAACAACAACAACAACAACCAATGATACTGATGAGGAGACAGCATCTACCCCTCAAGAAAGCCCGTCAATTTCATCATCATCATCAGTTTCTACTATTTTTACCCCTGAAAATTTAGCGACAACAGAAGAAAGCCAGGCAACAACATCATCAGAAAGACTGGCCACGGCCACAACACCACCACCATGGGAAAATGATACAGTGACGAAAACATCTACAGTTGTCTCAACAGAAGAAACAGTAATTATTAACGCAACTACCCCATTAACAACCGAAGAAAGCCAGTCAACTTTAGAAACAACAGAAGAAACTCCTAAAGAAGAAACCACTGACTCAACAACAAATGACACAAGAAACAATCAATATCAATTCGACTGTTCTTATTATTATTATTATAATTCCTATTTTTTTGATAAGTTTAGTAGTACTTTTCATTTGGATTTATAATAACTTCTCGTCTTATACATTAAATGAAAATATAGAATTAAACCACTCTAATCAGGTTAAAACGAAATATGATGTAATAAAAACAAAATTTTTCTAATCAATTTCTTGCTCAATAAATTCTGTCTTAATGCATTTATTGAATGATTAAAAGCAAAATAAATATTTGATCATTTATTATTCCAGTTTTTTTTTTGTGTGCACACACACACACACCCCGGTCTGGTATTCTAGTTATGTTTACAATATTAACATTTAAATTTATCCAATAAGAAGGTTAATTGGTTTTTTAAAGTTTCGAGGCCTATTAGCATAATATTTTCAGGCTTTAATGCACCTGAACTTTCAATATTGAAATAAAATTGTTTCCGTTTATTACAATCTTCCAGAAAATAAGAAAAAGTGTTACAGCAATCAAAATCTATATTAATTGTCGGATTCCATTTGGCTTGGTTTTTGCCAATCCCCTTGATAGCATATGCTTTTAAGCATAATTCTTGTCCATTATTAAGTTTAACCAAAGGAATTGGGATTTCTTTAGGAAAAGATGGTATTATATCAGATGTTGTTATGAGGTATTGTTTGTCTTCACAAAATCACAAAAATTCACAAAAATTCAACTTCACAAAATATGCTATCAGAATAATAACTAACTCTGCTTTCAGACAACACTCAGCTCCCTTGTTTAAATCCCTAAACTTGCTAAATATTAACTCCCTCCACACATTCTCTTGTGTCAACTACATTTACAAAACCCTGTTCTTAAATGCAAACCATGCTCTGAAACTCTCCCTGGACAGATGTAATAGGACCCATTATCACCACACCAGAAATAAATATCTCTTTGATATCCCCAGGGTCAAACTTAATCTGTGTAAACACTCTATGCAAATTAAGGGACCTAGTCTATGGAACTCACTCCCTAGTGAATTGAAAAACTGTAAAACTTTTGCCTTATTTAATTAAAAGCAAAACCAAAAAGTACCTAACTTCATCTTCTTAGTTTCCTACACTGAGCTTTAAATTTGCTCTGTACCTAGTGTTACCCAATCTCCTAATTTTTATGTAATATCAAACAACCTTATCATTGTGTTCATTGCTGTCTTCTTTTATGTGCTAGCCATATGCTGTATTGTGACTACCAATTTTTGTCAACTACCATTCAAGCTGTCATTGCAATCAATCTTATATTGTTTCTGCTGTATTGTGCCTACCAATTTGTTGTCAACTACCATTTTAAGCTGTCATTGCAATCAATCTTAGCTACCTATGTGCTTTAATATACTGTACCTACAATTTTCTCTCATCTTCTTTTTTTTTCATTTCATGTAATCTGTTATCATTTTTTTGTCTATAAATTTTGCAAGTATTTACCTCCTTAAAATTTTCTTAGATTAAGGACCTGCCCGAAAAGCTGCGCGTGCTAGTGGCTTTACAAGACTGTAATTACCATATTTGTATCCTCACATTCCTTATGTACATTCTTGTATATGCATAAATAAATAAATAAATAAATAAATAAATAACATTTAACATCCAAAATAAATTCTACTGCACATTTCGTACAATAGTTAATACATTGACATTTCCATGGAATCTTTAATTTATTAATGAATTCATCTGAAGGTATTGGAATTAGACCTAGACGATGAATAATGAACTCATCTCTTAATATAGTAGTATTTTTTTTAATTTGAACCCAATCAATGGCTATAGTAGGAGTCTCAGCTATAAAAATCCGCCGCAATTGTGTAGCAGCAGTTAGTGAATCAAACACAGTAAGTAATTTGAAGTGTAATTTAGTGGCATCTCTAGAATTGATCTCTTTGATATCATGATCACAAATTACAGTGTCCTTCAATTTTCTAACAAATTTGTAAAATAATTCACTACTATACATGTTTGCTTTTTCAATAAATATTACCATATATAAACTATTATTATCTATATACTTTTTATTGTTAAATTGAATATGTTTTCTTAACTTACCAATTTCATTAATAAGATATTTATAAATTAACTTTTGATCCTTCCGGTCTTGTTTTACCATTAAAAATGTCCATAAATTTGTTAACATTCTAATATATAATATTATGTATTTTTATTCTAACGAAAAACCTTCATTTTTAGGTATTTGTTCAATGTATTTAGACAAATATTGTTTTAAAGTTTTCATGTCAAAGAAACGAGTATTAAATTTCAGTTTGAATCTTGGAAAGCCCAATCCAGCGATTTGATATATTTTTCTAACTATAAAGTTATTTGTATTGGATTCCGATTGAGGGAAAATATAAGCACCATTGTTTTGAATACCCCTTGGACGAGAAGGAGAATTGGGAATTCTATGAGAGGGGGCATTTATTCCTCCCTTCTGGAGTAGACCATAAAAAGATTTATTTCCATTAGATGGACCAGGACCACTGATTTCGTCTACTTCATCTTCAATATTATCTTGTATGACATTTCTAAGAATTTCATCATCTTCTGTTGGACTGTTTCTATCTTCTCTTAATTTGGCTCTTTTGAATCTCCTAATTAATCCATAATTCATTCCCCCTTTTTTTACTGAGCCTAATCCCTCTCTTGTAAATATATTAAGTGAAATATAGTAATGAATTAACAATCTTAGTGGTATTTCTTGTTTTACTGTTAACAGTGGGAAAAACTTTTTATTAAAATTACCAGTTGAATATGTTTTTGAAATTCTTATTTGAAATTTTTTTCTTTTCCATCACGATTTTGGAAATTAAAAACAATAAATTGACTCTTAGTTGAACTTGACATTTATTTTATACTATTTATTTTTACATATTATATAAAAAAAAATATTTTTTAATAATTTTACATACACTTTCTAAATTTAATAAAGTCGAATCATCCAAATTAAAAAAAATTAAATCGTCTGTTTTTATTTGTTTTTTAATATCATTGAAAAGGTTTTCTTATTTGTTATGTTTGTTATTATTGTTTTCTCCATTTTTGGGAGATTCTGTTTCAATTTCTTGTTTAGGGGACGATTTATTATTTCCAGGTGAAGAAAACATTATATGGTTTTCAGTATATTTTCATTTCACACACACACACATATAAATAGAGAGTATATATACTTTTTTTTTTTTAGTAGCTGTTAATTTAATTTTGAGTTAATCTGGCAAGATATCTATCATTTATTTCACAATTTTGTTCACAAATTCCCTCTATGATACTAATAGTTGGTTCATTCACTGGTAAATGGGATTGTGGAATATTTGCCAAACGATTGCTGTTTATTGGTAGCCATGAAACCTGGTAAACGTTTTCAAAAAAAAAGATGAGCATCTGCCAATGAAATATTTTTAAGGGCCTTGGGGAAACTACGCAAAAGAACTGACAGACGATGTAGGGTAAAATCCCACTATATGGTTTCTCTACCAGATGGCTCTCTTCCATTATTTGGGCTACAATTCCACGTTCTGGTGAATATAACTCAGTTGCCTCTGTAATGTTAATTGGGAGTGTGAGAAAGTTAACAGTCTGGTTCATTGATACAAACCAGGGCGAATCGAGTTTATCATGACAGTTAGCATACCTACCTTGAGGTTACCTTGAGGTGCTTTTGGGGCTTAGCGTCCCCGCGGCCCGGTTGTCGACCAGGCCTCCTGGTTGCCGGACTGATCAACCAGGCTGTTGGACGCGGCTGCTCGCAGCCTGACGTATGAGTCACAGCCTGGTTGATCAGGTATCCTTTGGAGGTGCTTATCCAGTTCTCTCTTGAACACTGCGAGGGGTCAGCCAGTTATGCCCCTATGTGTAGTGGAAGCGTGTTGAACAGTCTCGGACCTCTGATGTTGATAGAGTTCTCTCTCAGAGTACCAGTTGCACCTCTGTTTTTCAACGGGGGTATTGTGCACATCCTGCCATGTCTTCTGGTCTCATGTGATGTTATTTCTGTGTGCAGGTTTGAGACCAGCCCCGCTAATATTTTCCACGTGTAAATTATTATGTACCTCTCCCGCCTGCGCTCAAGGGAGTACAGTTTTAGGCTCTTTAGTCGGTCCCAATTGTTTAGATGTTTTACTGAGTGGATTCTAGCAGTAAAGGATCTCTGCACGCTCTCCAGGTCAGCAATTTATCCAGCTTTGAAAAGTGCTGTCATTGTGCAGCAGTACTCTACTCTAGAGAGCACAAGCGTTTTGAAAAGTATCATCATCGGTATAGCATCTCTAGTGTGAAAAGTTCTTGTTATCCAACCTGTCATTTTTCTTGCAGTTGTGACAGCTACTTTATTGTGTTCTTTAAAGGTAAGGTCTTCCGACATGAGTACACCCAGTGAGTACATGTCGGCATAACTGGCCGACCCCTCACAGTGTTCAAGAGAGAACTGGATAAGCACCTCCAAAGGATACCTGATCAACCAGGCTGTGACTCGTACGTCAGGCTGCTAGCAGCCGCGTCCAACAGACTGGTTGATCAGTCCGGCAACCAGGAGGCCTGGTCGACGACCGGGCCGCGGGGACGCTAAGCCCCGGAAGCACCTCAAGGTAAGGTA
Organism: Procambarus clarkii; assembly: GCF_040958095.1. Lineage (NCBI taxonomy): Eukaryota > Metazoa > Arthropoda > Malacostraca > Decapoda > Cambaridae > Procambarus > Procambarus clarkii. The sequence goes on from NC_091161.1 coordinate 37,271,988, forward strand.
TAGCGCATGAGCTGGACCTTATCTTCGTTATACACCATATTATTTTCTGTAGCCCATAGAAAGACCTGATCTACATCTGACTGGAGGTTCGCCGTGTCCTCTATGTTGCCTACTCTCATGATGATCCTAGTGTCATCTGCAAAGGATGATACAGTGCTATAGGTTGTGTTCTTGTCTATGTCCGAAATGAGGATGAGAAAAAGTACTGGAGCAAGCACAGTACCCTGGGGGACTGAGCTCTTCACGGTTGATGGGCTGGATTTTATTTTGTTGACTATTACACATTGGGTTCTGTTGGTCAGGAAATTGTAGATCCATCTGCCTATTTTTCCGCTAATTCCTTTTGAACGCATTTTATGTGCAATAACACCATGGTCACATTTATCAAAAGCTTTTGCGAAATCTGTGTAAATTACATCCACGTTATGTTTGTATTCCATAGCATCTAATGCCATATCATAGTGGTCCAGCAACTGTGACAGGCAAGAGCGCCCTGTTCTGAAACCATGTTGTCCGGGGTTATGGAGTTGCTGTGATTCCATGTATTTTGTGATTTTGCTTCTTAGCACTCTCTCAAAATTTTTTATGATGTGCGATGTTAGCGCTATCGGTCTGTAATTTTTTGCCTCTGCCTTATTTCCTCCTTTATGAAGTGGTGCTATCTCTGCTGTTTTTAGTATATCAGGAATAACGCCAGTATCTAGGATTTGTCTCCACAGAATGTGGAGGGCCTGCGATAGTGGTTTTTTACAGTTCTTTATGAATATGGAGTTCCAAGAATCCGGGCCTGGTGCAGAGTGCATAGGCATACTGTTTATGGCTTCTTCAAAATCCAGTGGGGATAGGGTGACGTCTGATATATGATTTGATGTTGGTATCGTATCCATGAAAAATTCATTTGGGTTATCAATCTTTAGTGTGTTTAATGGCTCGCTGAAAACAGAGTCGTACTGCGTCCTCAGTAGCTCGCTCATTTCTTTGTTGTCATCGGTGAAAGTTCCATCTCCCTTTCGCAGGGGCCCGATACTAGATGTGGTTTTTGATCTTGATTTTGCATAGGAGAAAAAATATTTCGGATTTCTTTCTATTTCACTGATGGCCTTTTGCTCTCTTTGCCTCTCCTGGGTTTTGTATGATTCTTGTAGCTTCCGTTCAATTGTTTCTATTTCTCTACCTAACCTTCTTCGCCGTTCTTGAGATAGGGTGTGACTCTCAAGTTGTTCCGCGATTCGTTTTCTTCGCCTATATAGGGAACGACGTTCCCGTTCCAATCTGCATCTCTTCCTCTTTTTTTCTTAGAGGTATGCGGTTTGAACATATTTCTAGTGCTACTGAGCTTATTTTTTCCAGGCACTGGTTCAGGTTTGCATTTTCTAGCTGTTCTTCCCAGTTTATTTCTGTGAAGTCCTGGTTTATTTGCTCCCAGTTTATCTGTTTATTATTGAAGTTGAATTTGCTGAAATCTCCTCCACCGGGAATCTGGACTGGTTTTGAAGGTCTACTCCCCATGGTTGTCATAACTTCAATTAAGTTGTGATCTGAGTAACAGGTATTTGTAATCATTATGTTCCTGACCAATTCATCATTATTAGTGAAAATGAGGTCCAGCGTGTTCTCCTTCCTAGCTGGTTCTACTATTTGCTGGTTTAAGGCAAACCTGTCGCACATCCGTAGCAGGTCATTTGCATGTGCCTGTTCATTTAGGCTACTTCCTGGTATTCTTTCTGATATTACTGTATTTGCCAGGTGCTTCCATTTCAGGTGCCGTAGGTTGAAGTCCCCAAGCAGGATGATGTTCGGAGCTGAATTTGTGAGGTTTTCCAAGCAGTGTTCTATTTTCATTAGTTGGTCTTTAAACTGCTGAGGGTTTGCCTCCGGTGACTTATATACAAGGACAATAACTACATTTAAAATCTCTATTTTGATTATCAGCACTTCCACCATATCATTTGAGGTGTTTAGCAGCTCAGTACAGATGAGTGTGTCTTTAATGTAGAGGCTGACCCCACCCTGAAGCCGGTGTTTCCTATCACATCTGAAAAGATTGTACTCTGAGATCCATATTTCACCATCATGGTAGTCCTTTGTGTGGGTTTCTGTTAGGGCTGCAAACACTGCATTTGCCTCATGAAGGAGACCATCTATAAATTGAACTTTGTTGGTTTTGCGTGTTTTTATACCCTGGATGTTGGCAAATATAAATGATGTTATCGTGTTAGTGGAAGTGCTGGAAGCCTTACTTGGTGTTAATATCTGAGGCTCTGGTAAGGAGGCCACTGTGTTGTGTGTCCAGGGTGTGTCGTTTTGGAAGTGATTCGTCCAGTTTTGGTAGTAGGATGGGTGTTGTCTGGTGTAGTACCTGTGTGCTTGTTGGTAATTTGAATTCCAGTCTTGTGGGTATCTCCGTTCCCCTCTGTAATCCTGTAGTGGTTCCATGTGACTGTTCCTCTCTCTTATATTTACTACTCTGTTTCTGCCTTCCTCTACAAAATTTCCAGTAGTTTCATATTGATCTTCCCGTCTATAACGCTCTGTACCTCTCACATGGAATTCCGGACACTGAAGATTGTAGCATTTTTTGTCCCTAATTGAAAATTGACATAATTTAGGGTGGAAGTATCTACACCCTGTTCCAAAACGGCATGTACCCCTCTCCAACATGTTCCTGCATTTTCGAGGAAGCAGAAAACGGCATTTTGCTCCTAATTTTCCATATTTGCATATTCCTTTAGCGTAGAATTTGCAAATGTGTTCCGGTTTTGCGTTTTTCAAGGTATTTATATCTGTGACTGTCTTGTCTACCTCTTTATTGGAGCCATCTCCGTTTTTCGTCCCAATTCCTTCATCTATGCACTCTGTCTCACTGTTGCTCTCATCGTTTATATTATCTGGCTCTGCAATATTGCTGTTATTATGTACCACAATAGTCTCCTCCTCCACACTACTGCTGCGGTTCTCCAAACTATCTGTTCCTGAGTTTTGGTCGTTATCCAATGTTGACTTTTCCCAGTCCGCATATATCACTGGTAGCCTGTCTGTGAATGATAATCTCTGTGACTCGGGAATGTTTTTCATCAGTTTAGTTATGTTCTCTAACATTAATCTGTCATCTTTGCAAACCCAGTAAATTCCTTGCCTTTTTATGCATCCTGGAGCTAATTCTGTACAGCCCAGGTGAAATCTTATGTTACAGATGCAGCACGTTACGCCTGCATTTCGTTTTCCCAGTACTCCCGAACACTCGCCACACCACTCCATTGTCTGGTGTATTGTGTTGTATTTGAGAGTCACTGTATGGATCACTTGTTGATGTCAGTCCTTTTAACTCTTTATAAAATTATATGTATATATATTTATATGTTTAATATTTATAATATTATTTGTATACCGTATATTAGTAATATTATGTTTATTTATTTATTTATTTATTTATGCATATACAAGAATGTACATAAGGAATGTGAGGATACAAATATGGTAATTACAGTCTTGTAAAGCCACTAGCACGCGCAGCGTTTCGGGCAGGTCCTTAATCTAAGAAAATTTTAAGGAGGTAAATACTTGCAAAATTTATAGACAAAAAAATGATAACAGATTACATGAAATGAAAAAAAAAGAAGATGAGAGAAAATTGTAGGTACAGTATATTAAAACACATAGGTAGCTAAGATTGATTGCAATGACAGCTTGAATGGTAGTTGACAAAAAATAGGTAGGCACAATACAGCAGAAACAATATAAGATTGATTGCAATGACAGCTTGAATGGTAGTTGACAAAAATTGGTAGTCACAATACAGCATATGGCTAGCACATAAAAGAAGACAGCAATGAACACAATGATAAGGTTGTTTGATATTACATAAAAATTAGGAGATTGGGTAACACTAGGTACAGAGCAAATTTAAAGCTCGGTGTAGGAAACTAAGAAGATGAAGTTAGGTACTTTTTGGTTTTGCTTTTAAATAAGGCAAAAGTTTTACAGTTTTTCAATTCACTAGGGAGTGAGTTCCATAGACTAGGTCCCTTAATTTGCATAGAGTGTTTACACAGATTAAGTTTGACCCTGGGGATATCAAAGAGATATTTATTTCTGGTGTGGTGATAATGGGTCCTATTACATCTGTCCAGGGAGAGTTTCAGAGCATGGTTTGCATTTAAGAACAGGGTTTTGTAAATGTAGTTGACACAAGAGAATGTGTGGAGGGAGTTAATATTTAGCAAGTTTAGGGATTTAAACAAGGGAGCTGAGTGTTGTCTGAAAGCAGAGTTAGTTATTATTCTGATAGCAGATTTTTGCTGTGTGATGATGGGCTTAAGGTGGTTTGCAATGGTAGACCCCCATGCACAGTTACCATAATTAAGATAGGGGTAGATTAGTGCATAATATAGTGAGAGGAGAGCAGAGTTAGGAACATAATATCTGATTTTGGAGAGTATACCAACTGTCTTAGAGACTTTCTTAGTTATGTGTCGAATGTGGGTGCTGAAGTTGAGTCTCTTGTCTAGGAATATGCCAAGAAACTTGCCATCATTTTTATTACTGATGTTAATGTTGTCTATCTGTAGCTGAGTTGCATTTGATGATTTGCTTCCAAATAAGATGTAGTAAGTCTTTTCGATGTTTAATGTTTGTTTGTTCGTTGACATCCATAAGTGGACATTTTTTAATTCATTATTCACAACATTATTTAGTGTATGTGGGTTAAGGTTTGAATAGATAAGGGTAGTATCGTCAGCAAACAATATAGGTTTGAGAATATTAGAGACATTAGGCAGATCGTTTATATATATAAGAAATAGAAGAGGTCCTAAGATGCTGCCCTGTGGCACTCCAACGGTAATTGGTAGAGTGGAAGAAGTTGTATCATTGATGGTTACATATTGGTGTCTGTCACTAAGATAGGATCGGATGTAGTCAAGGGCAAGGCCTCGGATTCCATAATGCTGGAGTTTAAGTAAGAGGTAGTTGTGATTAACAGTATCAAAGGCTTTTCTTAGGTCAATGAAGAGTCCAATCGGAAACTCATTTTTGTCAAGGGCTGAGTAGATAACTTCAAGGAGACTAATGATTGCATCGTTGGTGCTCTTTTGGGACCGGAAGCCAAACTGGCAGGGGCTGAGTATGTCGAATTTTACGAGGTAGGAATAGAGCGGTTTGTAAATAATTTTTTCAAATATTTTTGATAGAATGGGTAGATTTGATATTGGTCTATAATTGTTTATGTCCGCCGGATTGCCTCCTTTATGGACTGGCGTTACTCTTGCTTTTTTGAGGATATCAGGGAAGGTGTGACGCTCTATAGATTTGTTGAACAGTAGTGCTATGGGTGGGGCAAGGGCATGGGAGGCTCTCTTGTACACAATGGACGGAATTTCACTGGTGTTCCCTGCCTTGGTTTTTAGAGAGTGTATGATGGACACAACATCTGCCGGGCTGATTGGTGAAAGGAGAAGAGAGTTTGGATAGCTGCCTGAGAGATATGTGTCTGAGTCTGTGGGATTTTACTGGCAAGATTAGCACCAACCGATGAAAAGAAACTATTAAATTCATTTGCCATTTCTAAATCAGTTGACGGTATATCCCCATCCTTGTAGAGTTTTATTTGGTTATGTGAGTGTTGTTTAGTTCCTAGGATACTAGAGATAGTTTTCCAAGTGCTCTTCATGTTGCCTTTTGCTTCATTGAATCTATTCACATAATATGCAAGTTTATGTTAATAATATGCATGATGTATGTTATTTTGTTCAAACTTTATGGCAGGTACTTAGCGTAGGGTAGCGAAGCTGGTCCCCGGTGAATACAGGTGACCTCTTGTGTCCCAGGTTGATGTCACCAGTTTCCAGATATCCGATTTATAACCACTGATGCCGCCTCTTGCCACTATTCTATATTTCAAGTATTCTATATTTATAATATTCTATGCACGATTTTCCTTCACTTCCAACTTATATGTTGTTGTGATACCCGTTCCACATCACTCTTCCACGAATCACCGTTCACTATTATTTTTTCCTAATACATGCATGTACACAAAGCCTCGTTCACTGGCTCACACGTGACTCCCGTTTATTGTCTATTTAGCACAAAGTTCTATTGTTAATGACTATTTTCAATTTTCCAGCGGGTCACTATGCACTTTGTTATGTCTGTAATCAGTAATCCATGGCAGTAGTCCTAAGAATCCCGGTTTATGACACGATTTTAACGGAGCGCGCACGGTACGTCTTCCCCCTCCCTCGACACGACTCGACCCTAGCATGAATAAAGAGTGCCATCATTCCTTCAGTTAGACGCTTTTTCTTTCGATCATCAGTCATGAGAGGAAATTGGGGAAAAATTGAATATTGAAATGACGTAGGCACTTCAGAATCAAACCACGCACGGAATGAAATGAAACGAAGTCGTTGCATCAAGGCTGAGTCATATGCGCTGAAAGTCGGGCAATTGTTGCCAAACAAAAAAATAGGTGTTGCTAAATTATCTGTATACCCATCCATATAGTTTTGACGAATCCACATTGGGGCATGACCGCTCAATTGCTTAAAAACAGAGAATTAAGGGTTTTAGTCGTACTCAGTTCATCCATGTACCACATTCTAGACATTTTTCCACCTCTTCCTAAATCATGGGTCCGTTCTTGGAGACCCTTATGAGCTGTATGTACAGAGAGAATACCTGTTAAATAACCAAGAGTTAGAGTAAGAGTATTTAATAAAGCAGTTTTTCCTGAATTTGAATCTACAATACCCAAAGTTATCTTCTTGTCATTTTGTCGATGGTATGCTTTTACTATTAGTGAAAAAAAATAAATCATAGTAGTTGCATCATAGCAAAAGATCTGTGCTAGTGTTAACAAAATATCAACTAATTGACAATTACAATTAGGTTTCACTGGTTCACCAACAACATCTTTTCGTATAAACCGTCCATTTATCTTTATATTTTCTTTTAAAATAGCATCTAGATGGTAAATACTTTCTTTGATTGGAATTTTACGATTTTTTATCCCATGACGGCATTCTTCAATGAGTCTATTAAGAAGATCTTGATATTTATTTTCTATATTAATATTTTCTGAAACTCTGTTTAGTGATTCGAAAGAAGTAACCATATGTTTTAGCACATAATATTTGACAAGTTGAGCTAATCTATTCATACCATCATTCCAAAATCGATCTGTAAAGTTTATGTGATATTGTTCACGACTAAGTAAGAGAATTTTATGTTTCTCTTCAACTGTCAACTTCTTATAATATTTCTTTTTTTCGCTTTCGTAATGTAGAATATCTTTTAATATTGGATTACATTGCTGCATAAAAAAGGTACATTTTGGTATGTGATCTAATAGTCTCAATACTTCACTCCAATCATAAATAGTCGGGCTTGTATCAGAATTTGTATTATTTGATGATTTGTACAGGGGAAGTGGTAGGATATAAAAAATTTTGTTCATCTCACTACTACTACTGCTGCTGATGATATAACATTGAGAAGAAGCAATAAAATATCGAGGTATATCCAAGATTTTCATGTTGGCATAAAAACTCTTTATAGAATTTATAAGACTATTCTGAATAAGACTTCGCTTCTTGTAATTATATATTATTATTATTATTATTATTTGTAGTATCAGTAGTTTTTTTTTGGCTCTACCTTTGGCTGAAGTAGAAGGAAGGTTTGAGTTTGAATTTGATGAAGTAGAGGATGAGGTTATTGATGGAGAAGGCGACAACGGAGGAGGAGGTGGTAATAAGTTGCTGTTGGATTGTAGTGGTGTTGGTGGTAAGGTAAGTGAAAGAAACATTTCATTTTCCAGTAATTGTGGTTGTTGTTGTTGTAGTATGCTATCAATTAAAATAATTTGACGTGCAATGTAAGCTAGGTCTGGTGCTAGTAAAGAAGAATTAATGTGATTATTAGCTACTGACCACTTCTTAGTAGTATTCTCCCAAACATTAATCTGGCGCGAATTCTTATCACATATAATAGGTTTATATATAGCTAAAAAAAATTTATATTCCGTTATACCAAAATTCTGTAGGAAAGAAAAAGCTATTATAATCCGAGGAATTTTAGTAGGACGTGAATTACTATTAGCTGATGGTACTACCCGATAAGTGTCACTGTCAAACTCTTCCACATTTATATTCATGACAAAATCCAATCTTTGAGAATCAATTTTTTCTACTAGATCAAAAGCTTCTTTCATTGATACCACATCACTAACAATTAGAAGATTTAGAAGACACAAAATTATCCAATCTTCTAATTCTTCTTTTACTTGCTGGTGTTCCTGATATCGGTTAAGAAGATAGATGATTTCATAAAGTGGTCCGGTATCTAAGTGATTAAAATTTAAATCTCTAATTATTTGGGCTATAAAATAATTGTAGTGAGGAAATGTCATTCCCAGGGACTTTTGACGGGTCTTTTTAACATATAACAATGCTAAAAGATACAAGACAGTGTGAAGATGTTGTTTACTCTGCAAACATAAACGGGTTATATGTTCAATGGTAAATGGCTGAATTCGTTTCAAGAAAGAATTGGTATCTCGACTAGTATTGCTACTGGCAACTGTTCCGCGAATAGATGTTTGCCTTAAAGGTTGAACTGTAAACACTTTTTCAATACGATTTGCTGTCATTTGTATTTTATCGTATTTAAAGTTTGCCTCAGCGTCATCGTCATTTTCATTTGTAAGAAGAATCAGGTAATGGGGGATTTCATAAATTTTTATAAAACTATTTGGATATTTTTCAAGTATAATTAAGAGTTGGTTATTCTCTTCTTGTTGTTCCTCTTGAAAATGAAGAGATTTGTATATAGAAAGTTTATATTCCTTACTAAGTGTAACAAAAAATAAACCCACTATAACTTTATTGATAATATTGTTAACATTGGAAAACATCAAAAAATCTTTTTCTGTTATATCTGGTATTTTTTCTTCATCACTCTCCCTAGAATTATCATAATTTTCATATATAGTAAAATAATTTTCGGCGTCATCAATATTTTCTTTGCTTTGCATAAATGTTTGAACATTTTTCTGAAAAACATCCAAAGCATATGTATCATCATCCAACCCGATAATAGTTGGGAATCCTCTAATGGATGAAGGTTCATGATATTTACAGATATTAAATAAGTCAAAAACTTCACCCATACTTGATAAAATATATGACGTTGGTGAGTTAGACATATCATAAATATTATTTTTGTGGAAAACCGCATATGGTAAGTAAGTGCAGTCCATTTCGTTTAAAGGTGTTTGCAGTTGAATTTTTTGAGATTCAAAAATACTATAATTGGTAGTAATATCTATGAGGGTAGGTAAGAGTTCTTTGCATGAATTGGACATTAGGGCAAAATCATAATAGAAAGAGTTAGGTGGGGTATTTCAAGATGAAACTCTTGAGTAAACGTTTGTGATTTACCAAAAATATAAATTGGTAGCCAGTCTAGACCTAAATAATAAACAATATGAGAAACAAGTTCATATATGACATAATTTGTATTATAATAGATCTGTCCATCAACAATGGATGTTGTTAAATGTAAGGATGGCCCTGATTGTTTAAGTGTTAGATATTCTAGGTACTCAGCTGTCGATAAACGAAATGATTCAAGAGTACACATTTTTTTAAATCAACATCCAAGATAAAATGAATATAATCTAAACTAGGTAGACGTATGACATGGGAACCACTTATAGTGTTTATCTCCCAAAATCTACGATATAAATGATGAACTGTTCAATTTGTTAATAAAATCAAATCAATTTCTCTTTTCCCACACATATCTGTTAGTGATCCAAAACCATATAAACTCGTCTTATTTTTTCTTGATGAAGTACAACTTATAGTTTGAAGATCACGAGTTATTTTATTAAAAGTCCCAGTATTGGGATTGAGATGTGAGTCTTGATAAGTTCGTTTTAACGGATCATAATTTTGAATAAGTGGATAAGTATAATATCGATAATTCATTTTAAAGAGCAACATAGTGAAATTGTAGTATACTTATAGACGGGGAAATCTTTTTTTTTTTTTTTTTAATAATAATAATAATTTTTTTACTTTAAGTCTTTAGCTAATAGGGAAGCTTCTGTGAGACGTTGGTCGAAAGGAATTTTGGTATTGACATTGCTCACCGATATAGTGTCCATTATCCATACAGGCACATATGGTGGCTATTAAATTAGTTTCCCCAACATAATTAATAGGAAATCCTCCATTTAAACATTTGTGATAAGTGTCATAATTACAAACACTATTAATGCAAGTAACTCCTAAAGAAGAAGAGCATAATGTTTGACAGTCTTCATTTTTCTGTCATGCTATATTGTTAATAGTACAATCCATCTCTCTTGTAATCTTTTCATATGGAGGGTGTGACATTAATATTAAATTAGAGTCTTTCTTTTGATTATTACTCATATTTTTCTTATAAATGTAATTTAATATTATTGAATAAAGAATTAAACATATAAATATAATATAAAGTTTCATTATTTTTTTCTGACCACAGATAACAGATAAAAATACATTTGCCAATTGAACAAGACACTTTCAATTACTAATTTGAGTATGTTAATAGGTGGGCGTTGTTTTTTTGTACTTAGTTTTCGATCATGGATAATAGCCCGTTCTAAATTCCCCATGATAGATGTTGGAAATGGCATTAATGTTGACAATATATAATTGACTAAAAGGCGTGTCAAACGACCATTTACATCTGAAAAAGGATGGAGAGTAAGCATTTCTCGGATAAACCATGAAATTAATTTAAAAATCCATTCAAATTCTTCCTCTGGCCCTAAAAATTTGAATATTTTTTGGGTCAATGTAGAGTTGTAATTGTCCAAAATAGCCAAAATACGATTTTCTCCATCTTGAATTGAATGGATATGTGGATATACATACAAACCTTTGACACTTGTGTTATTACTAATCTTTGTACAGCGTATATTGGTACTTACAAAACCACATTTTTCAGGTGATAACAATCCTATCATTAATTAATATTTTGTGTAAATTTAAAACACAAGTTTCAAGATCAATTAAACCTAATAAAGTGTACATATCCTTATCTCCTACTATCTCTTCCTTAATCTTTTTATGACCTCTAATGAAATTTAAATATTCTATTGCTCTTAGTAAGTTTCTAACCTCTCTAACTTTCCGATTAGTGATTAAAGTTTTCTTCTGGTTGTGTGGCCAAATCCCAATATTTTCATGTTTCATTAAATTAGTTAAAAAAACCATATTCCATGGTTTTTACAACTAACCCTTGAAATTTTTTTATTATTATCTAGACCTAAATATATTTGTTTAAATTTATTAATTTCAGATACTTTATTTTTTAAGTTTAGGCTTAATTCATATGAAAAAAACATCGTTTATATATTTTTTAAAAAAGTTAAACAAAATATACTACTATTTTATATTTATGTTAAATGAATAAAATAAAAAGTGACACTTTTTTCTTTGTTTTAGGATTTGGATTTACTCTGCGAGCACACTGCACAACCTAAAAACTACTGTAAATGCCGATTTGGAAGATGTATCTAACCAGCTACAGCTTCAACCAACTAACTACTTGATTTGTTTACAACACAGTTTCAAATGAGGAAATATAAGAAATAAATAATTATAAAATCATCACCTCAGTGGGTGAGTTAACCCTCCGGATCGGCACTGGTGTCTCTCGCTCTCTCCTTTTTAGACTCTGTCTGGTCTTTAAGGGGGCATATCGAAAAATATCGTTATAAATTAAAATTGTTCAATTTGCTTATAAATTTTTTTATGAAATGGTTATAGAAAGGGCTGCAACTGGTCCAAGTTTCACCATCACACCCTAAACAGAAAAGGAGAAAAAAATACACAACGTATTATGCAACGAATGTTCAACATTCTCAAATAATCTCAGGGAACACATGTGTCAAATAAAATGTCTACTATGTGCTGTAGAAGCACAAACTCTTGTAATAATTGTAATATGTATGTTCAATATATTTATATTTAATTTTTTTTTTCTTTTTATTTTTTTTTATTTTTTTTTTTTTTGGCCAATTTTTTTTCTCGTTTGTTATCAAGGGATTTGCATGAAACTTGCACACCTTGCTCAATGGATGCCTATCTGCAAGGGTGCCAATTATGAACGAAATCTGTCGAAGTCAAGCTCAGCTACAGGTGGCCGAACTTGGATCTTTATTTTACTCTGGAAAGTAATTTACACCTTCAAATTACTTCAGAGCTTTCATTTATTAATCAATTTACATGCAAATTACACCTTATATGTAGCGTTTGTGCTTCTACAGACTCTAGTAGACATTTTAGTCCAAAGTCTATTTGCTGATTTTATAAAAATTTATAAATATCATATATTGCATATTTTTTTAGTAGGGTAACTTTGAAAAATTATATTATTGCACTAAACACTTTTTTGATAAAACTGATCACTAGAATCCTTTATTATGTGCTTAATTTAATATCTGAGTGTTAAAGAAATGATTTTAGTTGACACATGTGTTCCCTGAAACTATTTGAAAATTCGTTACATAATTCGTTGTTTATTTTTTTTCTCCTTTTCTGTTTAGGGTGTGATGATGAAACTTGGACCAGCTGCAGCCCTTCTATAAGCATTTAAAAAAAAAATTATAAGCAAATTGAACCACTTTTAATTTTACACCGATATGCCCCCTTAACCACCATTCCAATCAATGCCAGCTGTATACACACGCATGATTCTCCAGATGTGGGATTCTTCTGCTTTATTGTTTTCAATGGCTCCAATTAAGAACAACGTGAATCGTCGAGATCCTCTCCCTAAGGAGGCACCCACTACTTTTACATCAGAACAACAACTCTATGATGGTCTCCCTAAATATTTTATATTAAAGGGGACTCATCTGTACTCTGGTATAAGAACACTGACTTATGTTCAAGAATACCATAGGAGAATAAAAAAATTTATCTACCCATCCTATTCAGAATTGGAAGATAAACAAAAATATAAAATATGGATAATTAATGATCAGTTGGAAAAATTATCCACATTTTCTTACATGGATAATAACAATGGTTGTTACATTTGTATAAAATGTAATGCCATATTTATATCATTCCAGAAAATAATAGATCATGAGTGTAAGAGAGCACCATTTGTAGTATATCCAACTACATTAAATAAAATTAATGAAATATGATATATAATAAAGGCAATGAAAAAAAAGCATAAGCATAATGATGATGATGATGATAATGATAATGATGATGATGATAAATCTTTTGAAGAGTCAGTCTTTTTATTTAAAAACAAGTATGAAAATTTAAAGACTCAAATATCAAGAAATAAACAAATTTTCATATATGAAGGGTTTAGATTGAAGAATGAAATCATTCCAATTATGGAATGTAACTGCTGTGAAGTAAAATTCCCACTTCCAAAGTATAGAGATGATATACTGAAGATAATCGAGTTACATAAGAATGAAGTGAAACCCAAATGTTCTCCAAAGAATATGAATTTGACAGAATCTTTTAAAATAATACTGGAAAGTTTAAATTACATAATTGAGAGACAATTTCAGTATAAGAATTGTGATATAGATAAGAATAGATTATCTAGAATTATCCTACAAAAAAAAATTTCATCTGGTTTTATACATCAAGATAAACGGGAAGTTTTAGAAGACTACTTTTTAGGTATGCAAATCAGGAATTTATTCAAAAAAGAAGAACAAGAAAATATTCTTGTTCCCTCAGTCATAAAGATTAGAAAAAAAAATCCAACAAGCCCATCATCATCATATCAAGTTGTATCAGGAGAGGAAATAAAAAAAAAAACACGAGGCTAAAACTACTACTAACATTACTGAATCAGCAACTACATCATTATTATTCCTGGAGACAAATAATGATAATGATGATAAGGATAATGAAGATGATAGAAAAAGAAGAAACAGTAACAGCAGTAACAGCAGCAACAGCAGCAGCAGCAGTAGTAATAATAGCAGAAGTAGAAGTGGCAACAGAAGAGGCATCAGCATCAGAAGAGGCAGCAGCAGCAGCAGAAGAGACAGCAGCAGAAGAGGCAGCAGCAGTAACAGTAACAGTAGTAGTGGTGGTGGTGGTGGTGGTGGTAGTAGTAGTAGTAGTAGTAGTAGTAGTAGTAGTAATAATAATGATGATGATGGTAGTAGTGTTTACAGTAAAGAAGATAATAATGAGCATGATACAGGCAATAAGGAAGAATTAGGGTCATTGACAAAGATTTAGATAAATCTACTACTACTACTACTAACACCACCACCACCACTACTACTAGTACTACCCTGACCACCATCGTTGCCACTGCTGTTGCTGCTCCTGCTGCTTTGGAATCTGATGATGAAGAATCAGTTTTGGAAATTAAGGTGAAGAAGAATACAACAACATTTAAAAAAATTGCAAACAAAACTCAGGAAAATGGAGTTCATCATGTTCAACAACAACAACAACAACAACAACAGCAACAACGTAGAGAAGAATATCTTTTTGATCAATTTCCTGATTTGATGGATGTCCTCTTTTCCTCAGAAACTAACCCCACAAGAGGAGGAGTAAAAAACAACAACATTTATTTGCCATCTACTTCAAGCTCAAATTATCAACTAATATCAGAAACCACCAATTTACCAGCAGCCAATTTGAAGTGTAATTATCATCAACCTAACATGCAAATTGAAGAAGAAAAAGAAACAGATCTGACTTATATAATTGAAACATATTGTAAAACAGGTGAATCAATTAATAATGATTATCAACAACTAATGGTGTCGTTTCCTGAAAATACAATATCAAGTTCAGGTTTGAATGAAGATGCATATGTTAATCAACAACATCAATTATTGGTACACGAAGATCAACAGCTTTCAAATACCTGTTACAATGCACCTCCGGTAGATGATGTAAATTTATATCATGAACATTCATTGACATTTCTTGATCCAACAGTGTCACCATCTACCTCAGGAGCAGGAAATCCATTACCCACTTTGGGTTTATCTCTAAATACAATATCAAGTTCATGTTTGAATGAAGATGTATATGTTAATCAACAACAACAACAACAATTATTGGTATCTAAAGATCAACAGCTTTCAAATACAAATACATGCTACAATGTACCTCCGGTACAAGCTGATGTAAATTTAAAGCATGTACATTCATTGCCACCAACAGTGTCACCATCTATCTCAGGAGCAGGATCCACATCTGGAAATCCATCATCCACTTTGGGTTTATTATCTCTTTCAAACAAAGCTGAGAAAATAACAAGGAAGCGGAAAAAGGAAGAAAGGAAAAAGAAAAAGAAGGAAGAAAAGAAAAAAAAGAAGGAAGAAAAGAAGAAGAAGGAAGAGAAAAAGAAAAAGAAAAAGGAGGAAGAACTTTCTGCAGAGCGAATAAAATATTTGGTTATACAAACTATAAAACAATCATTCCCAATATTATCTGAAGAACCTCAAACCCCATTGACTTTGTCAGTCTCCTCCTCATCATTATCATTATCATCATCATCATCATCATCATCATCATTATCATCATCATCATCATCATCATCCTCAAAAAAAAAAAAAAATAGTTGTTAAAATTTAGTTGGTTTTGATTGTTAAATTTGTAGACATGGAAAGTAAAATTTTCTTCATTGTCAGTAGGTTTTATAAATAAATAAAAGAATAATTTGAATTACAGGATGCATTGTGCAGTTAAACCATGTACTGTATATATTTTTTAGTACAAATTAATAAATTTATAGTAATATATCTACTAAAGAATTGGAATCTGCTAAAGCTCAAGTGCAACTATAATAGTATGAAATATTTTTACCATATGCAGCAAAAATAGAGCTATATAGTCCTTCGAATGTAGAAGCTGGGGAGTTACTACCATAGTGTTCGACTGTAGTTTATAAAATTGTTTGGGTCTCTAACAATACTTTGAGACTATGGTATTGGTCTTTCCTCCAATACCTCACCACCAGTCTCCAGATAGTAGTGATGTTATCAAAATGGGGAATATGATAAACACCATTTTGATAGTTTGGACATTGTAACAGTCCTCCACGCCCAAACACCGACTGTGAAACAACACAGCTGGGAATTTAATTTTGTGTCCACCGTGTGTCATGTTTATTTTCCTGATACCCCAATTTTTGGTTGGTGTCGAGAGACTCTGTATGATGGTGTATTCCAGACGTCTGTTAAGATCGATGTTGAAGGATATGTTGTTGGCTGAAGTAATAAACAGAGAAAATACATTTCCCCATAATCCTTCTCCTGATACAAATGGTGGATTCTCTACTGTCTGCTCCCATCTGTTGACATCACTGCAGCTGGAAGCAGCTGACTGGATGGAAGTTAATAATATAGTGCCAGTCACTTCTACGCATGTCAATGGTTCTTCTATTTTTTGCTGTTACTACGTTACTACCTCCCACAGACAGGTACACTATTTTTCGGGTAATCATTATTTGTTTATGTTGTAATTTATGGAAAAAATTTGACAAATTTTTTTTTTTTTTTTTTTTTGGTAAATGTATCTCTGAATATATATATATATATATATATATATATATATATATATATATATATATATATATATATATATATATATATATATATATATATATATATATAGAGAGAGAGAGAGAGAGAGAGAGTGTGATTACCTCTAATCATTGTCCATGATTAGAGGTAATCACACACAGGAGCCTAATGTAGAAAGATGTAACCAGAATGAAGCTAATATTGGTGAAGTTTCACTGAAAGGAGAGAGCGTGGAGAATAAGGCGGAGAGTTTAGCCAAGTATATTGTGTTTTCACTGATGGAGAAGACAAAGGCGACAACTAATGATAAAGTTGAAGAAACACTCCTCAGATGTATCAAGACGATGGTGCACAGTCACGAAAAACAATTTAAGGGAATATTTAAAAAATTGGACATTACTCACGACACTGGATATGTGACATTTGTTGGAGTTGTCAATGAACTATTTGAAGGTGAAAAGATGGGTATTACTTGGGGCAGGATAATTGCACTATATGCTTTTGGTGGACAGATGGCTTTGTATTGCAAAGACAAAAATATGGAGGACTTGAGCGACAAAATAACAACATTTATGAGTAAATATGCCAGTGAAGTAGTTGCACCATTTGTCAGGAGAGCTGGTGGATAGATAAAAATATATCATTGTACCTGCAGTTGTATAAAGCCTCTCTCTCTCTCTCTCTCTCTCTCTCTCTCTCTCTCTCTCTCTCTCTCTCTCTCTCTCTCTCTCTCTCTCTCTCTCTCTCTCTCTCTCTCTCTCTCTCTCTCTCTCTCTCTCCCTCTCTCTCTCTCTCGCTCTCTCGCTCTCTCTCTCTCTCTCTCTCTCTCTCTCTCTCTCTCTCTCTCTCTCTCTCTCTCTCTCTCTCTCTCTCTCTCTCTCTCTCTCTCTCTCTCTCTCTCTCTCTCTCTCTCTCTCTCTCTTTTTCCTCATCCACAATAACTTGAATTTCCCAAAAGTCAAATAGAATAAAATTATAAAATTGAAAATTATTGGCTACATGGCCATGTATGATGTATAAGACAACCCACAACCTTATATTCTTTATATTAGTTCTCCACTGTGTAGGGAAGAGGCCTCGCTTGGAGCTTGTATATATATACTATATATATATAAAAGTGTAAAAAGTATTATTAAAACATATAGTTTTTCATTTCAACAGATATCATTAATCTTTATGGACACTCAGAGTTTCAGTGCTGGAACAGAAACTTTTCTACAAATGGGGGGAACGGGAACTTCTAGTCATGGATGAGGTAAAAAAAAAAAAAATAGTCCCACAAATAGATGGCGATTTGAGTGATAAGATAATACTGTTATATCTACCACATACGTTATTTTAACTCTATATCATCATCTGAGACTCCTCATTACAAATTTTCATAAGATTGTGATTTGTCTTCTTCAGTCAAAGGATGACTATTCAAGTTTATCATATTTTATCCAATATGTTATGTAAAACTATGTTGTGAATACAATATAATAAATGATGTTCCTTTTTTTTTGGTTTATCTTATAAGGTAAATGTGGTACGATTTGATATGAGATTACAATTCGAGGGGGAACAGCACACCGAGGCACAGAACAGTGCAGCAGGAACAGCGCCCCAAGGTACAGAGTCGCGGCTCCAGACGAACACCACAAGGCACAGAACAGCTGCGCAGAAATTTATCCCCAAACAAAAACTGAGTAGCGACCCAAGAACTGCTGCTCCCAGGGCAACAGAGCACCGGTGCAGGTGCAGCAGGCGCAGCAAAGACCAGCACTCCCGAGGCACAGAGCACCGGTGCAGGTGCAGCAGGCGCAGCAAAGAGCAGCACTCCCGAGGCACAGAGCATCGGTGCAGCAAAGACCAACACTCCCGAGGCACAGAGCATCGGTTATGCAAAGACCAACACTCCCGAGGCACAGAGCGACAGCACAGCAGGCGCAGCAAAGACCAACACTCCCGAGGTACAGAGCGACAGCGCAGCAGACGCAGCAAAGACCAGCACTCCCGAGGCAGAGAATGGAGGTGCAGTAAAGACCAGCACTCCCGAGGCAGAGAATGGAGGCGCAGTAAAGACCAGCACTCCCGAGGCAGAGAATGGAGGCGCAGTAAAGACCAGCACTCCCGAGGCAAAGAATGGAGGCTCAGCAAAGACCAGCACTCTCGAGGCAGAGAATGGAGGCTCAGTAAAGACTGTCACCTCCTTGAGTTATCACAGAGCAGCGGCGCTCCATAGACCAACACCTTCAATCATGCTGCTCTTACACCACCTGTGCTGACCTGATGCTAGCAGAAGGAGGAGGAGGAGGAAGGGTTGAATTGTACTTACCTCAGTACACGCATGAGGTTTCAGCAGGTGAACACCTTCTGTTGTAGTTCTGAAATAATTTTAAAAATAATATTTATATCTTGTGTTGGAAACAGGCTCATATAAACTTGTAAAATATTTTATCACTAATAAAAAAATATATAACCAAAAGACCTGATATAAAACCCTCATCACTTTTAACTAAATGGGTTTAGTATCTCATTGTCATAATACTGTACATTGCTGTCTCCTGATGTATGTGCAAAATATCACGTGATACCACTCCTTTTGAATTTTAATTTATTCCTAGATATTATTTTCACTCTTAAGGTTTTCTTTATAGTAAAAAATGAATAATAATAATAATAATAACCTCTTTAAAAAAAAAAGAGAAAGAGGAAAAAGAAAAAATTGAAAATTTTGTCTCAATGGCCTATTTCCCATCAAAAGGAGGAATTTACAGCCCCAGTGAAAATGAAGAATCTAATAATAAAATTAGAAAAAAACAAACAGCTGCAACAACAGCAACAGAATCTAAACCAACACCAACACCAAGAACAACTAATGAAAGAAAAAGTGAACAAAATAGAAGAAAATCTCAACAACAACAACGACGACACTGCATACCATTTGTCAAAACAGCAGGTGGACTCTTACCCTCTAGTGACGCATATCGTGTAAACCGAGATGGTCACATTAAAAACGAGAAAAATCACTTTAATAGGGATGTTTATATTGATGATTATGATTTAGAGGAAAGAACGCGAATAGCTAGAGTTGAAAGACGTTTACAGTATATTGAGGAGTGTTTAGGTAAGAGTAACATCATTAAAGCTGAACCAATAACAGCTTTAATTTTATACACATGAAAGTTCTCAATTTATTATAAATAAAGTTTATCATAACTGGATTAGATTTATGGGACATGTGGCTCAGCAACTTATGTCTAGAACAAATGAAAATTTGTTTGGAGCTGCTGATCAATATTTGTTTGAGGGTTGGTTTGAAATTCAAAAAAATTTAAGATCACCCCCACTAAATTATCTTTTTATCGACTATAAGGAAAATGTATTAGAAGTAAATAAGGAAATTTTGAATTTGGCGTTAGAAGGTGATAGAGATCAAAATGGTATACTCCTCTATCCTCAAGATTGTGAGTATATTAATCTTTATTTGGACAATACTACTAATAATGTGTATATTTTTTATTCAATAATTGAATTAATAAACATATATAAAAAAAACAGATGATGATAAAAATTATATAAACAAGGATAATGATCGGTCTCTTGTAAGTGGCCTAGATGCTTATAGTTTGGTTATGCCTGGAGCTGATAAACGATATAAGGTGTTAGGTTCCCATCGTATTTTATATAATACATTTGTAAATA
The DNA here is from genome assembly GCF_040958095.1 of Procambarus clarkii. Taxonomy (NCBI): domain Eukaryota; kingdom Metazoa; phylum Arthropoda; class Malacostraca; order Decapoda; family Cambaridae; genus Procambarus; species Procambarus clarkii. Next base: position 37,292,269 of record NC_091161.1, read on the forward strand.
TGTCTAATGGAGAAATGTTCAACACTAGTCTAAATGGAATGGGAATGTCAGCTCTTAACGTCTGTGTTATTATCGTTCATGCCATGATTTTAACAGTCTCCGTGGTGTAGTGGTAAGACACTCGCCTGGCGTTCCGCGAGTTTAATGTCATGGGTTCGTATCCTGGCCGGGGAGGATTTACTGGGCGTAAATCCTTAACTGTAGCCTCTGTTTAACGCAACAGTAAAATGTGTACTTGGATGAAAAAACGATTCTCCACGGCAGGGGATTGTATTCCAGGGACCTTCCCGAAACGCTACGCGTACTAGTGGCTGTACAAGAATGTAACAACTCTTGTATATATCTCAAAAAAAAAAAAATGATTCATTTAAAATGTTTACTTGATAAAAATATACTTCCCACTGAGAAAATGCGACACTCTAACAAACATTTCATTGAAGAAGTAATAAAACATGTTCCTTCCACATTATTCGGGCATCCCATGTTACCAATTGTTACGTTCAAAGATCAATAAAAAACAATTTAATTAATTTTTAAAAAATAAGAAAGCAATGTCGTGGAATATGACTACAAAGCCACTTTTATCATATTTTCCTTCTGATATAACTAATGATACTAATGCAATTATTACAACTAGTGACACTACGTCAACAACAACAACAACAACATCAACAACTACATCCACTACAACATCTACAATTACTACTGATATATTGTCGCCAATAAACAATGATGACAATAATAATAATAATGATGTCAATATTAATAATTATTTTAACAGTAAACAAATGTTAGATACTGAAGATTTTACTCAAGATATGTTTTTTTTATAAATATGTACGATATCTTAACGAGGAAAAAAGAGCACCGGCTCTTCTTGTTTTTGATTTCGATAATACATTAGCCATATATGATGAACAACAACATTTACAACTGAATTTGTCAGATAGTTTTCTGTCAGTATATACACGGCCATTTTTATATGAGATGTTAGATTATATGAAAGCCACCAACAAACACAATATTCTTATTTTATGGACAGCAGGAAAACGATCATATATTCAAAATGTTTTAACTTTATTGAACATGTGTCAATATTTTACACATATTTTAACGTATTATGACTGTGTTTTATCTAAAAATAAATATGGTGTTAGTAAGACATATAAATATATTGTCAATAAATGCCCTAAATATTCAGATATGAGAGCCATACTGATAGATAATTGGGCTGTTTATAATGCTTTGGGAAGGAAAAGAAAGAGTTATAGGACAAATTATGATGATGGAATAGTCAAACAGCAATACAGTCGACTGATATCTATCAAACCTTATACCATATATGACGTGGTGAAAGAATTTGGGGCTTCACTATACCCCCTCATCAAATAAATTATATTGATATGTTCATTCGTTCTAAAGGCTTAAACGGCAAAACATATAATAATTTATTCATATTCATAATAATAATAATAATAATAATGGAACAGATTCATCCACACCAGGAAAATTAGACCAGTACCCATCATATGGGGACACAGCTCTCTTATCCTTAATATGTTTCTGTGAAAGAGAAATCTTTGGGATAGTAGCAACTCCGACTATACAAAACAAAAGAAGTATAAACAGTGACTACTATATTATGCTTGAAAACGATCAGTTATCATTGATAAATAGAAACAAGGTAGAAAATAGTAATATGATATGAAGTAGACAATGCCATCCCCTTATATGGATACAAACTTCAACTTAATGATGGTGGTACTATTAATATTTATTTTATATTTCTATAAGTTTGATTAAGTAGGTACTCGTGGGATTATGCCTGAAAGCTTCTAAGGCAAAATCCAGGCTGGAGAAGCAACAATATCGTGTTCAGCTGACATTGGAATGGTCAAAGAGCGATTGGTTTGTATCCCTAGGACTCAATGATCGTTGGTCATCTTGTGTTAATTCATCATCATCATCCATTCCATACGTTTTTATTTCGGATATGATTTTTTCTATTAATTCAAGTTGGTTATTTAACATTAATTCTTGTTCATGTATAGTGTCAATAGTTGAAAGGTTAACCCTTTTCCATAATTCATTTTTACTTTCCTCTGTTTTTCTGTAAATTTCTTCAATGTTGTTTTTATAAATTTCTTGAGAGTTTTTTAGTTGCCATTGATAATGTTCATGTAACTGTTGTATACAAAATTTATTATTGTTTTCCAATTGGTTTAAATTATTTTGAAATGTGTTTTGAATTTCATTTATTTTTGAATTAGAGATTGTATTCATATTTACACAACTTTTTATGAGTTCATTCATGCGTTTGCATAACAGAAAACAAAGGTAAATCAATTGAGTGTGGATTGAAAATGGTGTATAAAGATGACTACGTTCAAGGGCAAATAGAAACTGTTCAAATAATTTATATACACCAAAAATGCTGTCCATGAGATTGGGTCCATCCATATTTTAGTTTTCAAGTTCATTGATTGCACAATGTATAAGGTTGGTTAGTAGATCGTTAATGAGGGATGAACCTACTATTTGGTCAATATTATTGGTATTTTTAAAGAATTCATTTAATTTTTGAAGATTTTCTTTCGGTTTAAATTCTTTTATATAATTTTTCCCATCTTCTTGTAATGCTAATTTGAACAGCGTTGAAAATATTATCAAAGGAAATGGGTTTAGTCTCTCTGGACTATTTTCATTTTCGGGTATAATTTTAATTTCATTTACAAAGAGTGTTTTTAGAATAGATTTTTCAAAGTCTAAATAAATTTGAAAAGCTTTTTTAAATATTTTTTTTTAAGGGCATCATTAAGATTAATAATATCAAAGATTGATTTTCAAGTCATTTTTTTTATTTTATTTTACTTTGTTAATTTGGTTGTTTTATGGACTCAATAAACTCGTTGTAATCTTTCATTTCAGGCAAAAAATTTACATTATGGGTAATATTCCCTAGAGAATTTTTAGAAATGAAGTTTGTGCCAGTATCTCGAGCTAATATATTTGGTAAAAATGTTGCCATATTCTTTAAAACTAATTTTTCATTACTGCACATATTTGTAAGGGAAATGAATCCTATATGAGATGAATAAGCAGTATTAGGAGGGGTGGTTTCTAATATCCTCATCATACATTCTCCATTGGATTCGTCAGTGGAAATATCAATATTTGAATTTTTTTCCGTTTTCAAGTTAATATCTAATATTTTACTAGGGTACATTCCCATTGCAATATCGAGAATGGAAATATCATTAATGTTATTTACCACATCCACATTTAGATCATCAATAAATGTATTGAAATACTGTTTTAAATTATCAGTATTTGAAGTTAAATGACTTTGATACGTTTTAACCATAGGTTTCTCAGTTACAATATGAGACAGATAAGAAAATTTGGTCTCATGTATGAAAGAAGGAGGATGAATATCTATAGGTCTAACAGGATTTTTGAGCTGTTGTAATACATTGGGTGAACTGGTTTGGGTGGATATTTTAGGTTTAAGAGCTCGTTTTAACTGTATTCATTCAGTGGTTTGATTTCTGGCAGTAGTTGTAGTAAAAATAGCTCTTCCTTGTCTGTTAACAATAAGAATGTTATGCATCGTGAAGATACATCGACCATATAGAGGCGGTAATTCTTTAAGATCATCGAGGGAGTCAGAAAGAGCAATTGCTATAGCTATATAATCATGAGTCCTATGTGTCGATAATGGTTCACAGTATGACAATCGATTATTTCTTATTTGTAAGAGCCGTTGCTGAGATTTAATTAACTGAGCATAATAAATACTCATGATATTGTTAATATCAAAGATTTTTAAATCCAATGAATTAAAATCATCATTTTTTTTAACTTTAATAAATCGTGAAGAAGGAGGAGCGCTTATTCCCTTTTCATTGTCATTCCATCGTTCGTTTTTTAATGGACGTTTATAGTAACCGTTTTCCAAAGGATATGGGAGACTTTCTACAAATTTTGTATCAATTTCAGTTGAATCGTCAACATTTATTTCATTTATTTCGCCTATTATTTCTTTAGTGTTAACCCAAACAATTTCAATATTTTGATCTATGAGATTTGATGGCATAGCTAAAATTTGTAACAAAATGTTTGGATTGGGTAAGATAACATTACCAGGGAAGAAAGATATGTTCTGTGTTTGTTTAATTTGGGGATAAATTTTGTAATTAATACCAAAACTAGATAGGGCATGCCAGAAATATCCTAAATTATAGGTGTGTATTCCAATGTTATTATGACACATTTCATTATAATGAAAATCATTTAAAGTTTCCCGAAAGATTAAACCCATTTTCACATACAAACATGGTTGGCATATGGCAGATAAACTTATATAAGTATTGGATTTGGACAATTTTTCTTGGGCTTTCAGATAGAGTTGTTCAAGTTGAAGTAAATAATAATCTTTATCTACTGTTTTTACATTAGGTAAAATTGCATGTTTACAAATACATTGAGAACCTATCATATTTATTTGTTCTCTAATCATCGTTCTAATTAAATTATGTTGGGTTGAATCATCATTAATTTTAGAAATGATATTAATGACATCGGAATTAACTATGGGATTTTTTATTGAAAGTGATGATGTCGGTGATTGAGGTAAAGATGAAGACATTTATTTACCTTTTTATTTTAGTTTATAATAAAAAATAAATGAAAATATGAGTAGTCCTGTAGGGATTCCAAATAGAACCAATCCTGTTCAATCACCAAACCCACCATCAAACCCACAATCAAACCCACCACCAACACAAAACCAACAAACAAACACCATAACACAACAATCAGTAGTTGGTCTAACTCCGAATTCATCTATAACATCAATAATGGCCAATCCAAAAGTTAATCCAGAAATATCTGAAGTTCTTTCCAAAATTCAAGATATGACTAGATATATCAGTGACCCTAACCAACGTGCTTCTTTCATAAAAGCTTTGGGTCAACAGTTAAATATGATAGGTAATTCTTCTAAATGTGTTTGTATTCACGCTCTATTTCCTGACCTAAAATATGAAGAAAAAGATTATCATTTACAACAAATTGAAGATTTGTATAGAAAAGCACGGGAAAAACCAGTACATAATATTTATAAAAGTTTGTCTGCTATATGTCCACCCTGTTTATATCTAAAAATGGGTTTGTTATCAACAGACGTGGTGAAAGATTTTAAAGACTCATCTTGTTCCAACAAAACTGGGCCTCACAAAACTTATAATTTAGGACCAATGGCTCATGTCTTAACAAGTTATAATGTTAATCAAAAAGTCTATCCTAACATGCAAAATGCTATGAATATATCTTTTCATCCAGGTAATATTCTAATCCCTGATTCAAAAATCTTTTTACAGATGTTAGCTATGTTATCTAATCTCATAGATCCAGGGGGTTAAAGTAATTTGGGTTGATACAGAGGAAACTGTTCCTTGCGATAATAATAACATTAAAGACCAATAACAATTTTATGAAAAGTTTATGAAGGCTCTCCCTGCTTCTCTTGATAATGGTTATTACAAAGGTGAGCATACACCAGCTGACAAGAATAAATTAATAACTTCTCCACCTCCTAAATTTGCTAAAGCAGCTAAAGGTGAAGAAAATTTAGTTTTACTAAAAATCTTTGATGTAAATTCAGTTTTAAACATATATTATTCTCAACTAATTCAATCACAGCGACGTTTACAAGTGAAAACTATAACAGATAATGATGGAAGTAGATTATATTTGAATCGAACCAATTTTGCTTGTTATGAACCCTTGTCCACACATCGAATACATGATTTTCTAGCCATAGCGATTGCCCTCTCGAATAATCCGGAAGATCTTAAAAAATACCCTCCACTCAATAATGAGTGTATCACTACTCCACATAATATTCTCATCATTAATAATAAAGGGAAGGCAGTGTTTACTGACAGTACTGAACCTAAATCAACTACAGCCTGTGAAAAATTGAAACGAGGACTTAAAGATGGTACTAAATATTCACCTCATAAACGATTTGTAAATACAGCACATACCATGACACCTAATACAAATCTCAAACCTGAAGATCCTATTAAACCAGACAGTTTTCCTGACTTAAATATTACCACCTCTCCTGATCTCGCTGATATTGCTATGGAGAAACATATTAACGATTCGGAAATGTTTCGTAAGAATTTAAAAGCAAATATAGACAATTTGAAAAATTACTTTTCAGAGTTTAATGATGACCTGAATAAACCTGTTGATATGAATAATGTTAATTATTCGATTTTTTATATTGCTATTGGAATGTCTCCCTCAAAAATACTCGATATCAATCATAATCTTGCAGGTGAAAAACCCAATGGTATAGATATATTTTCATTCTATCCTGAAAATGGCACAAATATTCTTGAAATAGCATCGCCTAATGTAGTATATTCAGATCAAATCGGTTTTGTTACTCTCAAGAGCCTATGTTCTAATGAGATGTTAGTATTAAAAAATACCATTGCCCATTTGCAAAATATTATGAATCGCAGTGTTGGGGTATTTAGGAAATTTGAAGTAACACCGGGAAACAACATTATAACTCTTCAACCTAATTATTTAGTACAAATACGAGATCCTTCTGAATATCTTCAAGTTGTTGATAAAACTATAAAAGCAGATACATCCATCCCCAACTTCCAAATAGAACCTCCTAATGATGTACATCATATACCACAAGATTTGTGCGATTCAATGTCATTTAATCAGTATGTAAATTTGTATACCCCACCTAAAACACAAGGATGTATATGGTAATTTATATTATAATTAGAACTTTTCAATTATATTAATAATGTAATGTAATGTTGGCCAATAAACGGTCTATATGGCAATTACCCAAAATACTTAGTTGTTGTTTTTTTATGAATTACCCTCTAATATTTTTTTTGTTTTGGTTATTATAAAAAAAAATGAACATTTATATATTTGTTGTTGGTATATGTTTACTAATTATTTTATTTTTAATGTGGATGAGAATCCAATCCACAAACAGCGACACCATCTCTCCACAATCAGAAGATGTCAGTGCCACCCTCCCAACAGCACGTGCCACTGTCACCTACACCACCTCCACCAGCACTCCAGCTGCTAACGACGAGACCACAAGTGGTGATTCCAGGGACGCCACCTCCTCTGGAAACCCCATACCCAGCAGTGACACTGTCACCACCTCCACCTCCACCAGCACTCCAGCTGCTAACGCATAATTGATATTCCCACAATTTTTTTAATAAATGGCTAAGAATTATTGAACATTGAGAGGTTTCGTTTAGCATATTATAAAAAAAAATAATAGACATATGTTACATCTAGCAGTCAGAAAGCCACACCTGGACCACTATGCTAGGCCCGACCTGCCCAACGAGGCAAGTTCCCCTGAATCTATATATTTTTCCAATTTTCCTCTATGAAGTGATAAATCTGTCCATTTCACCATGCACAAGTTAATTAGGTTAGGTTAAGATAGGTTAGGGGCTAGGTTAGGTTCGGTCATATATCTATGTTAGTTTTAACTCAAATTTCCAATAATCAACCCAAACACAATGAAATGGACAGATTCATCACTTCACAAGAAAAAAAATTTGAAAAAAATATAAATTCATGAAAACTCGGCCCATCAGGCAAATCGGGCCTTGCACAGCAGGCCAAATACGACGTTCCGGCAACCAGGCACGACATATATAACTGTAACTTACATTCGAATTACCATTCTCCCAGAGTTTTTTTAATTATTATTATTATTATTATTATTATATTAGGCATACCACCACCTTCAATTAATAAATGTACAGTTAGATCTTAGAAATTGTTAACATTATAGAATATGAATTTTGTATATATCAAATTTAATATATTTCTTTTTACAACACACACACACACACACACACATACACACTTACACACTGTAGGTTTTTATGATTATAATAAAAAAAATTTATGTAATTTTATGATCATTATTGATTACACTTGTATTAAAAAAAATAAAGCAAGCACCTGTTTCTATGACTTGGTAAATGTCATACATTACAACAATTTTTTTCGAATACTTTATTAATTTTACTGTGCTTCAAAATTAATTTGGTCTCTTTCTTCATGGTTTATAATTTTATATGTATTAATCGTTGTAAAAATCACGAGAATTACTGCAATTAGCCCAGCTATGGCATGATGTGACCCCATAACATATTTCATGTGATCATCAGATTTAACTGAATCCATAAATGGTATTTTATCATATACATTCATAACAGATGTTATTGTAATAAACAAACATAAGATAACAATTATAATAAGTATAAAATATGTGAATATTTTATTACCGAACATATCTTTTTTGTTATTTTTTATATAGGAGAAAAATAATAAAATGACTATGAAATTTAATTATAATTTAATAATTTAATAGATGTATAAGCTGTTTAGCTGGAGGAACGATTTTTTGGGCATAAGAAACAATTGATTTATATTGATATTGATGGTAAGTTAAGATAAATGTAATTAATAAAAGAGCCATAATAGCAATTACTAATGACATTAATGATTTGGAGATATTTGTTCCCAAAAGATAAAAGGTGGCTAATAAACCAACCAAAAAAGACAGATACATAATAGAAAGGGGCCAATTTGTTTTTTTCTTAACGACATTCATTTTTTCCTGTGATATTTCCTTATTATCATGTCTCTCATTAATTGCGGGAGTTGTTGATGTGGTTGGTATTGGATTCCAATAAGATTCTTCATGTACTCTGTTAGCTATTCTCAAATCCATAACATAAGGTTGAGGTAGTAACTGAGGAAGTTGTTGATGATTCTCTCCTGAAGCCGTTGTTGTTGTTGAAAGATAAGAATGTGCCATTGTATTTAAAACGATTTTCTTTTATTTTTTTAATTATAGTTTTAATTAATGTTTCACTATTGAAGGGTATTAGTGTTTTGAGTCAATGGCTATTTATATGTATTAGGGCTTCTTCAAGTGGGAAATAACAGGCAATTTTTTCTTCATCTCAGTGATGACTGAAAGGAAAATGATGCATATAATTCTTAATTGCACGGTTGTTGGTCTTCTTATCATTTAGGTTGAAAATACATCCTAAAGTTCCAAGTATCCAATTTAAACATCACGACCGAGAGTGTGTAAATTGAATTAAATTATTTGCATTTTCAGTTTCAATTAAAATACTATAATCACACTGATAGGTTTTACCATTCAGTGCTATCCATTTCTCTGATATCATTGGTAAATTATATTGGTTATTATGAATTATCCCCAATTTAAATCTTTTAATAATTGGTATAAAATCTAAATGAAAACAATGTGTTTCTTCCATAAACTCTCTAATTTGGGTAATTATCGGAATCTTTTGATCAATTTTTTCGGGTTGACCACGAGGAAGTGTATACTCTCCCTCTATTGTATTTCCATTACCAAACATATGTTGATATAAATTAACATATTCGGCTTGACTCATGGGGGACAAATTGTCAAAAATAATAAAAATTTTCGTTTTATCATTCCATTTATGTCGATAACTTTTATTATTAAGATACGAAATATAAAAGTATGATGGAGAATGTAACATTAATATTTTACATTTTTTAATATAATTTTTTCTTTTGTGCTATAACATTGACTGGCATCTACATATAAAAGCCCTAAAGATTTTTTAGTTTTTAAATTATTAGTTAAATTAGTTAAATTAGTTAAATTATTAATACCATTATTATCATAATTTAATTGGTTTGTTTTTAATTGTATTAATGGCATATTTATAGTGGGAGGAAGATGTGCATTTTTGTAATAAAAATCAGTTTCTTTACAATATTGAGATGACATACTGACTACTTTGTATCTAAAAATGAATGCTGTTTATATAATAATTTATATATTTTTTTTTAACCCTTTACAAAAACTTACTCTAACGAAACATGGGTTATATTCAGTAATGAAGTAGGGGAGTGGTGGTGGTGTGGTAAGGTTGTTGGGGTGGTGGTGAGATTAGGGTGTATATTGTGGGTGTGGGTGATTATAAAGGTTGTGGTGGGGTTTGGGGAGGGTGGTGGTGGCGGTGTTTGGGTTGTTGTGTTGGTTGGGTTTTGGGAGGGTGGTGGTGGTGGTTATTGTTTGGGTTGTGGTGGGGGTTGTTGTGTTGGTGGGGTTTGGGGAGGGTGGTGGTGGTGGTGGTGTTTGGGTTGTGGTGGTTATTGTTTGTGAGGTGCTGGTTGTATTGGATGCGTGTGGGTTTTTAATGTTGGATGTTGTGGTGGTGATGCTATTGTTGGTGGTAATGGGCATTATTATTTCAGAAATAAACCTTGAATTTATAATTTCTTCATGTGATGAGCTAATCATAGTTTCCATATCTTTTAATATTTGAGGAAAATTTTTTCCCAAATTGTTTTTCCTGACATTTATACCGAAATAAAATATATGAAAACAATACTACAAATTCTTTTTTTTCTATAGTTTCTTTTACAATACTATGTATAATATCTCGAGGTATATTATCATGGAAAATGGTTTGGCATATGGTATTCATTCCTTCAATTAAAGATTGAATGAGATTTTTTTTATCATTTACAGATACCTCTCGAAATTTTCGTATTGTAATCTCAATCTTGTTCGAGGATAAATCCATGAAACTTTTCAGAAAGCTACATTCCGGATTCCATTGAATATGAAGAAGTAGAGGCTTGTCAGAAATGTCAAAATTCCATAGCCCAAGATTACAAAAAGCACATTTCACATGATCACTAAGACCTGTATAAAAGAATCCAGCTGAACTTAGATCTTCTGAGTTTGGTAATGTAAGTGGCCATGTGCTAAAACTTTCCAGGCGATTTTTACAATCTTCATATGTTCGATCGACACTGGGACAATGAGGTGACAATGAGAGGACTAAATTGGATTGCAGAATAACTTCACAAAACTCTAAAGGGACATTACCAACGGGTTTTCCCATGATAAATGGACAATAAGGAACTCTTTGTCTATGTTTATTATGTGGAATATCATTTATTTGCCAGTTCTTGATAACTGTATTACAGAAAATACATGCACATGCATCGTTTCTTTTAAGATAAAAAAATCCATCCCTAGCTAAATTTAGAGGGGAAATCCATGGAAATTTCCAATTGTTAAATGTGTCTAGACGTGCACTTTCAAACTTCAAAAAAAAAATGTTGTTAAACATTCTGATAGGTGTTTTAATTTGTGAAATAAATGTACAATTATGTTCTGGATATACAATTGCATTACTATTTATATTGAATGTAAGTGACAAACGACACTTTATACATTTCCATAGATTTTCTTGTTCGTTATAATAAAACCCATTTCGTTTTAAAATGTTTAAATTTATCTTGAAATTTAAACCTTCTAATGTTTTGATGCTATGTTGTCCACTCATTTTGGCATGTAATTAATGAATGGTAAATTTATTAAATCCATCTGACCACAATATATATTTACTAGGCATAGCATTATATATATATATATATATATATATATATATATATATATATATATATATATATATATATATATATATATATATATATATATATATATATATATATATTTTTTTTTTTTTTATTTATATGTCGACATTCTTCAGGTTTACAGTAAAGGCTTCAAACTCTTCTTTTCAATTCAAATTCCATTATCATCACTAGTGTTCTATGCGATTTGTGCGTCACTGTTCTATGGTATAAAAAAAAAACTTGGCAGTTATATAATAAACAAATTGAACTAAAATTAAAATAGTGATAGGATGATATCAAAGCAAAAGAAAAACGAAGAATTTTGCAGCAAACATGAATTTGAGCTAAAGATAAGCCAAATGTTGGAAAAAAAGTGGGCCTGGGAGTCGGAAAATTTTCACTCGAGAAAAATTAGCACAATACATTGAGGAAGTCAAAAATGCTAAATTGAAACTGAATTGGAAATCTTCTCATGAATATGATCTATTGTCTCGATATGATGTCAAAAATCTATTTGGGGATGACGTCCTAGTAACCATCGACGAAACTGTACGAAGAATGAAGCGGGGGACCAAGCGTAAACTAACCAGTGACAATCATCATCATCATCATTCTACTACGGCTATAACAACAGGAACAACAGCTGATCCTGGCCGGATGTGTCGTCGTTTCATACATCAAGGGCAATTGTATGATACGATTTATGATGCACACAGAGCAGTTTGTCACGGAGGGGAAAAGAGAACTTATTTTGAAGTAAGTAAAACTATCGCTAACGTCACTCAACAATCGGTGAAACTCTTTATTTCACTCTGCCACATATGATATTTGAAACGACTTCCTCGACGAAAAAAAGTGGTAATACGGCCCATTGTATCGGCCAGTTTTGCCGAGCGAGGACAAATGGACTTAATAAATATGCAAAAAGAAGGAGGATGTGTGTATAAATATATTTTGTATTATCAGGATCATTTAACAAAGTTTTCGGTTTTACGAGCTCTTCGCAGTAAACGGGCGATTGAAGTGGCACGCCACTTGCTCGATATATTTGCTCTCTTGGGAGCCCCACGAATTTTACAGAGCGATAACGGCCGTGAATTTGTGGCCGAGTTCATTCAAGAGCTAAGAAAAGAAATGTGGCCTAACATGGTCCTCATTAATAGCAAACCTCGTCATCCACAGAGCCAAGGGAGCATTGAATGTACCAAAGAAAATGTAATTAAAATGCTTGGCAGTTGGATGTGTGAAAATCAAATGCGAAAGCTTGCCAGTGATTGGTCAATATAAAATATTCAGCGTGAGGGTTAATATCAGCGTCAGTCGATTTTGCTCCAGCATGGAGGACACACCTACAATTTCCTCTCCATTAACATGTGGACAAAAACAACAAGTAAGAAGTGATAATAACAATACTAGTGTTGATGAAGAACCATTACCTTCATCATCCACGTCTTTACCTTTGGGACAAAAAGTTAATGAAGGGCGTGAGAGAGAAGAAAAGGTTAGACAAAAAAAGGAATTTGAATTAAAAATTAGCCAAATGTTAGAAACAGATGGGCCTGGAAGCCTGAAAATTTTCACTCGAGAAAAATTAGCACAATACATTGAGGAAGTCAAAAATGCTAAATTGAAACTGACTACAAAGACATCCCATGAATATGATCTATTGTCTCGATATGATGTCAAAAATCTATTTGGGGATGACGTCCTAATAACCATCGACGAAACTGAACGAAGAATGAAGCGGGGGACCAAGCATAAACTGACCAGTGACAATCATCATCATCATCATTCTACTACGGCTGTAACAACAACAACAGCAACAACAACAACACGAACAACAGCTGATCCTGGCCGGATGTGTCGTCGTTTCATACATCAAGGGCAATTGTATGATACGATTTATGACACACACAGAGCAGTTTGTCACGGAGGAGAAAAGAGAACTTATTTTGAAGTAAGTAAAACTATCGCTAACGTCACTCAACAATCGGTGAAACTCTTTATTTCACTCTGTCACATATGCAATTTGAAACGACTTCCTCGACGAAAAAAAGGGGTAATACGGCCCATTGTATCAGTCAGTTTTGCCGAGCGAGGACAAATGGACTTAATAAATATGCAAAAAAGAAGGAGGATGTGTGTTTAAATATATTTTGCATTATCAGGATCATTTAACAAAGTTTTCAGTTTTACGAGTTCTTTGCAGTAAACGGGCGATTGAAGTGGCACGCCACTTGCTCGATATATTTGCTCTCTTGGGAGCCCCACAAATTTTGCAGAGCGATAACGGCCGTGAATTTGTGGCCGAGGTCATTCAAGAGCTAAAAAACGAAATGTGGCCCAACATGGTCCTCATTAATAGCAAACCTCGTCATCCACAGAGCCAAGGGAGCATTGAACGTGCGAATGGGGATGTAATTAAAATGCTTGGCAGTTGGATGTGTGAAAATCTAACACGAGATTGGTCAGCTGGACTTCCCTTTGTGCAATTCACCAAAAACACTGCATATTCACATGGAATTGGCGTATCACCTTACAAGGCAGTTTTTGGTATAGAACCGCCAATAAATATGAATAATAATGCACCTTCAATAATAAAGATGATACAATTGAAATTAAGAGAAAAATAGAGGTGATGAGTTAATAGTACATTATTTCTTCAAATTTATTTATGTTAGTTAAAATGCACGTGCTAAATATCAAGGTTCATTATTAATTTATTTTTGTTTTTGTTTTTGTTTTAGGATACGAGAAGTTTGACTGAACTGAAAGCTGTTGGGAATGAAAAAGACCAAATGAAACTAGTACTAGTGTCCCCCCCCCAAAAAAAAGATATGAAAAACATACTTCATAAACCCAAAATGGTTCCTCCATTACTACCACCATTCAGATCTCAATTACAAGACCTAATATCAAAATATTATTCTTCTAGAAGTATAGATATAAAAATGTATAAATAAACCACCACCATTAATAAATAATTGGAAACATATAGAAATTATTACTCTATAAAGTGTAAATATCTGGATAGGTTCTACTGAAGATGGGTACCCAGCAGCATCACAATTGAAATTCATAATGCAAATATTGGATATAGGTTCGATGATAACTAAATTGTTTGTTGAACTAGTGTCCAACATTGACCAAAGAAGCATCATATACAGTAATCAACTCAAAACTGACATGGACCAGGGGAATCCGACTGTCTAATTAAAACAAAGCAATGCGACGGTCAGAGATAGATGTTGATGTAATGTGATTTCTGCCCAGTGCTCTGAATGTCAAAGTGAAGAAATTCAAAGAAGCGCGGGTAAACGGCGTGAGTCATAAACTTCATGCTCGTGATATATATCATACAGTGGGGAGTTGATGATTGTGATTCATTCAATAGGCCATTACATAACATCCATCAGATAATTAAAATACAATTGCCATTTTATATAGACTTTTTTCAATTCTGATAAAAAATTGGTATTTTTATAAAAAAAATTATATATATATATATATATATATATTATATTATGTTAGACCCAGAAATCTTCACATGTTTCATATCCCTCATCAGTCTCATTCCCAACATTAATGTCATCATTATTTTCATCCTCATCACGATATATAAACCAGCAGCAGCAGCAGCAGTGACATATAACAGTTAATAAATAATTCTTTAAAGTGTCAATTTGATAATAAATAGATTTTTTCAATAATTTTCTGGGTTGGTGGAGGCAGGCGCCATCACTCATTTCTACTCCTCTTTGAATGCTAATATATATATATATATATATATATATATATATATATATATATATATATATATATATATATATATATATATATATATATATATATATATATATATATATATATATATATATATATATATATATATAATATATATATATATATATATATATATATATATATATATATATATATATATATATATATATATATATATATATATCCAACTCGAATTGATATACTCTCTTGTAGTGATGCTTTTTTTAAATAATATTTAAATGAAGAATAAAGGTATTTAAAAACAAAAAAAATACATCATTTCAATACTACTTATTATTAAAATACTTATTTGTCAATTTAATTATATGGAGAATAAATGTGAATTGCTATATTCAATATCATAACCAGATTGTATTAACATGTGATACAAATAATACAACTGTAAATTATTTAAATTTGTGGTGTCAATTTTCCAATTTGGTGATAGATGAATAGGATTTTCTTTATAATAATTAATCAATGCATCATGAAAAATTTGCTCATTTGGCATTAAAATAAGTTGTTTGTAAATTGCATCTGAAATTTTATTTGGACATTTTGAAGAATTATAATACGGGATAACCATATTATTAATGATCATAAAAGCTAATTTGAAAAGTGAATTGGAATCATAAAAGTTGTTTTTATAATTTGAAACTTTTTCTTGTATAAATTGAACATATTTTTGTTTTTCTTCTTCATCATTTTGATTATTAATAAATATGTTTGTTTGATCCTCCACAATCATTAAATTTTCAATATTATCTTCTTTGAACGGTGGCAGTGGTGATTGTGGCGATTGTGGCAGTGGTGATTGTGGTGGTGTCGGTGGCAGTGGTGATTGTGGCGGTGGCAGTGGCAGTGGTGATTGTGGCGGAGTCGGTGTAGGTGGTGATTGTGGTGGTGATGGTGATGGTAGGTGTGATAGGTCAGAATCCATTTTAAGGATTGATTTTGGGATTATACATTTTATATATATAAAAAAAGAGGCTGGATTTTTATTATAGAAAGAAACATTATACTAAGATGGTGAACCAATGTTTTTAGGTAGGGGTGGTGGTGTTGCTGCTTTTAGTAATAAACCTTCATCTTGATTGATAAACGTTACAATTTCATCCTTTTTCCCGGTTTGAATGATGTCAATTAAGAGATGGGGTTTTCGGGTTCTTAAACAATATTATCATTGGTCATCAATATCACTAAAAATACGAAAGTAATTCCCTTCGTCACATGATTCCGTTAATGTCACAAAAAATTATTCCTGTTGGGTGTATTCATTTTTAATCTTTTACTGGTTTATATACCATTCTTCATAAACTTCCAACTTTCCAGTTAATTTCATATGTATTTTTTTATACATTAGATGTCTATGTGATTTAAAATAGTGTTGCCTTATCTAGATTTATATAACCAAGTGTGTATGTATGCTTGTGGGTGCCGGATGTCACAGAGTGACAGAGGGGAGGAGCTGTGTGTGTGTGTGTGTGTGTGTGTGTGTGTTGTATAAAAGGAGGTGGGATCCGGGCAGTATCTCAATTCCCATCCTGCCTTTCTTTGGATATTACTGCAGTGAACTTCCAAAAGTTATACCTACAACCAACAGTATATTAACACTTGCTAAGGCGTGAATATTTCAGTTTTTTTTTTTTTTGTTTTGAAGCAGTAGATAACTACCTTTCAATTTTTGATTGAGATTGTTTCTGTTTCTCCTTGAATGGATTGATGATCATCTTAGTCTATTTCAATACACCAGACTATTTCAATTATAATATATATTTTACCAATATGTATATTTTTCAGGTGGGGAAAAATGAACCAAATGGATATTGGTAATGGGGAAGCAATTGGCATTGAGAAATTGGGTAATAATGAAGAGATGAAAGTAAATGAAGAAGTTGAAGATGAAAAGGGAGATGAAGAAGGGGGAGAAGATGAAGATAAAAAGGTAACTGAAGAGGAAGATGAAGATATAAAGGTAACTGAAGAGGAAGATGAAGATAAAAAGGTAACTGAAGAGGAAGATGAAGATATAAAGGTAACTGAAGAGGAAGATGAAGATATAAAAGTAACTGAAGAAGAAGATGAAGATAAAAAGGTAAATGAAGAGGAATATGAAAAAATCAAATTTTTTATAAATAAATTTGAAGGTCCATTTAAACATGACTATAATTTTCAAAAATTTAAACAATTGAAAAGTGAGCTAGCTAGGATATTTCTTGAAACTGAATGTAAAGTTAAATGCTTAGAAAACTCTACATTGACTAAAGAAGAATTATCCGAATCCGGATTTCAAAATTTTATTAAATATGACCATATGGACTGGATATATAATTATTTCATTTATTATGGTTGGTATTCCTCTATAACAGCAAGAATGAAGTATAATAATTGTTCGGTATATGTTCACATGTATTATGTTTACGCAAACAAATGTTGTAATATGTGGGTTACTGAGGATCCTCAAACATTTCTTAGATTTCTTGTAAATGAAGTTTTTCATCCAAGTAAACACCATTCCGAATTAATTTGGATAGCTATGAAAAATGATAACTTAAACACTTTCTGCGGATGAGGACTCCTCTCGGCGTCCTGTTTCGCCTACCCGCTCTCCCGCTAGGTGGACATAAACTTATGTCCTCTTTTAAAATATTTGTATAAAATTCAATTTTTATCCGATTTACTTTGGGTTTGTTTCAAACTGTGCGCCATGAGGCTCTCTTTCTCACCAATAGGCTGCATGGTACAATAAGTTCATGAAAACTTCACAAACATAACAAAAGTAAAAACATTTCGTGTGTGTTTGACTCTCACTGATATGTTCCAGCGTTGTTTTATATTTGGCGCTATTCTATCTTACGCTTTGTTGATCTTTTTACCTACGGGCTCATAGAACATTCTATTGCGAACACATTGACACAAATATGAATGACATACATAGAATAATAATGTCATGAGAATGAAATAAGTATAAACTTTCAAAGCACCGTGCGTCGTCCCGTCACAGACACCGGGTAACAATTTCACCACTTCCCACACTCTTCCGGGCGGGCCGAAATCATTATTCTACGCTTATATTCATATCGCCGTGTTGGGAATTTCATTGCGAGTCCATTGATACCAAAATTAACGCTGTAGGACAAGCGTGGAGGTGATAACAATCCCAAGAGTAAAAACATTTTGTTGCTGTTGGGCGCTCACGGCGAGTCATCCTCGTAGTTATTTATTTGGTGCTGGTATCCCTATTCGTTTCGTGACTTTTTTTACTGATGTTCTTCTAGAGACTTTTATTGCGAACACGTTGGTACCAAAATGAAATACGTAGCTCGAGAACTAAGGTCAGGAGAGTAAAAAGAGTATACACATTTTTGTTTTTACGCTTACGCGGCAAAACGCTGGGAGCACATACGGTTGTTTCTTTTACATTCGCCGGGAGGCTGAAAGTGTTCAATGTAGAGAAACCTCCACAATATAAATATTGAGTTTTATCATGATGAAATGTAAAATAGGATTCAATGTTTTTTTGAAGATAAAAAACACGACACAATATTACCAGATTTTCTATGGTGGATGTGAAGGTCCTAATTCCACACACATCAAGTTAATATCTTGTGATGACCATGAATTCATCATTAAAAGGAAAGATGCCTTCGCCTCAAATTTAATTCAAGCTATGAGGTCAGGTTCAACAAAGTGTATTGAAAATGAAAAAAATGAAATCAAATTTAAAATAATTCCGTAAGTATAAAGCTGTTAGAACAAAGTGTTATTATATAAACTGTTATATTTAGAGAGAAACATATAAACTGTAATAATAATTAATTATTATTATATATAATAAATAAATAATTATAATATTTTTATTTTTTTATTTTATTTCTTCCGATCATATCTTCTTCAAAAAGCGTGTACATATTTCACCTACAATACTCAATTCAAGAAAAATGAGATTACTACTGATCCTGAATTTCCAATTGAAAATAATATTGCTCTAGATCTGCTTTTGGTTGCTGATTTCCTTGATTGTTATTAATGACATCCATAACCATATATTTTTTACTAAATGTTGAAAGATTTAAATATAAAAACAAGATTTAATGTTATATTATTTTTAGTCTATTTTGTGGCTTGAAAATGATTCCCACCCTTTTATTATTATTATTAATATTATTATTATTATTAATTATTCCAATGTATCAAGAGTATGATTGTAATGAAGTTATAGTATTGAAAGATTCAATTAAATACTGGTTTGATAGAGGTGATGAGCAAATTAAATATAAACATGAAGAATTTTTCAATATATATGATTTACTATCGCAACAAGAATGGTTCGAGTTCCAGTTACACTTTAAAGACACACTACAGTTATATATACTAATAGGACGAAATTCATCTATTATACTTCCAAACCAAATAAACATAACTAACTTATTAGCGCAAATTTTAATAGAATGCCGTTATTATAATAATGAAAATGTACAAAGTTATCATGAAAATGTAAAAAATTTATCTTTTATTAAAGATGCATATATGATTAGGTCTCCTGTTAAATATATGAAATTTTCTGTATTGTGGGATTATAATAATATACTACTATGTTGGAATCACTTGTCTATAATAGTAGGAGGTATCAATAACGAAACTCAGGTGTGTAATAATTTAAAGATAATTTGAATGTCATAATGTGTTGGTTATATGAAAAATATAACATTAAAATCCTTGATAATAGTTTAAATATAAATAACAGTAAAATGTTATAAATGGGACCATTTATATAGGTATTACACACACCAACGATATCATTATTTGTTAAGATATTTTTCATTATATTAACAGTTGTTTTCACAATTTTAAATATTATCATTATTTTACATGGTGGTTTTAAATTGGTATGTTTTTTTTTTTGTAATATCCCCTAAATTCCCATATATATCGTATATATGACTTGAAATTTTAAATTGGTAATTCCAATGATTCCAACATTGAAGGAAAATATATGGGTGGTGAGCTGTACTTTGGTGGTAGCATGGTAGGTAGCCTTGGCTATTGGCTAAGATATAGTAACTTAATCCTCAATAAAGAGTTTTAATGTGGACTGACATTATTGTGAGAAGGGCCTTTGATATACTACTATGTTAATCCCAAATACCTATTATTTTTGAAATTTGAGACAAAGATATAATGATACGATACTACCCTATTCAAACCCCAACTCTAAATAAATTTTGTTAACAATGAGCGAGTATTTCTATTTCACGATTTATAAATATGGCTCTCATTGTAATTGTGTTATGGACCCGACGCCTCCACAGAGAATGGAGAAGCGATGGCAGCGCTGCCATCTATGGGCCGTCACCCAAATTACGGGAAAAGAAGGCGCCCTCTTCTGGTCAAAAGTACAATTATTGGTGTCAGTGGTGAGTGACTCTTACAATGATTGGACACGGAATGGATTATTACAGTGCGATAGGTGTGGAGGAAGTGGACTCGACAAGGGTGTGGTCAGAGACAGTGTCCTGTGTGTGTCGCTCTATATAGCGACATTGACTCAATGATATTTTTTGGAGGCTACATTCAGTTTTATTATGTACATTCACAATGTACTTTCTATATATTTATATAATAAATAAATAAGTAAGCAAATAAATAAACTTTTATATTATTTATCTCCATTCTTAATGTTGTATTCCTTCCTATATGTTATGAACCTCATAAATTCCCCTTATGAAGCCAATGTACGTGATTTGTTAAAAACACTGAGCCATGAAGATATTAGGTGTCTGGCTCAGACATCCACAGGTAATCGCCTTTCACCTAAAAGTTCTCACGATGCCATGGAAATAATATTAATTTATACCTCAGACTTGAAACGCTTGTTTTCTTCTCGACGTCTTACTGCACAAAATCTTTTTAACTACCTCTATAAAAATCAAGTACCATCAATGCCTTTTGCTAAGAAAATGGAATTGGTAATAGCTGTAAAAGAGTTTTGGACAAAGCAGCATGGTAAAATAGGTATCAGATATTCAACTGAACAAGGAAGAGCACATTCAAACCCCAAAACCGAAATTACAAGTGCTATCCAACTCTCAATACCCGGAAATACGAACATCACTTTATGTTCCAATCCAAGTTTTATTCAATATACAACTGGTGAAACCAAGAATATAATTAAAAATCCTAAACAATGCAGTTTTATGAGTACTGCAGAACGTACAAATTTAGGAACAGTACAATGTCAATGTGATTCATATATAAGTACACTATTACAGCATCAGACAGAAGAGAGTGAAATTAAAACTTTTACTCAAACAGATAATGAAAAAAACCAACCTGTCTTATGTGATGATGTTCCTAAAACTTCTATTCGAACTGTTAATGAAAAAAACAAATTTTTATGTGGTGTTCTTTCCCCGGTAGAACATAAAATGGAAGTTATAAGAAGTGACGAGTTTATACAAAAATTTTGTAAGTGGTATTTTAGAATGATTAATCGTTTGCAGCCAGAGTGTTTCCACCTACCCAGAGATACTTTTCGAGGTGATATTTTTTATGACAACAGTTACACGGATATTTACTTAATTGGCCAGTCAAATAGTGAGAGACATGCTTTTGGAGGAGGAAATACTTTCCAACTTTTAAAACAAACATTTCAGGAGTATAAGATTTAGTTCAGTCCTAATTTAGAAAATGGAATACAAGCTTATCAATCCAATTTTGGTATGGTCAAAATCAGTTGTTGTGGCACCATACATATCCAAAACTCATGTGTGGGAATTTTTGAACAAGAAACGGGTATGGTATGCAGTCCAAATGATCATGTATGGAAGATAATGTATATAAAGATAAATTTAAAACATGCTAGTACACATAAACCTCCAAGTCTACCTTCATGTCACGTGTTTGAAATTAAAATTTGAAATGGGTTTTTTGATTAACAACGAATAAATAACAGAATAAGTGAAATCTGGTGGTTGGTATCTATAGACTTTACTTCTCCGGGATGTAGACGTATTCTGTCAGGATATTCTTTTTGATTTATAAATATACTATTTTAATTGATGTAATCACAAGATAAAGATTGTGTAATAACATTATGTACTTTTGAATAATATATATATATATATATATATATATATATATATATATATATATATATATATATATATATATATATATATATATATATATATATATATATATATATATATATATATATATATATATATATATATATATTGGTGTATACTGGCAGCAGGTTTTCTTTCAAACATGTTTCATTGAATATGACCGCATATTCTGTATTTATTATTTTCTGGTTTAGGGCTTCTATCCCTCTAACTATTTTCTTAGCATCAGGGCTTAATTGAAATAGGAGTTCTCCAAAACTCATTTTCGTACTTTTAAGGTGAAGAAAAGAAGTGATTTACTATAGAGTGTATTACACTTATTTGTATAATTTGCACGACGTTTCGAACCTCCATGGTTCATTCTCAAGTGAGAATGTAAGTGATTGTAAGATCTGTTCACAATACAAGATATAACCATTAACCCTTCAATTGCGCATCGCATCATATGATGCTTTGACCGACTTGCAGTAAATTGCGCATCGCATCATGTGATGCTTTGGAGTACTACGCAAGATTTAAACGGCCCGCGGATACACACGGTTCACCACACCTTCATCAGGGCTCTTGTAAACAGACACCATTTAAAAAAAAAATCGTGGGCCAAACTCCAGGGTGTTAGGGGCCTCAGTATTGAGTGAGCTACCAAGCCTGACGCACGCAGCATGAGCTCACAGCACTGCTGTTCAGCTTGTGACCACAGCATCGCCTAAAAATGCCATAATATACTTGTTCATGATATTATGTAGCGATGATATTATTACAGAAGACCCCTGACTGTGATAAAACTGACCAGGGTTCTGATAATAGCAGGATTGTGGTGATATTTGGCGCTGTGCGCCATGGAGGGAGGAGTAATGCTGTGGGAGGGAGGATAATGGCGTTGTCTTTTGAGTGTGTGTGGCCATCTTTTATTGACTGCACTCACCATACCAGCTTAGTGGTTCGCTATGGTAAACACAAATGTAGATACTTATATATAACGTGTGTATAGTGTGAGATAACAGCAAGAGTAGGAGGTTGGGAGCCGCCATTTTGGTGAGGGAGGAGCATCGTCTGCAGGACTTTTCATGTTGTTTACTGATGAACATGATGGTCTTTGGGCACCATACCAGTTTACTTGTACAAGTATGGTGAATAAAACAGGTAGATATTTATATATAATGTGTGTATATAGCGTAATAACACCACAAACAGTATTGTTGTAGGAGAAATATTAGTGCGTCTGGCCTTGAGGGCGGTCGCCACCAGCTGATTGTGTGAGTAGCTACGTCTCTCTGCCATTACTCACCATACAAGCTTAGATGTACAGTTATGGTGAACAAAACATGTAAATACTTATATATAACGTCTGTATATAAAAGCAAAAACAGTATGGTGGGTGGAGAATGGTGGCAAGTTAGGTGAGGTGAGGTGAGAGAGGGAGTGGCAGCCAGTGGCAGCCAGTCACTGCCTGCCACTGCCACTCACCATACCAACTTAGTGGTTTGTCATGGTGAACAAAACATGCAGATACTTATATATAACCTGTGTATATAGTGTAATAACCGACAAAGTATTTATTCACTGTTTGATGAACATAATTGAATCAACAATATGCACACCATATTTTTGAGTACAGCGATGATTCACTCATTTTATTATATAAATATATCACACTACACACTATTGAATAATATTACAGCAAAAAAACTACGAAAAATCAATCAGTGACATTGAAATAATTAGGTAATTATCTCTTTGTGGAAACTCTGGCTTGACAGCTGTCGATCAACAGACCCCCTGGGACGCACACTCAGTCAGCGCCTGATTTTTGACACACTTCCCCGCCCTATAGTGGGCAATATATGCCACTTACGATTTTTTTATTATTTTTCCAGTGATCAGTGAACACAAATTAACAGGTTAGGAAGAAAAAATAATTTTTTTTTTTTTTTTGGTATGCGCCTGTGGGTGTCAAATGGTATATAGCTATGCGCCATTTAAGGGTTAAGGTTCCTAGACTCATCACAAGGATAACTAGTGGCACTAAAAGGCAAGTAGTTATTTCAGTCAAACTAAAACGGAATGGAATTGGTGTATATATGACATGAATAGTATGGTTTGGCCCCATTTAGATCTATTTTTTAAACACGTTATTTTCATGTTTTTTTCAGGAGGATATTCTAGCAATAATCATCATGGTATCGTCCTCCAAATTCACCAAAATCAACAAAACCCCTAAAATTATCAAGAAAAATCCCACTTTTGATGATAAATTTTTTGAACTTTTAATTAATGAACGAGTGAAAAAAGTGGTGGACATGCTTATCAGTGTCCATGGTATTTGTGGTAAAAGGAAAATTTATATCATCTCCAAGTTGGAAGATTGCTGGAATATGAATTATCGATCAACTATTCCACTAAAGCGAGACACTTATATAAATTTATGTTTATCATTGTTAAGAGATCCAGCATGTTCACATGATACTCTTAGGAAATTTAATGTTTTAGCACGTAATGAATGTGGGGATTACATGTTTGGACATCCTGTTATAGTCAATAATAACCACCGAACAGGAAGTCAGCTTGAAATTCAATACTCATGTTCGGAAGTAATTATCGGGACAGTGACTACTGAACAAGGACTGGTCAATGGTTTCTTAAATAAAGGAAAAATTACATTTACAAGTGTTAGGTGTACCTTTCTTGAATATTTAAAGGCTAAAAAATTCTATGATATGTTCATTTTAAATTGAACTAATGTTTTTTTTTTTTTTTTTTTTTTTTAAAGTCAGTTCATATTTAGGTAGGGTTGATTTTAGGTTTGGTCATATAGATATTTAGGTAAGGCTGCGATATTGACACTACTAAATACCTAACCATAAAAATACCTTTATGGTTTATATGACAGACAATCTGTAAAGTATTTTTTAATAAATGGAATCATCCAGTCTGCTATATCTATGTGGTTTTCATGTGAACCCTGTTTTGTTATAATAAGAATAACTTCATATATAATGAAAAAATTCTAATACAAGCATATATTTATTTATTTACCATAATTTTTGAAAATATATTTTCAACCTCATCTTTTTTTGTTTTTGATTATTTTCTTCTATAAATTTACCATGGTCTGTTACTGTATGTGTTTACCACAGCTCTGTTTTTGTATATTTATACCAGGGGAGCCAGACAGATCACTGATAAGTGATCCAGTCACCAGACACACTAGTGTGTTGTACCAGTCACCAGACACACTAGTGTGTTGTACCAGTCGCCAGGCACACTAGTGTTTTGTACCAGTTACCAAGACACACCGGTGCAATGACAAAACATACATGCTCGAATCCTAGTCACAGGGGGGGGGAGGGAGGGAAGGTTATCTTCTTTGAGATGATTTTGGGGCTATTTAGAATTTATTTCAGAAAAATTATGGTAAATCGCAAATACACAAACTAACAAAGAAGACAACTATTTAATCATAGAACGAAATTGGTATAGGGGTTAAAAAAATGAATAAAAATCTTCTAATTGATAATAATAAGTTCAATGACAAATTTTTACTAGGCCTAACTCTAATTATGAATGAAAATTTATGTTTAAATCTTTCAAATTTTTCTTCATTCCAATATTATGGAAGAGATAATATACTCCATATACATCCTGTATTATGTGAAATGAAGCCACTAGGTTAACTGGGCCAGTCATTAGATTCACTTTATCTTTCAAAGAAAATTATACATAAAGAAATTCAGATAATATACATTAGCCCTCAACATATTTTTTCTCATGAAACCAATGGCCAAATTACAGCTGATTTACTCTTAGGTGGTTTCAAGAATAATATTACGCCACTTTATCTCTTAAATGAACATGAACTAAATTTCCTTGTTGCAAATCCCTCTCACAGATTTAGACTTATAGATGGTCGATCGGTAGAAATGCTTGATAATATGTGGAAGCTAGGAACTAATGATTGTGCAATTGATAGTAAAGATCATAATAATGATTAATTGGGAATTCGTCCCATTTTGGGCTTGTGTGATTTATTTTCTATTTCTAAGCGTTTAATATATTTAACCCAATTGAGCGATTTGATCAATAAAATTCACCAAGTATTTAATATAATTAAATATTTTCCCTATCTAATACATCCATATCGTTTGCTGGTTTCTGAAACAAGGAAATTTTATATTATGTCATTTAGTCTCCTTCATTATTTATTTTCACCTCATGCTGAAACCAAAAAAATTAAAGATATTGTCTTTTCTCATCCGCAATCTTTAATACAACGTACTGAAAATATTGAAAATATTGAAAGTAATAATCTAAATAGAATCAAAGTTAAATGCAAAGAAAATTTAATAATAGCTAGCAAAGACTTTAAAATATATCATAATTATTTAGCTCAAAGTAACTGTCGTCTACTTCTCGATATGTTACACTCTCTATTTGTAACTATTATATGGATTGCTAATGGTGGAGGAGTTATACATAAACAACATACATTGGTACGCAATTATTTGACCTTACAAGGGAATATTACCCTAAAACCCACCCACCCCAAAAATCCATATAAAGTTACATCACGAAAACCAATTCATAATCCTAGACTACCTTCTTCTTCCCAACCACCATCTCAACTTGAGCTAACATCATCTCCACCATCACCATTATCTAATAATGTTAATCAACAACTGAATTGCCAGAATCCATATGGTTTATGTCATGCACAGATTATTTACAGCTCATTCCATACAGATGAAATCAAATGTAATGTGGCTCAACATGTTCATAATTATGGTTGCCTTCATTTGTTGAATTATACTCCAACAGTTCTTGAGGAAGCCTTTAGTGAAACATTAACATCACATCGAGATAATATTCTAACTCATGTAATTGAAAATGAGATCAATATAATTTTAGCATTTATATCACAGATAAAAAAGGAGTTCGAGTCAACAATAATTTAATATATATATAGTGTCCACTCAGCTGTGCGGTGGTCTAAATGGAAGATTATTCATGTGTAGATTCGAACTGAGGACAGTCGTGACCCCTGCAGGTAACCCCACATATTGACTAGAGGACCGTCGTATCAAAACACAACTAAGTCAACAAGAATGTTGTTTCGTTTAATATATAATTTAATCATTAGTATACATTATTAGATTAGATGTGAGAGACATTTTTTTATATAAAATAAAATAATAATGTCACTATCAAATTCCTTATATATTATAATATTTATGAAATTTTTAATTGTGATCTTTTTAATTAAATATTTATATTATTAAAGAAATAGGTCAACAATTTCAACTCAGCATCCTCAACTGTCAATGAATTTCATTACAAAAACTGATAATAAACCTGGTCTGTATGTTGTCTTTGAAAGTAAATATTATATGGACCAAAATCGTGGTTACGGTATGATTTCTCATGTAAATACAGTTAATTGTAATGATGATACAACGATTAATCCTAATGATAATAATAATAATAATGTATTTTGTAAATTTGATACATCCATATTTGATCAATTTAGATAAGAGAATTGGTATTTTAATACCTTAACACCGATAATTTTATTATCTATTCGTAATCTTCCAAATTTTTCACCTATTGTATATGAGAGAATTGAAGATCTTCCACCCTCTGCAGATCATGAGATTACAAGCCTGCGTGAAAATATGAAGAAAAGCTCAATTGCTAATGGTAATAAGTTACCAAAATGTGTATGGGTATCTTGTTCACATATTTGGGTTAATAGTCCAAACAAATATACTCCGCAAGGTTTTCCTGTTTATTATTTTCCAACCAAGGAACATATAGATGGATATTATGCCCCACTTCTTCCTATTCAATTGAAACCTTGCCCAGGTGAAAATATTATAAAATGTATAAAGTGGGCAAAAAATATTAATATAATGAGTGATCCATTTGCTGTGGTTAAATTTAGGATCACGGTTAAAATGTAGGATTTATAATACTGTAAAGCATGATATACTAACCTGCTTAAATATTATTACTAAAAAGATAATTATATAAAAAATAAGGTATGTAGATTTTTCTTGTGGAACAAATTATTCATTTTACTCTTGTATCAACACATCTTTATATATTTCTGAGCTTATAATATACAAAGAACTATTTTTTTTATCATTTTCAGATAATTATAAAATGATGGTGATATTGGTTCTATTTGTTCTTCAAGATCCCAACTGTCAACAAGGGTGGCATAGTTTTTTTTTTTTGTAAACCATGAAAAAGCAATATGAAATCTACCCCAGAAAATATTCTGTTATAATACTAGCAGCCCCAAAAAATATATTTCAAGTGTGGGATAAAATTGTCATATGGAGAAATAATTTAAAAATAAAAGTGGAATTTTTACAAAACTTTAATCCAACAATCAACTTGTATCATTTAGTGGAAAATTCATTTTTACTTATATTAGATAATGTTTCATCGATAAATGTAAGAAAAACATTTGCCGACGTATTAATTGATCTTCAAAACAGTGAAATAATTATTATAAAATGTGCTTCTATTACTTGGCCCTCAATAAATAAAGTGGAAAACTTTAATTTAAAACATTTTGAAGATGTTAAGTTTATTTTAAAAATGAATGACTGTGAACGAAATTATGTATTGGTAAATAAGTACCTTTCATTTGAATTTGCAGACATTAGTATTAAACACCATTTAAAATCTTTAAATATTTTAACAGATGATATAGGGAGTATCAATTCAGAAAAATTGAGAGCAAATCTACTTGATACTTGGAACAATGAAATACCCCCTATATACCCTTCTGAAGTTCTCCCAGAGAGTGAATATACTGTTACTGAAGTAAATAGCAACAAACGCAGCCGTGAGTCACAATCAGGTTCAATTGGTATGCCTTTAAAACATAGGAAGTATTACTAAGTATTACTGCCTGGTGTTATAATGGAAGGGGAAGAAGATACTGCTCATTGGGAAGCGTGTCAAAGAAAAGCATCACAAGACACCGCCAGAGCAATAAGCTCCAGCCCTGTCAACGAAAAGAGCAAGGTAATTTTGCCTGCTCTCTTCATGTTACTAGGTCATAAGCCAAATTTTAACAAAATTCCTATATTTTTCCAGAAATTTTCTACCCTATCCTGTCATAACATTAACCTAAACTAACACAATTAAGTCAATAAATCATGATTATAATGTAATATAATAGTAATAATTCAAATAAACAAATTGGAAACAATTTATCGAAAATAAAGAAAAGCACTCAGCCTACTATGCAAGGCCTGATTTGCCTAATAAGCCAAGTTTTCATGAATTAATTGCTTTTCGACTACCTAACCAACCTAACCTAACCTAACCTAACTTTTTCGGCTACCTAACCATATATATATATATATATATATATATATATATATATATATATATATATATATATATATATATATATATATATATATATATATATATATATATATATATATATATATGTGTGTGTGTGTGTGTGTGTGTGTGTGTGTACCTATTTTAGTTTACATAAAATATAGGATGAAGAACATGTACGTAGTAAATTAATCTCTTTTTTACTCAAAATTCAATAATTTCATTCGTTTATTATGCTATGATAGTGAACACAATGTTAAAATAAATATTTTATTTATTTATTTATATATTTTTTCAGATGATTGAACCCTTTTTGATTAAAAATCCAGGACGTTTTACACTGTTCCCAATTAAAAATCATGATATCTTTAAAATGTATAAGAAGGCACTAGCATCATTTTGAACAGTTGAAGAAGTAGACTTGTCAAAGGATATTGTAGATTGGGAACAGAAACTTAATGAAGAGGAACGTCACTTCATTTCACATGTTCTAACATTTTTTGCCGCATCAGATGGTATCGTCAATGAAAATCTTGTTGAACGTTTCTTCCAAGAAGTAAAAATACCAGAAGTGAGGTGTTTTTATGGTTTTCAGATTGCCATGGAAAATATTCACAATGAAATGTACAGTTTACTTATTAATACATACATAAAAGATTTACAGGAGCAGAACAGATTATTTAATGCTATTGAAACGCTGCCAGCTGTTAAGAAAAAAGCTGATTGGGCTCTAAGGTGGATTACCAATAGAACGGCAACATATGCCGAACGCATTGTTGCCTTTGCTGCAGTAGAGGGTATTTTCTTTAGTGGTTCATTTGCTGCAATATTTTGGTTAAAAAAACGTGGTTTAACCCTTACACTGCTCAGGGGTCATATGGACATTTACACCCTTGTGCGCAAGAAAAAAAAAAATCAAAAAAATTTTTTCGTCTTGTAAACATGTTAATTTGAGTCTCCTGAGCACGGGAAAAATAATAAAAAAATTCTATTATACATAACAATGACACAATTGAGCCGAGAAGTTGGCCGATGACGTCACAGATTGTGAGCGCTCAAGGGTGCTGCGTCAGCCAGCTGTCACTCACGGCCGCTCGCGCAGCCCGAGTTGCCGCGAATTTATTTTCGCGGAATTCTTTACAGTATTCTTGGGTCATTTTACTCCAATTTTTTTTGCTAGTATTGTTCCAATTATTAGCAATAGACGTTGTATTATAATAAAAATGGTATAAACTCACTAAGCGCTCACATATTAGTGTCACAAGTATTCCCACCAAAATGGTATAATTTACAGGAAATATTCAATGTATTTGGGTTTTTTTCAATATAAACACAAAAATAAACTTGATATGTACATTTATTTACCAAAAAATTACACATTTAGTACTCCAGGAGACTGTGATACTGTGCGAAACAGTCGATATGGCACAGAGGGACGGCACACGCTTCGCACCATGTCAACACCAATTTGCGTTTCTGTGGCCTCAATTTGGTACTGGAACACACAACACACCGACGCTGGCCTGCTGCACGAGCTCCAGTTGGTGGTAATTTCTTGATTTGATGTATCAGAAAGGCCTCCCTGTAAGCGAGCCTGGGTGCAGGAGCATGGTTCAGTATTGGGTCTCGAATGGGTCTTTGTATACCAGGTGTGTCCTTGCCAAATTTACCTAGCAACTGTTTCACAACTTGGAAACTGAACGAACGGAAATATGGTTTTCTACCTGTCTCACAAGAAACATATTGTAACTGTTCAGCATTGTTACATCAATAAGGTGAAAAATCATTTTCTTTGTCCACTTCACTGTTTTACATACACACTCTACAGCACCCACCATCATGTCACATTTATCAACTAAACGCATGTTGATGTTGTAGTCCATCACACAATCTGGCTTGTATATTATTTGCTTTGTTGTTCTGTTCACCTTGCCACTGTCTACCATTGTACCAGGGTGAATGGTGGTCAACATGTTCACTTCACGTCTGTCTTTCCACCGCACTGAAAGCATTGCACCACTTTTCCTTACCTCGCAGTCACCTACTTGCATAGCAGTATCAAACACAGGCATTTCCTTTCGTTTTGGCTTTACTGTTCCACACACTCCAGTCTTATTATCCAGCAAGAATTTCGTTAGCAAGGGACTGGTATAATAGTTATCTGTGTACAATATGTGGCCCTTGTTCAGATATGGTGCAAGCAGTGACTTCACCACACTACCTGAGAAGCCATGTTCGTCATTAGCAGGAATATCTATATTTGTGGCTGAATAAAGTATCATGTGTAATACCATTCCTGATTCACAGTCACAGAGCACAAAGAATTTCAGTCCAAATCGGTGACGTTTTGAGGGAATATACTGCTTGAAGGCAGCACGTCCTTTGAAAAGCACCAGGGATTCATCAATAACCAGCTTCTGAGCTGGTACGTAGTAATCTCGGAACTTTCCAATCAGGTCATTTAGCACGTGCCTCACCCTCCAAAGCCTATCATCCTGTGTCTCGTCAGCATTATTTGCAAAATGAATGCACCGTAGGATCAACAGAAATCTGTCTCGGGACATATATTTCCCGAACAATGGTGTTGGAACAGAGTTGTCTTTGCTCCAATAATCTGAAATTACGTGTTTCACACAATGTTTCATCAACATGCAAATTGCAAAAAACACATACATCTCATCAACAGTTGTCTCTTTCCAACGCTGTAGTCGCGAAAATTCTGAAACTTCCTCACCTTCGATGAGATCATCCGCAAGTCTGTTCGTTTCGTGAACAATGTGTTTCATTAGCGGCTCATCGAAATATGCAGTAAAGAAGTCCATTTCACACATTTCGTCACCAGTATCAGGGAAAAGATCAGTAATTCCCACATCTCTGTTATCAAAGTCGGGAATTTGTGGAACAAAATCTTCCCCATCACTCCACACACGCGAACCTGCTACCTTCCGAGAGCCATTAGCTGCACCACGGCGAGGAATCCGGGGACCAGGAGCTGAAGCACGCCTTGTAGCAGTAGGGGCAGGAACGGAAGATGAGGAAAAAGATGTGGAACATGAGGGAATTTGTTCCTCATTGTCGCCATATTGTCCCATGCGGCGGCGCTTGGCTGGGCGGGCAGCTGATGCGGCGAAACTTGTACTGGCACTGGGGGTAACACTATTCTCCAACTCTTCATCACTAAAGCCTGAGAAAGATTCACTTGTTTCAGACTCGTCAATCGTATCATAAACGTGCAGTGGTATAAATGAACGATGTGCTTGGGCACAGGGTGGTGTTGAGTAGCAGCCTCGAGAGGCATCCTCACCCTCGTGGCACCCACATGTTCCCCCTCACTATCCGTTGTTTCGATTTCTTCTCGCTGGGTATAATCTTCATCTATATCTGAGTCGTCAATATCAGACTCATCAACGTCCTTGAACAATTCATCTGCAATTTCGTCTTCGGTCAAGGACTGCGCGGCGCGGAGCGCTGGGCGAGGTCGCACGCTGGGTCGTGATGCGCTCGCCATGGTGTCTGGCCACTAACTAAGGCCTGTGAAACAAAGCAGGCCTGCTCTGGATTTTTTTTTCAAAATGGCGTCTGTTTACAATCGCCCCTGGCTACGGTATGGGTGACCCCTTTACACCGCGGGATGTTTGAATCGTGCCTGGCACGCTTTGGCGTATATATACGCCATGCGCACGGTGGGACATGTTACTCATGGCGTATATATACGCCATGCGCAGTTTAAGGGTTAATGCCAGGTCTAACCTTCAGTAATGAACTGATTTCTAGAGATGAAGGGTTACACACAGATTTTGCTTGCTTGATATTTAAATACTTGATTAATAAGCCTGATCAGAAATATGTATATTCTATCATTGATAATCCTGTGAAGATTGAACAAGAATTTTTAACAGATGCCTTGCCAATCAAACTTATTGGTATGAACTGTGATCTAATGGGGAAGTATATAGAATTTGTGGCTGACCGACTTCTCTTTGAACTCGGTTATAAGAAACTTTATAATGTAGAAAATCCATTTGACTTTATGGAAAATATCTCATTAGAAGGGAAAATTAATTTTTTTGAAAAAAAAGTAAGTGAATATAAAAAATATGGTGTAATGAATTCAGATCAATACAGTTTTTTTACATTACATTCAGACTTTTAGTTAATTAGTTGATGGATGGATTAGAACATGTTTTTTTTATATAGAATATAAATAATTTAATATAAAAATAAAAATATATATCTATTATCTTTTACTATTTTACTTATCATATTTATATTTTGACTTGATGAATAATGAATTAAATACCTCACATTCTCTCTTTCCATTAATTACAAGACTACAAAATATGAGGTATGTGATTATGGACATAATAACCAAACCATAATCTTCTTTGTAAAATATCAACATATCACAGTATTACCAAGCAGTGCTATTATCCTCCGATGTAAACACCAAGTTTGGTTATCGCCATTGAATCAACTTTTCTATTTTATATTCACCAATGAATATGATTCAAAGAGAGAAATGAATCATTACATTTAGTTCCCTGCAATATGCCGGTGATACAATATATAAGAGCCTCCGTATCCAGTCCAGTCAACCAGTATGCCAGAATCCTGTTCAGTAGTAATACGGGCTACTGTGTAATGGAGCTATCCAAGGAATCTTGTGGTGTAAGTACGCCTAAAAGTTATTTTATGATAAGCATTAAAGTTTTCATTAGCATAATATTTATCAGATATTATATGAAGCTTTGGACACTGTATTATAATAAATAAATAAATAATGTCTCAGGTGCATTTGTGATGAAATCTAATCTTTCCAGAATGATATCAGTGAGGGAGCCGAAGAGAAGAAGATAAAAAAGAAAAAAGATACTACTTCAACTAGCAAGTCTATTATTGTTAAAATAGAAGAAAACCATATCCATTCCAATGATGAAAATGTGGCTTTGAGAAAGTTGGTTAAGAAAGAATCTGTATCGCCTGAGACTATATAAAAAAAACAACGTTATTGTGAAATTAATTCTCAAAGTTTATTACAAATATTAGAATGGTTTGCTAACCACGATGGAACCGATGTGTTGCTGTATGAATTTGCCCACAGTGCATCATGTCAAAAAAAAACTTGTACCCCAATTTGTCTAATGTTTCGCCGGGTTCGTCATCATGTAGTAGTTTCTAGA
Organism: Procambarus clarkii; assembly: GCF_040958095.1. NCBI lineage: Eukaryota > Metazoa > Arthropoda > Malacostraca > Decapoda > Cambaridae > Procambarus > Procambarus clarkii. Next base: position 37,327,253 of record NC_091161.1, read on the forward strand.
CATCCACATTGTTCGGTGTTAATCTTATATTCAACCCTCTTGCATACACATGTGTCTTCATGTGTTAATGATGATTGTGGGTTGCCTGCTTGTCATAGACTGAGAACCACCAGATCAACTATAAAGTTTCGTCTTGCCAAAAAGAAGTGTGGTTGCTAACTCAATAATTGATGTTGTCTGCTGGATATATATTATAGTTAAAATTTTAATTCGACCTATCAACATTTAATGACTCAACTATAAGTCAATGTTTAGTGTTCACCATCATAGAAAGCGCATGATGATATTGATTTGCACGTGTTAAGTGTGTTTTTTTTTTTTTTGTCTCCTAATATTTGACAAACGAACCTCTGTGAAGAAAAGACACTTTCCTATTTCTGCAACGGAGGCCTGCCGCTGGATATTTATTGATTTGTACTAGTTAGTGATATGTTGTATTGAATGTTTTCACCATACCACTGACTAGTTAAATTAATATACATTTACAAACTCTATTTTATTTCACTGGTCGGTAAGTGTATTAGAATATAAGGCAATTGTGATCTGTTGTAGGTCATTTGGTGAGATGGTGTGTTAAATGGTTTCACCATAATGTGTGAGGATTCGTTCAACATTGTTTTTATTTCACTGGTCGAATCAAATAGGGGCAATCATCAGTTTCAGATGCTTCACCGACAACCGGGCTCATCATCAATGGCATTACATATTGCAATCTGTACTCCTTCCTACTTCAATAATGAAAATGATGAGGTCTTGCGAAAGTGGAATCAACTTCAAGCTTTTTGGGGGTTTGGTAAAGGTAAATATGTGGAGCTTTTTTCGATGAGGTAGTGAGTAAACCATTATGGAAACTTAGTAGATTTGACTAGTTGTTTATAATATTGTAAAATGTATATAATTAAAATAAAGTATAATTTTATGAATTTTATTCCAGGTTATTATTCGTCCAATATGTCACCTGTAGAGTTCACATCTGAAAATCCATATTGTCGTTTCAAAGTAGTTTGCTATGCAAAAATTCCCAATTATCATAATGAAGATGGTATTGTGCATATTATAATTTGAAGGGGCCTTTCAGAAGTGGAGTAAGTAATTAATAATCATATACTTGTATAATGTTCTAATAATTTTTCATTGTTAAATATGACTAGGATCCGGGAACATTAAAAAATGTTTTTTTTTTTTTATTCTTGCAGGGCCTACAAACAGGAAGTTATTTCAGCATTGAGTCTATTATTCGGAGGTAATGAAGTTGTTGTTAATAAAATTTTTGCTGCTGAAGTACCAAACAAAACGAACTTTAGATTTTACATTCAGCAAGTTTTTCCTAATGGTAAAAGAATTTAAAGATTTTATAATGTTTTCCCTAATAATAATTAATATCATAAAAGATGATTTCAAGTATGGTATTATGCAAACTGCTCATATATATATATACCTTCTAGGGGAAATTCAACGTGCATCTACCACTGACACCTTTAGTCATATCTTAAGAGCATCATACAATCCAATTTTTAAGGTAAGCCTAAGTAAGCCTTATTATAGCTTGTACCAATCTATTTCATGGGATTTGATATCAGGTTTGCTTAAAAATCAAATTAGCTTAAAAGGGACATTGTTAATGGAACGTTTTTGACAGACAAGCAGGTAGATAGCCAGACAGAGACAAAAATGCCTACTTTTTCTGTTTCAGAATTTGTTTATTGAACAGATTATTCCAATGTTGACTTTAACTGAACAACAAATGAAGAAATATCTTGATACACCGCAAAGAGGTAAATGATTTTGATATGACCAATCCATCTACTTATCGTGACATAATGACAAAAGTGAAGATATTACGGGGTATTTTTTATTGTACCTGCATTTGTGGAATTAAAAATTAAAATGAATTATTTATTGTTTATAGGAATTGATCCAGCATTGTGGGAACTGGGCAAGCGAAAAAATCCTGACCCAAAGAAATTGATACCTGTTGTAAAAGTGGGATTTCAGGAATTACAGAAACAGTTCAAGTATCAAGAAGAATATGGCAATAAACTTCATAATAGTATGAAGAATATCATGGATGATACAAGACAATTAAGTTGTATGCAGACGACAATTAAAGCTGCCATTCAGAATTTTAGGTTGAAACAGACAAATATAATGCGCCGAGTTCTAAAATTGGTGTCAGCACAAGAGGTTGAAAGGAAAAAAACTCTACCACTAGAAGAAACAGAGGATCAGATTCGACTGCGATTAGAAAACTTGTATATGCAGCTGCAGGACCTCAAGGGATGTTTGAATGAACTAATGGCTCAGTCTATAAAGTCTGGTAGTTTTCCGCGAGCCCAACGGTATGGACTGGTTGTTGACAAAGTGCAGGATATATCACAATACCTAAAATGGCAGCAGGATGTACTTCAGGCTATAGTTAACATACTTAAGGAAGATATACAAGTGGTCTTTAACATAAAGAAGAACATCAGCTAAGTTTTGAGAGTTAAGGAAATTGGCTAACCATGAACCAACTTCCCCAAACAACATTCAATTATTGGTAATTAACCCTATCGTTGCTTTGCTTTTAACACCTCCCTTCACCCTTTCAGGGAGGGTATGATGCAACACTGAATTTTTTTGTTCGTAACCAGCAACACACATTGAACTGATGATATTTCACTCTCTCAGGGAGGGTATGATGCTACACTGATTTTTTGTTCGTAACCCGCAACACACACATTGAATTGATGATATTCAATAAATTAAATTTTAGTCTAGTTCTTTGTTTTTTTTTGTTTTCCACATACAATCAGTGCACTCTGCCCATTAGGCAAAGTATTATAATAATTTTGCTAGGTATTGATGACACTGACATTTTAACTGAAACTTGAAATAATTGACCTAGAATGTAACAACAGTGTTTGTGTTATCTTACTGGAATAATTTAGTTAAATAAGCACAAACTGTAAACTGCCAGCTTAACCAAGAAAGCCTCCCAGTGATTGGTCAATATAAAATATTCAGCGTGAGGGTTAATATCAGCGTCAGTCGATTTTGCTCCAGCATGGAGGACACACCTACAATTTCCTCTCCATTAACATGTGGAGAGAAACAACAAGTAAGAAGTGATAATAACAATACTAGTGTTGATGAAGAACCATTACCTTCATCATCCACGTCTTTACCTTTGGAACAAAAAGTTAATGAAGGGCGTGAGAGAGAAGAAGAGGTTAGGCAAAAAAAAGGAATTTGAATTAAAAATTAGCCAAATGTTAGAAACAGATGAGCCTGGAAGCCGTAAAAACTTTCACTCGAGAAAAATTAGCACAATACATTGAGGAAGTCAAAAATGCTAAATTGAAACTGACTACAAAGATATCTCATGAATATGATCTATTGTCTCGATATGATGTCAAAAATCTATTTGGGGATGACGTCCTAGTAACCATCGACGAAACAGAACGAAGAATGAAGCGGGGGACCAAGCGTAAACTGACCAGTGACAATCATCATCATCATCATTCTACTACGGCTGTAACAACAACAACAGGAACAACAGCTGATCCTGGCCAGATGTGTCGTCGTTTCATACATCATGGGCAATTGTATGATACGATTTATGATGCACACAGAGCAGTTTGTCACGGAGGAAAAAAGAGAACTTATTTTGAAGTAAGTAAAACTATCGCTAACGTCACTCAACAATCGGTGAAACTCTTTATTTCACTCTGCCACATATGCAATTTGAAACGACTTCCTTGACGAAAAAAAGGGGTAATACGGCCTATTGTATCGGCCAGTTTTGCCGAGCGAGGACAAATGGACTTAATAAATATGCAAAAAGAAGGAGGATGTGTGTATAAATATATTTTGCATTATCAGGATCATTTAACAAAGTTTTCGGTTTTACGAGCTCTTCGCAGTAAACGGGCGATCGAAGTGGCACGCCACTTGCTCGATATATTTGCTCTCTTGGGAGCCCCACGAATTTTGCAGAGCGATAACGGCCGTGAATTTGTGGCCGAGGTCATTCAAGAGCTAAAAAACGAAATGTAGCCCAACATGGACCTCATTAATAGCAAACCTCGTCATCCACAGAGCCAAGGGAGCATTGAACGTGTGAATGGGGATGTAATTAAAATGCTTGGCAGTTGGATGTGTGAAAATCAAACGCGAGATTGGTCAGCTGGACTTCCCTTTGTGCAATTCACCAAAAACACTGCATATTCACGTGGAATTGGCCTATCGCCTTACAAGGCAGTTTTTGGTATAGAACCGCCAATAGTTATGAAGATTCGTCTTTCGCCCTCAATATATAGCCAATTGTTCAATAACTGTCACTATGATGACAATGAAGAAGAAGAAGAAGAAGAAGATGAAGAAGAAGAAGATGAAGAAGAAGAAGAAGAAGATGAAGAAGAAGAAGAAGAAGAAGACAAAGAGGAGGAAGAAAAAAAGAGGCAAAGAAGCAAATGATCCTCAGGTAAAATTCCTTAATATTTATTGGTTTTGTTTTCAGTTCAACCTTGGAAAACAAGAGTCCTCAATTAATTTCGGTATACTAAAAATTTTTTTCTTATAATTGCAGTATTCCCTGTCATCATCAAGTCCACTGCTGCGTCAGATTTCTTCACTGTTACCAGACGTGGAAGAAATAATTTTTGATGAGGTTGAGGAGGTTACTGTTACTGTTTCTGCTGTTGCTACAACTGCCTCTATTTCCATATTATCCCCGCCACAAATACCGCCACCTTCATTACCCCCTATATTATCACCACCAACACCATCATCACCTGCTATTGTGCTGTTGCCTGAAATAATAATAAATAGAAGATTATGTAATTTAGAAGATGGTAAACCTAATGATAATGATAATTCTGAAACAAACAACGATTCATATAATTTACATATTGAAAATTTAGGAACTATTAGAAGCAAAGTTTATGAGCATCAGATAACTAATGCCTCCAAAATGTTACAATTGTCATCGGCAAATGTAACACCTGTTAGCCTATATGATGCTGTTAATGTAATAATACCTAAAGAAGATAGGGAAAACAAAACAGGAATGCGAACAATCAGTTGAATTATCATCGAAATAGACAATGAAAGAGATTTATATCGTGTAGCTACAAAATTTGGAACGATTAACAAATATCTGTCAAGAAACGATTTTGATAAAACAATCGAAAGAATAATGCCAAACGAAATTAATAAGAATCAACAACTTGGGCTTCGTGAGATTGTTCGTAGACAATCAACTTACTTTCTCAGTGATAATAGATACCTGAAACAATTAGTATGCCACTGTAAACTTATATCCTGTCTAAATCATCGATGTATTTGCAAAAGAAATAATCAGAAATGTACCAAAAAATGCCGGCATAATGAAAATTTATGTAAAAACTCGTAGCACCAAAAAATAAAATGCCGTTTCGCTCGTTTCTCAATATATATATGGTTGGTTTGGTTTAAACGCACATCAATAAAGAATTATATTTTGTATTTGGGCTTATTTATTACCAGCTCACAAACTGTTATTTTGATTGATTCTGACAGAGTATAATTAAGCAAGGGAACACAGGTGAGGAGACTAAAAATAATCTAATGAGCTCAGCCTTATTAGATAAATGGGGTCTTTCTTGTACAGTAGGCCGAGACGTACGTTCTCTGGCATAGAACGTACTTCTCAGCCACTATGCAAAAAAGACCCCATTTGCCTAATAAGCCCGAGTGATTTTCTTGTTGTGTTAGTTTATTTAAGTTAATTAGTTTTAACTCAAATATAAACAAATTAACTTAAACAAATATGAAAGTTGTAGGCCAAGTGCGACGTCCCCTAAAGCCTATAAAAAATTAGAGGTCATTCATACAATTGACTATAGTATTTGGAGGAGCCACTTTGCAATTTCCGAGAACACACCAGATTACATCAGACTCCCATGACATAAGTTTTTTCGTCCAAATTCTGATTACTGGTTCCTAAAGCCATTACGCCTAAGGTTATAGGCTCTTTCAATATTTCAGCCCTTTTATAACCAAATTTGTATAATATCAGCGAAGGTACACAGAGACCAATGGGAATTTTCTTGCCTTGTAATTTACATTTTATAGTCCTCTTTCCAGTACCTTCCCTTTCATGTAATGTCGTTGAAGAAGCATTACAAAGGTCAGGTATTTTTAACCTCTCGAATATTGAAAGAAATGGAATATTATACTCATCTTCATTAAACCACTCACAGATTTTTCGTTTCCTTTTAATTTCAAAACGGGGATGAATAAATATCAACCCTAGATCTACTGGATACAATTTACAAATTTTTTTATCTGTTTTAAATGATAGAAAAATTCCACATCTTTCGGCATCAGTATCCATAGTTTTTATTACTTCTTCATAAAATCTCCCAACAATATCGGAAAAGTTGGGAGGTTCTCCATTGTCGAGGGTACCATTTGCAACTGTGAACTTTGATGTAATTTGTTCTTTCCAGGTAATGTAGTTTTTAGGTAGCAATACTCGTATTGATGGAGACTCAATGAAGTATATCAATACTGGTACATCTTCCGGATGTATTAATTCAGCGATTGCTATGAGCCCTCCTTTTTTTGTTTTTTTTCATTCTTTGCAAGTGTATAACCTGAATATTCGATGGGAATGAAGTTTTAAAGTTTATCAACAAACCAGTCCTTCCCAATGAGGCAATATATTTTAATATCTTTATAATTGTTCAACACGCTGTTACGGACCCGAGCCCGACGTCCGAGCACGGAGCAGTGACGACCGCGCCATCTGTGGGTCAGCTCCCGAAACCCCCTCCAAATGGACGACGCCAGCTAGTGAGGACGAGAAATATCAGCCACAAGGGCTAGTTTCCTGTCCTAGTCAGCTCATAACACAGCCGCTGCTGACCTCTGGTGAGGTGGCGCTCAGACAGCAACGCCATCTATGGAGTGGATAGGTGGGCGTTTGGGTCTGAGCCGGTAAGAGACATGCCCTAAAGTGTCCCTCTTACTGATGACGTGTCTGATTACAGAGTCGACCTGGGACTGCTGAATCGGACGGTGGATCAGTCTACCCAAGGCAGCCGACTTGTCTCCAAGTGTTTGCTGCAGCAGCTGTGAGTCGCCCCCTAGATGAACACTGTGGTGTTACCCTGCCTGTGAAGTGGCAGTTGAGGGATTGTCATACCCGGGACTGACTGGTGCAGACGCTTAATCACTGGGGTGTTGTGGCGAGGAGAGTGGTCTGTGGGATCAAACGAGGCTCCTGACTAAGGTCCGCGACCTTAGTATCGATCGTGGAGTGGCCTTACCAGCGTCGCTGATTGGAACCTGCCAGCTACCGGCTGGACTTGTGGTTGATTGCCTCCACGACGGTGCCCCCAGTGGAACTGTGATTTGGCTGGCCTGTGGCCAGGGTAGACTCGTCAGGATCGAAGGATTCATCATAAGGCCACAAGAGCACCAAGAGCTTAGCATCGTGAGCACCATGAACGTCCAGGGTCTTCAGAAGAAGACTACGTTGTGCATTCTAGTGTTTATAAACGTGTAATCGTTTATATAGTATTTATGGTGATGGTATTAATTATATTATTAAGTTTTTGCCTTTATTTCCCTTCCCCTTTTATTTACTTGCGTTACGGATCACATCCCTTGAAAGCCACTACTGGCTTGGGGCCGGATACCCTTCCTCTAACAACATCAGAGTAAGAACCCGGTTGCGACCCGAGAGGGCCATAACATAATTGGCATCCCCAGCGGGATCCGACCCCTTGTCAAGTATGTTTGACAGGGGTGGTGAAGTGGCGTAATCCCTGTAAATAATTCCCCCTGTGTGTGACTATTAGGACGTTATACGTCCTGTGCGGTGCTCGGAGTGACTAAGTGCAATATTGTGCAGTGCGGTGCTCGCTGTGATTAAGTGCAATATTGTGTAGTGCGGTGCTCAGAGTGATTCAGTGCAATATTGTAGAGCGAGGTGCTCGCTTGATTAAGTGCAATATTGTGTAGTGCGGTGTCCGGAGTAAATACGTGCAATATTGGCAAGTGCGGTGTTTGGCGCGATAAAGTGCAATATTGACGTAGAACAGTGCTCGGTGCGTTAAGTACTAAAGTGAAGCGGTGTGTTAAGTGCTAAGTGTTCCATCTGTGACAATGGCAGAAAAAGCGACCATCGACGATCTGGACGATGTTCAGGCCTTTCTGAACAGGGAGGACTGTCTTGCCAGATTAAAGTATCTGGGCAAACAGGAACTCGTACTGGTGAGTGCCTACCTGGAAATCAAGATACGTGCCGGTGATTCCCGTGTGGAGATCTTGTCAAAGGTTCACCGGCATTTGAAGGCCGGAGAAAAACAGGAAGGTGTGGTACCAAGTACAAAAGAAAGTGAGGAAGTAACTTCCACTGAAAAGGAAGATAAAGGCAGTGACATTGACAGTGATGCAGGTGAGCTGAATATTAGCTTTCTTACAGTCAAAATGCGTGCCTTAGAGATAAATCGCGAGATAGAATGGAAGAAGTTAGAATTAGAACGAGAATTAAAAGATAAAGAAATGGAGATGAAAAATAAAGAAATGGAGATGAAAGATAAAGAATTGGCGATGAGGCGTTTAGAATTAGAAAGAGAAGAAAGAAGAGAAGAGCGAGAAAGAGCAGAGAAACGAGAAAGAGAAGAGCGAGAGAGAGAAGAAAAAGAAAAAGAGAGACAACATGAGCTAGAAGTACTGCGGTTAGGTGGTGGTCGGTGGCAAACAACGGACACAAGTCTTTTCGATCCGGTGAGGAACATCAAAATGGTCCTGAAGTTCAACGAGAAGGAAGTTTCGAAGTTCTTCGCAGCCTCTTTGGAGTGGCCAAAGGAGAATTGGGCCATCATGATACAGTCCGTCTTGACTGGGAAGGCCCAAGTCGCCTACTCCACGTTGTCCCTTGATGACTCTGGCGATTACGACAAGGTGAAGAAGGTGGTGCTCATGGCGTACCAATTGGTACCTGAAGCGTACAGGCAAAAGTTTAGAAACCTGAAGAAGACCTCAGAGCACACTTTCACCGAATTCGCCACTATCAAGGAGCGACTTTTCCAGGAATGGTGTGCCTCTCGGAAGGTGGAGACCAAAGAAGACCTAGAGCAGCTCATACTGTTAGAGGACTTCAAGGATTGTTTGTCTGGAGACCTGAAGACGTATTTAGAGGAGCAGCAGGTGGAGACCTTGAGTGTGGCAGCCACCATGGCTGAAGAATACATCCTGACTCATAGACCGTCTGCTAAGTATGTCCCGAGGAATTACCCACGCCGGTTTGACAAACCTCATCAGGAAGAGGAGAGACCCGTCCCACGAAGTGCTGAGAAGACGCCCCTAAGTAGCCCTCGAAGGACTAGTCCTAACAGTCCTAAACACCGGAGTCCGAGGAGGAATATGGTGTGTTGGACTTGTGGGCAGAAAGGGCATGTAGCTGCTATGTGCCGAGGCAGAAGAGGTAGCGGCCCACGTAGGGAGGTGATGTTGATGAGCTGTGTAACACTACCAGCAGGAAGCCAGTCTACGACTACGCAGGAAGAACCAAGATTGTTTTCCCCTCACACTTCAAGCGGGTATGTAACGAGTGATCATACTGGTAGATCAGTTGTAGTGCTCAGAGATAGTGGAGCAGCCCAGTCCCTGATCGTGAAAAACTCCTTACCCGAGGGAGTGAGTGTAGATGGGAGACAAAAGGTTGTCCTGGTTGGGTTTCCTAGGACGCAGTACATCGCCCCCTTAGTGCCGATACATCTCGACTCGCCTTACTTCAGCGGCACATGTGTGTTGGCAGTAGTCGATACCCTCCCTATAGCTGGGATTGACGTGATACTAGCCAACGACTTGGTGACAGATTGGAACACCAATCATCCCAAGATTGTGGACGAGTCGGCCGGAACAGCAAGGTCTGAGGTAACAACGGGCAGTGGTAATGTCCAGGTGCAGTCAGACCCGGAATCAGGTAACATATTTAATTTGTCCTCTCACCCACAGATCGACAGCATTATAGCAAAGTCTCCTGATTCTTCTCCCGACGAGGAACATGCGGTTAAGGTAGCAGAAGCGACTGAGCAAGAAGAGAGGTCTCGTGTGCAAGCACCCACGGATACCCCAGAGTCTGGAGCGAAGGCGGATGAGTACTTGCGGTATGGCAAGGTACAGCGTTCATTGAACCGGCCAGAGATTCCCCAGACGTCGGAGGTATGTGAGGTATGTGCGAAGGTTGTAGTTTCCTCTTTGGTCCAGACCAGGCTAATGGATGTAGCCGGCTATGGACATTTCAAGCTCAGGAAACTTGTCCCTAAGTTAACCAAATGTTTCCTAGCGGTATTTTTTGTTCTTATGTGTGTCCTCGGTAAGGACCAGTTGGCGACCCGACAGATGATGGCTCCCATGAACATCGCGAAGAGATCCCAGGGATTGGAGATTTGCACTGCAAGACTGGCAGTCAAAGGAGGGACCTGGAAGGTGATGGTAGATACAGGAGGTACGAGAGATGATAATATGAGCGACTGTTTCCGACAGGTCGACACCCCCCGCGTGATAGCTGAGCCTAGATGCAGCGTTATACGGAACGTTGGTCGACCTGACGGTGGCAGAGCGAATGCCATCTTCGATGTACGAACAGCCCTGTTGGGACTAGGTGTGGACTTAGTAGAGGGGTATGCTGTAAGTACTGTTTTACCCGCTGTCACTCTAAATTATCAGACCCCTGTATTCCAGGTTCCCGTCTCCCTGAAGGACTACCGGAACGATACTAGAAATGCCGTTTGTAACCAGCCATCCTCGGTGTCACGACACAGGGAAGTGTCGATTCACCCCAAATCGCGCCGATGTCGATCCTTACTCGAGACACCTGAGATTATGCTCCGGATTAACATCTCGGTGGAGGTGTGGGAAGTTGCAACAGGCAGGTCATTGCCTAATATCTTCAAGTTTCATCTGTGCCAGAGTTTCCCGTTCGGACAGTTCTGTGGATGGGACATCCTCGCCATTCCAGTTCATAGTGTACGTGAGTCCATTTGGAGTTGTGTCCTTGTACTAATTTCGTTTGTGTTTCTCTTTATAGAACCCCAAACCAAATTCATTTTGGTGGGGAGGTGTTACGGACCCGAGCCCGACGTCCGAGCACGGAGCAGTGACGACCGCGCCATCTGTGGGTCAGCTCCCGAAACCCCCTCCAAATGGACGACGCCAGCTAGTGAGGACGAGAAATACCAGCCACAAGGGCTAGTTTCCCGTCCTAGTCAGCTCATAACACAGCCGCTGCTGACCTCTGGTGAGGTGGCGCTCAGACAGCAACGCCATCTATGGAGTGGATAGGTGGGCGTTTGGGTCTGAGCCGGTAAGAGACATGCCCTAAAGTGTCCCTCTTACTGATGACGTGTCTGATTACAGAGTCGACCTGGGACTGCTGAATCGGACAGTGGATCAGTCTACCCAAGGCAGCCGACTTGTCTCCAAGTGTTTGCTGCAGCAGCTGTGAGTCGCCCCCTAGATGAACACTGTGGTGTTACCCTGCCTGTGAAGTGGCAGTTGAGGGATTGTCATACCCGGGACTGACTGGTGCAGACGCTTAATCACTGGGGTGTTGTGGCGAGGAGAGTGGTCTGTGGGATCACACGAGGCTCCTGACTAAGGTCCGCGACCTTAGTATCGATCGTGGAGTGGCCTTACCAGCGTCGCTGATTGGAACCTGCCAGCTACCGGCTGGACTTGTGGTTGATGGCCTCCACAACGGTGCCCCCAGTGGAAGTGTGATTTGGCTGGCCTGTGTCCAGGGTAGACTCGTCAGGATCGAAGGATTCATCATAAGGCCACAAGAGCACCAAGAGCTTAGCATCGTGAGCACCATGAACGTCCAGGGTCTTCAGAAGAAGACTACATTGTGCATTCTAGTGTTTATACCCCCCCCCCCTGGTGTAATCGTTTATATAGTATTTATGGTGATGGTATTAATTATATTATTAAGTTTTTGCCTTTATTTCCCTTCCCCTTTTATTTACTTGCGTTACGGATCACATCTCTTGAAAGCCACTACTAGCTTGGGGCCGGATACCCAAACTCTACTTACATCAGAGAAAGAACCCGGTTGCGACCCGAGAGGGCCGTAACACACGCCTAATGTGGCAGAGGCATTTTCTCCACAAATGGCAGCTCATCCTCTTGCTTGACCAATTATGTAGCTGGCAAGTTTCATTTTAGAGGTATGGATTGAAATCATAATTGTAATCTTACCTAATAAAAAATATCTATATCCTTTTATAATGAATAAATAAAAAAAAAATCCACTACTGTTAACAGCTATGTTATCATCAGTGCCAACCAGGCAAAGGACCACACGAGATTGAACAAATGGGAAAAAGTTTATTTAACCCTGAATGCCCCACCTGGACTTAATCAAGCCTTGTTATACTTTTAAAAACATTAAAATCGAGCCGGCAGAACATCAAAGCCCCCAAAACATAAACGTATATAATAATATTTAATAATTACTTGTTTTATATAATAATAATAATTACTTGCTGTTTTCCGTTTTGGGGGTATACGGTTGGTTTGGTTTAATAACACACATTAATAAAGCCAACTTTTCAAGGTTCGATTTGCATAACAAGCCAAAATTTCCACAGTTCCGGGAATTTGTAGCTTCTTCCATGAACAGGAGCAATATACTACCAAAATATATAAAGAAGTGTGCGACCAAGAAAATCAAAGTCATTAATCCTATAAATTAAGGTAATGGATTGGAATCAATTATTATTATTATTATTAATATTGACCGTAAGAAAAATTACTACTGTTTGTTTTGCTCATTCTATAATTCCATGGGCTCCATTATCTATTAAAAGTCCATACATGACATTTATAAATGACCCATTCCATCCTACATGGCAAACAAGACATCAACAATCAAAAACAAAATTCTTTAAAGAAATAGTAATGATCCCAACTGTTTATAATATTTCACTTTCTATAACATGTGGTGCATGTTATACGTACTCTTATTTCTTATATCCAAAATTAACCATCAATGTAGATATAAATGAAGAAACAAAGGGACGCTTGTTATACGAAACTTTTCCAGATCCTAATAAATACTATATAGGATGTAAAATATATGAATGTAAAATGACCACAGTTAAGATTAAATTAAATAACCCTTTGGAAACATTAGAGGGAAGAATAATTTGTCATTTGAATCGTGGTATCCAACATACTAAAGAAATTCTACTCTTTAAAGGAATAAGTAGAGTACAAATACGTAAAGTAGAAAACAACAAGTGTGCACTTCCTATTAACTTAACATTGTTGAATTCTTTCATTTCAAGCCGAACTTTTAGCAAAAATGAAGATATTTGCTATATATATCCAATAGTAAGTAGTACTAGATCGTTTCTTTTCCAAGAGGAAACACAGTTATTAGTATACCAGATTAACTATACACATCAATCAAATCATGTTGGATATTTATCTCAAGAATTGTGTTTTAAATTCCAATGGTTGTTTTTGGTTTTGGGTTTGGGGCATTTTTGATACATTAGACTTTGATAAAGAAATAGTGTAAGTTTTTGATGGGCTGTTGATGTTTATTAACACAAATTTATTTTAAAGTGGTTCGGGAAGTTCGTATGAAATATACTCTCCTATTTTTTCCTGTCCTTTTTTTTTTTTTTTTTACTTTTAACACATGTAGTATAATATAATTAAATAATTAATAAACTTACTGAAATTATAATTATTATTATACTCAAAACAAATAAATATTGATCCATATAGGTAATAGCATGCAAATCAATACTTTTTTTACAATTACCAATACACTGTGCTATATAGAGTGTCCCATTTAAATCTTCTCAAAGAACTTTAAGTATAGGACGAGTCTTATTATTATATGTTGTTATATTGTCAAGAATGCTATCTTGTTCATCTAATATTTTAATATTATTCTCATCGTACACAAATTTGATAACAACAGACGACATCCTATTTAAGGTATCACACCTTTCTGATAATTTATTAACATTATTCACAATCTTTATTTGTGAATGACTGTGATCCAAACATAGTGTCTTTCTTTGACCATCTATTAAAAACTTGACATAGGTATCTGCTAAGTGCGTCAGAATAAGATATTCTTCTTCGTTACCTGAGGCAGCAATTTGTAAATCATATTTCATTGATGATGATAATTTTCTGTATGGCCAGCCTTGAGGGCAACCTAGAAGAATATTGATATGGCTAAATATTACAACTCTTCCTATTAATTTACTTGTTGTGTTTTGATTCAGTCGTCTTTTCGCTGGTAATTGAAATTTATTTAATATAAATAGTTGTGAAACATTCCCAAATTTTAACTCTGCATTTAACCATTTATGTTGTTCCGTATTATAATATCCTAATAATTCATTAAACTTTCTATCGTAATAAATAGATATTATAAAATTGAGGTTATTTCTTACAAACCAAAATTTAATTGAATCTTCAAATATTGTTAATCTTTTTCCATTTTCGTTGACTGCACATTTAGTATATAAATGGGGATTGTGACTAACTATTACTCGTACTGATAACAAAACAAGAAGAAATATCTTTCGTGAAATTGTATTAATTTTTTTAAAAGGTAAGAGTATTATTTCGATGTGTCAGGGTGGTGCTGTGCGTTCGAGTGATCTCAACGGAGTTCCCCCACCCCCTGCCTCCATCCGGGAGAGTCCCATCCTGTCAGGGTATAAATATTAAAGGACTCAGGTATTGAGTGTTTTCCACACACATCAGTGTGTCCCTGCTACACCCAACAGTATGGACCATGGGGTTCCTACTATAGATCACCTCTCTAAGGGTTTAGCAAGAGATTTTTCCAGTAAAGTAAAAGGTGAGTTGCAAGTCTTTTCTGTTTTTAAGGTGCCGTGACCCTGGAAGCCATTCCCAGAGATAAAGGATATTATTAGCCGTAGTCTTTAGTCTTTGTAGTCTTTGCGATGCAGAATGGTGATGATCATACATACTTCATAGGATCAATTCAAGTGTATAACTGCCGAGTTCCTTGTCCGGAACTCAGGACAGAATACTCTTATGTACTACTGTGGTGACTATAAAATGAAAAATCATAGCAAAAGGATTTTCCTAGCCCTAGCTTGTTATTTATTTATTTTTTATTTTTTTTTATAGATCCAGATCCTGAAATTCAGGATACAAGGAAAAGAAGCATGTCCTTTTCCGAGTTACTGGAAGCGGAAAATATGGAAAAAAAAATGCGGGATGAAGATTTTAATTGGACTCCTACTTACTCTCCTCCTCTAATTTCTCTAGATCAATCTTACTCTTATGATTTCCCTTCAGTTAGTGTATCTTCCTTCCTTGCCTCAACACACCCACCATCTCATTCTCCTCCTCCTCCTCCAATTAGTTCTCTAGATAAATCTTCCAATACAATTTCTATGACTTAAAAGTTCCCAATCCCCTCCTTCTCCTCCTCCTCCTCCTCCTCCTCCTTCTCTCCCTCCCTCTCGTCCTTCTCCTCCTCCGCCTTCTCCTTCTCCTCCTCCTTCTCGTCCTCCTCCTCCTCCTTATCCTTCTCCTTCTCCTCCTCCTTCTCCTCTTCCTCCTCTTCTATAACTCTTTCAAAAAGTTCCAAATCACTTCCTCCTCCTCCTCTTCCTCTTCCTACTCTTCCTAAATTCCATCTCCTACTTACATTCCACCTCCAATTAGTTCTCATCAATCTTCCTCTACAATTACTACGCCACTCCAAATTTACAGTAGGCTTCAACGAGTGAATACAAATAATGATATGCTTGAAGGAGTGAATATAACTTAAAACTGATATATGCTTCAATTGGAACTATTTTTTTGTGGCTCAACAACTCTAAGACTTCACCCGGCCTAGCCCCTTCAATCCTCAAACAAATAATGACTAACAAACACACAACTTAGTTATTTGTTTCATTTCGTTTGTAGATGACAAAAGTTCCTCAACGCCGCCCTCGCCGTTGTTATTTATGTCGACCTATCTTTCTACACAAAAAAATAAGAAAAGAAGATGCCCAGAGATATGGCGAAGCAATTAAGGAACTGGAACCACCTGATAGGCTGTGTATCACTCTACCAACCGTTCACAGGACTCCTGAAGAAAGGATTTTAAGGAGTAAGCCATGTCAAAATAAATGTACCTTTTTTTTTAACTTTTGACCCTTTTGAAAAGAAAGATATGCACTTTGAGTTTCAAGCCAAGCAAAGTACTATTACTTTTGCTAATGTAAGGATATATTTGGGATCATCATATGATTTTTTTGAAATTTTCAAAAGAATTTTATATATTATCCCTAATGTTAACTTAGCCAAAATATTTAAGATTATCCCATCCTATGAGGATAAAGAGGTTTTGAACCTCTCTAGCAACCTTAAAGCAAATTTTTCAATCGACATTTATAAGTGTATTTTTACAAATTTTTATAGGAAATTATTCACACCTGACATTATAAGCCAATAGGTTCATCACATTGGCTACTAGAGCTAGCTGGTGTCTTAAATAATCACTGAATGTTAATATATAAATATATATATAAGTAAGTCACTTCACATCATTTGAAATTTTAGTTAAGTTTGTTCCCCTTATTTGATTTAAATATCTCTTGTTTGTTTGTGCTACTTCTATTATTTTAGGCAGTGTTTTTTTTTTATATTATAACTAATGATGATCAGTCAGGAGAGTGGTTTCAGTCAGTTATGAGGTCCACAAGCCTGAAGAGGTTGATGTTTCACATTAATTTGGTTGAAGTTGTACTTCTTGGAATAGCACTGAATGATCATGTCTTTTTTAATAAATATTAAAAAAATGAGTGAATTACTCAAAAATACTGAAGAAATTGATTTTTATCTACAAATAGATCTGTTATATATTGATAAGATGGAATTTCATATTTTAAAAGTTTGGGATATTATAAATAAACATAAAAATTCAAATGTAACATATAACAATATTCTAAATTTATTCTATAATAATGAATGTGAAATATTTTCCAATGAAATATATTTGAAATTAGTTAATGGTTTTTATATTCCAAAATTTGATATAATACTTAATGTTATTTGAAATTTAAATTAAATTTCATGTTTATAAAAAATGTATATAAATTTCTCATATTTGTTATTAATTAATCCCAATATACATTGATATTTCTCTTTTATTTTTGAATAGCTTCTACTAATAATAATATTACATCTTTCATAAGAAACGAAGAGCTAACTTTTATATCATTTTGCTTAATAATTATTTCGAAAGGTGACCTAAAAATAGTGAGTGTTTTTTATTCTCACTTTGGTACCAACACTTATTACAATTTCCTCTCTTTACCACAACATTTTGGAGATTAGGTAAATATAATACCCAAGAATTTAACAGCTTTTCAAATTGTTTTACTTCTGATGGTACAGCTATAATTAAGTTCAATGATTCTTCAATATACTTTATAATATCTGTAAACTTTTGTCTTACTCTCTTTTGGTAATAAGGCTCGTCATCCATTATGTCAAGTTTCAATAATAATAATAATAGGAGGATTCAGCTTCCAGTCCCTCTTCAAGACTTATGTATGTACAAAGGATCAGCAATATAAAGAAAATTATAGAATATTAAAAAAAAATATGAAAATTGGTAACAAGAATTTGAAGAAAATACTGTTGTAGTTGGCCTGGCAGAATTCAGTGTCGTGCGCCGATCATATTTGCATGATAACAAGCACCTGCTAACCCTTACTTTGAATATGTGTGTCCCGTGAGAAAATTAATTACTTTTCTTAAAAAAAATATTTTACTTCTGACAGTACAGCTATATGTATCTTAGGTTCTCTGATTCTACAATATCCTTTATATTATCTTGTAAGCTTTTCTCTCACTCTATTGTTTAGTAATGAGGATCATGTACCAATATGGCGAGTGTTTCATTCATATATCGATGTATTGAGACTTCAATAGAATTTACTAGTATCAATGAAATTAAACAGGGACACTTATCCACTAGAAATAATATTTTTGAAATAATTATTAATAATAATAATAATAATAATAATAATTTAGGAGGAGGAGGAGGAAATGTAATTAGTCATCCTAGGTTGGTTTTAAAACGATCGCTGCATCAACCAAAAATTGAAAAATATAAAAAAAAAACCAAGAGATAATTACACAATGTGCTGAATTATTATGTAAGGAGCCATATAACGAACTCTCAGCAATGAACCAAAAATGGCAATGTAATATTTTTTGTCCTTTTCATGAAGTTCGTGGTAAATCTCGTACACCTTCAGGTAGACTTTATATTCATCGTCATCGTTTTCACTGTTATTCCACAAACTGTAATAAAAAAGTTTTAACTAAGAAACTCCTAAATTTTCTCTTAAATAAAAACCAAAAATGATTTCTTCGACACACCAGTATTTTCTTCAAATTCCTGTTATCATATTCGTACTTTTTTTTATATTTTTTAATTTTCTTTATATTACTGATCGTTTTTACATTCATAGTTTTTTACGTCAAAGTATTAAAGAGGGACTTGAAGCTGAAGAAATTGCATTTGAAGAAAGACACGAATTTATTGATCTACAAGGTTGGCTAAATTATAATGAATATGATAATAACAATGACATTAAAATCAATAAATGTAAGGGAATGATTTTAAAAGTACCTAGTTCTCAGTCTCATGACAATCAAATTTGTCAAAAACTTGGGGGCCGTAAATGTGGACGTTATTTAGAATAGGTCGTAATACCTATATCATCTACTAACAATATAAAATATTATTATGGAGGTGGAATCCTCAAACCAGGATGCACATACTGTCTTTGGAAACAACCAGAAGAAAAATTTTGTGACCCAGTATGGGTTTTTTACAGTATTCATTTGAAGAAGATCGATGGAAGTGTAAATCCTACCTACCAGGTCTTTATAACGCAACTACAAATAGATTAACTGCATGTGAACCAGGAGGAACTTTGGTTAAAATTACCAATGGGCAGGGTGAAGTAGTGGACCTTACTCAAATGACACCCCAAGACTTTTTTATACCATTAAAAGAACAAGAGAAATATATATGTCGATGTTCCCCTGGATATATTTCTAATCCAGATATCTCACGTTCAGCCTGTTTCCGCAATCCTTGTCTGGTACATTTACCTTCTGGTGTAATTACAGCTCCAGGTTATTCTAATGGTCTATGTGACTGCGGTCCTATGTATACTAACTTACATGACAATAAACATTTTCCGTGTACAGCGTGTCCGGATCCCCATTTTGATGAGGAAAAACAAGAATTATCTATTTGGATGAAGTGTAAGATTGATAAAAATAATATTGAAATACATAAAGGAACATATCC
The DNA here is from genome assembly GCF_040958095.1 of Procambarus clarkii. NCBI lineage: Eukaryota > Metazoa > Arthropoda > Malacostraca > Decapoda > Cambaridae > Procambarus > Procambarus clarkii. The sequence continues at coordinate 37,346,622 of NC_091161.1, forward strand.
ATGTTCAAATTTTGAAGATATTGAACGTGGATGTGCAAAGGTAATTTTAAAGGCAAAATTTGTATCCAAGACTGATTTGATTGATTACGAAAATATCGAAAAAATTTTTAATCGATTTATGAATTCACTCAATATTAAAAACAAAAGTAAATAATGTTTGCATGTAACTCAGATGGTAGTATAGAAATCCCATTATCTTATTTCAAAAAATTACACTTTTATCCTCCTGCTTTACCTTTAGGAACAATTGTGCTAACCAACTATCATCATCATAATATTAATAATGTTGATAAGAATGATGATGTTACCTTTGAAAATAATAGTGTAGAAGATTTACAATTATTCGTACAATACTTACTCATAAAATTGAAAAGGAAATTTATTAGGAAATTGGATTCCCATTCAGTCTGTGATTACTCTCCCAATATAAATAATGTTGCACAGTTCTTAGAAAATGGGAGTGGGAGTGGTAAAATTAACATTTTATTTATTAATATTCCAATTTTCCTTTTTCCCTGATATTAAAAAAGATGAGCCATTACATAAACGGATATTACGAGTTGTATCCAACACTCATAAAATTACTCAGCTAGTGGAAGAATTTATGTCTTCAAAATACAAATCCTCACAGAAAAAATAATGTTATATGATAACATTACAACTTCTTTTGAAAATTATGGCATTAAATGTCTCTGTAATGCAAATTTTCGAATGGATTATTTTGAACAAATGACTAAACAAAAATTCAAATTTTCCTTTTTTACAGTAGGAAATGTAACCACTTTTCTTGAAAGAATATATGGGAGAGAGAATTTAAAACACCCGATATGGTCTCTGTCAGTACACACAACAACACTGGAAGAGTCCGTTATGGTTTTGAGAATCTTAAATGTGAAATTTTGTAATAGATGTAAGAAAGAAATAATAGGAGATGGTATACCTTCGTCTTACCATACTGGATCGCTAAAAATAGTTTCAAACAATCCTCCCTCAGTTCAATATTTTGATAATACAGGACGTGAGTTGTTTCAGAGTATAAGCAAAAGTAATAATTTTGTAGCAACGGCTGCCTACTATCTCTATTGTGCATTAAGTGATGATGAGTATCCCTTATGTAATTTATATGGGAAATGTTTTTGTAATGAAAATTACCGATGGAATTATATTTTATCTGTTCTGAAGAAAAGCTTCAAACCTAAGGAGATGTTACAATAAAAAATTGAAGATGCAGTTCATTTTATATATGGAGATAAACCATACTTTTTAAACATAACAAATAAGGAAAATAATCAATATCATATTGTTATATCAAATTTAAAATTTCGATGTTTCAAAGAACGAGGTTTAATGAATATTCTTTATGATCAGGAAAAATGTTGTATGCTAGTACAATTTTTAGATGTTTATGGAAACATTTTACCAACTTCTTGGTTTAAATTATTCGATGAATATTATTATATCCAAATTGGTATTCGCAAAGTTATTACGCCCATAATGTTATTAGCATTTGTAAGTCATTATTATTATTTTGTATTTAGGGATTTTGAAGTTGGCATGTATTGTTCGTTCTTCAAATGGATTAATGATGAAAATAGTGATAATATAGATTATAATTATGATACAGAGGCGAGTAACGACTACAAAGAATATGGAAGTAGTGATTATGAAAGTAGTGATGAAATATTTGTTTAATAAAAAGAAAATATATATATTTTTTTCAGTTTTTTTAATTTTATTTAAAATGTTTATAAAATAAATAAATAATATATAAAATGGCTTTGAGTGACTTTTTGTTTGTTTTATTTTTATATAAAATATCGAATTTAACTATAAAAGGGAAAATGTTATTTCTGTTTTCTTTAATTTTATCTCAAATTATAAAGTAACTATGAATATTTTAATCAAAATGTGTATTTTGTTTTTTTTATTTTAAATATAAATAAAAAATTATACATAAAATTAACAATATTATATATTTAATATGTGTGATAAATAAAATTATGTTTATAAAATTAACAAAACTTAAACATCAAAAATTTTATATTATATAGGAATGTTTATAAGTTTTATTTTTTAATAAAATTTGGTAAAATATATAAATCCATAAAGAATTAATTGATTCTCTTCATTTTTTTTTGCCTTAATTAAAAAATAACCAATACAAAATTTGGAGTTATAAATAAAATTTGATGTCTTATTTGGCAAACTATTCAAGATCCGATTTGCCTAATAAGCAAATGAATGGTCCACCACCGGCTGATGGTCCACCACAGGGTCCCCACTGACCACGGGCTGGTGGTCAACCCCATTTTTTTCCACAAAATATTTTTTATGGATGAGATACCATCTCTAATAAAAAAAAAAAAAACGAATGATGTGCTGTTATAACAATAAGTAACGCTGCCCCTAGACATCATTCGGTTCCCAAGAGTTCGACTTAAACCAGAAATGCTGCTCTTCAAATCAAGGGTCTTAATGTTGAATGCCCTTCCCAATCATATCAAAAACTGTACCTCTCCCAACCAGTTTAAGAAAAAATGTAGAGTATAATAATAGTTTTGGTGAACTTTTGGGATTCCTGTGTCTGTGTGTGTGTGTGTGTCTGTGTGTGTGTGTGTGTGTGTCTTTGTGTGTGTGTGTGTGTGTAAGAATGTGTGTGTGTGTGTTTGTGTGTTTTGGTGTGTGTTTTGTATGTGTGTTTGTGAGTGTGTGTGTGATTCCTGTGTGAGAATGCGTTTTGTGTGTCAGAATATGTGTGTGTGTGTGTGATTCCTGTGTGAGAATGCATTTTGTGTGTCAGAATGTGTGTGTGTGTGTCTTTGTGTGTGTGTGTGTGTGTGTGTGTGTGTGTGTGTGTAAGTGTGTCTTTGTGTGTGTGTAAGTGTGTCTTTGTGTGTGTGTCTGTGTGTGTGTGTAAGTGTGTCTTTGTGTGTGTGTCTTTGTGTGTGTGTGTCTTTGTGTGTAAGTGTGTCTTTGTGTGTCAGAATGTGTGTGTGTGTCTTTGTGTATGTGTGTTTGTGACAATGTCTGTATGATTCCTGTGTGAGAATGCGTTTTGTGTGTCAGAATGTGTGTGTATGTGTGTCTTTGTGTGTGTGTCTTTGTGTGTGTGTGTGTCCTTGTGTGCGTGTCTTTGTGTGTGTGTGTCTTTGTGTGTGTTTCTTTGTGTGTGTGTGTGTGTGTGTTTAAGTGTATCTTTGTGTGTGTGTGTCTTTGTGTGTATGTGTATTTGTGTGTGTGTGTGTGTGTGTCTGTGTGTGTGTGTGTCTTTGTGTGTGTGTGTGTGTCTTTGTGTGTGTGTGTGTGTCTTTGTGTGTGTGTGTGTGTGTGTCTGTGTGTGTGTGTGTGTGTCTTTGTGTGTGTGTGTGTGTCTTTGTGTGTGTGTGTGTCTTTGTGTGTGTGTGTGTGTCTTTGTGTGTAAGTGTGTGTGTCTTTGTGTGTGTGTGTGTGTCTTTGTGTGTAAGTGTGTGTGTCTTTGTGTGTGTGTGTCTTTGTGTGTGTGTCTGTGTGTGTGTGTCTTTGTGTGTGTGTGTCTTTGTGTGTGTGTGTCTTTGTGTGTATGTGTGTGTCTTTGTGTGTGTGTGTGTCTGTGTGTGTGTGTGTGTCTTTGTGTGTGTGTGTCTTTGTGTGTGTGTGTCTTTGTGTGTGTGTGTGTGTCTTTGTGTGTGTGTGTGTGTCTTTGTGTGTAAGTGTGTGTGTCTTTGTGTGTGTGTGTGTGTCTTTGTGTGTAAGTGTGTGTGTCTTTGTGTGTGTGTGTCTTTGTGTGTGTGTCTTTGTGTGTGTGTGTCTTTGTGTGTATGTGTATTTGTGTGTGTGTGTGTGTTTGTGTGTGTGTGTGTGTGTCTTTGTGTGTGTGTGTGTGTCTTTGTGTGTGTGTGTGTGTGTGTCTTTGTGTGTAAGTGTGTGTGTCTTTGTGTGTGTGTGTCTTTGTGTGTGTGTCTGTGTGTACTCACCTAGTTGTACTCACCTAGTTGTGTTTGCGGGGGTTGAGCTCTGGCTCTTTGGTCCCGCCTCTCAACCGTCAATCAACAGGTGTACAGATTCCTGAGCCTATCGGGCTCTGTCATATCTATACTTGAAACTGTGTATGGAGTCAGCCTCCACCACATCACTTCCTAATGCATTCCATTTGTCAACCACTCTGACACTAAAAAAGTTCTTTCTAATATCTCTGTGGCTCATTTGGGCACTCAGTTTCCACCTGTGTCCCCTAGTACGTGTGCCCCTTGTGTTAAATAGACTGTCTTTATCTACCCTATCAATCCCCTTCAGAATCTTGAATGTGGTGATCATGTCCCCCCTAACTCTTCTGTCTTCCAGCGAAGTGAGGTTTAATTCCCGTAGTCTCTCCTCGTAGCTCATACCTCTCAGCTCGGGTACTAGTCTGGTGGCAAACCTTTGAACCTTTTCCAGTTTAGTCTTATCGTTGACTAGATATGGACTCCATGCTGGGGCTGCATACTCCAGGATTGGCCTGACATATGTGGTATACAAAGTTCTGAATGATTCTTTACACAAGTTTCTGAATGCCGTTCGTATGTTGGCCAGCCTGGCATATGCCGCTGATGTTATCCGCTTGATATGTGCTGCAGGAGACAGGTCTGGCGTGATATCAACCCCCAAGTCTTTTTCCTTCTCTGACTCCTGAAGAATTTCCTCTCCCAGATGATACCTTGTATCTGGCCTCCTGCTCCCTACACCTATCTTCATTACATTACATTTGGTTGGGTTAAACTCTAACAACCATTTGTTCGACCATTCCTTCAGCTTGTCTAGGTCTTCTTGAAGCCTCAAACAGTCCTCTTCTGTTTTAATCCTTCTCATAATTTTAGCATCGTCCGCAAACATTGAGAGAAATGAATCGATACCCTCCGGGAGATCATTTACATATATCAGAAACAAGATAGGACCGAGTACAGAGCCCTGTGGGACTCCACTGGTGACTTCACGCCAATCGGAGGTCTCACCCCTCACCGTAACTCTCTGCTTCCTATTGCTTAGATACTCCCTTATCCACTGGAGCACCTTACCAGCTACACCTGCCTGTCTCTCCAGCTTATGTACCAGCCTCTTATGCGGTACTGTGTCAAAGGCTTTCCGACAATCCAAGAAAATGCAGTCCGCCCAGCCCTCTCTTTCTTGCTTAATCTGTGTCACCTGATCGTAGAATTCTATCAAGCCTGTAAGGCAAGATTTACCCTCCCTGAATCCATGTTGGCGATTTGTCACGAAGTCCCTTCTCTCCAGATGTGTTACCAGGTTTTTTCTCACGATCTTCTCCATCACCTTGCATGGTATACAAGTCAAGGACACTGGCCTGTAGTTCAGTGCCTCTTGTCTGTCGCCCTTTTTGTATATTGGGACCACATTCGCCGTCTTCCATATTTCTGGTAGGTCTCCCGTCTCTAGTGACTTACTATACACTATGGAGAGTGGCAGGCAAAGTGCCTCTGCACACTCTTTCAGTACCCATGGTGAGATCCCATCTGGACCAACAGCCTTTCTAACATCCAGATCCAGCAGGTGTCTCTTGACCTCCTCTTTCGTAATTTCGAACTCCTCCAAGGCCGCCTGGTTTACCTCCCTTTCTCCTAACACAGTGACCTCACCCTGTTCTATTGTGAAGACCTCCTGGAACCTCTTGTTGAGTTCCTCACACACCTCTCTGTCATTCTCTGTATACCTGTCCTCGCCTGTTCTAAGTTTCAATACCTGTTCTTTCACTGTTGTTTTCCTTCTGATGTGACTGTGGAGTAGCTTTGGTTCGGTCTTGGCTTTGTTTGCTATATCATTTTCAAAATTTTTCTCTGCTTCTCTTCTGTGTGTGTGTCTTTGTGTGTAAGTGTCTTTGGGTGTGTGTGTAAGTGTGTGTTTAAGTGTATCTTTGTGTGTGTGTGTCTTTGTGTGTATGTGTATTTGTGTGTGTGTGTGTGTGTGTGTGTCTGTGTGTGTGTGTGTGTGTGTCTTTGTGTGTGTGTGTGTGTCTTTGTGTGTGTGTGTGTGTCTTTGTGTGTAAGTGTGTGTGTCTTTGTGTGTGTGTGTCTTTGTGTGTGTGTCTGTGTGTGTGTGTCTTTGTGTATGTGTGTGTCTTTGTGTATGTGTGTGTGTCTTTGTGTGTGTGTTTGTGTGTTTTGGGTGTGTGTTTTTGTGTTTGAGTGTGAGTTTGTGTGTGTATATGTTTTTGTATAAAAAAAAAGATGAATAAAAAGGATAAACTTTCAATTAACATATAAATCGAACATATAAATAATGAGAAGTTTAACATTAAAAAAAAACCTGGATTATATTATTTTCCCCTGAGATTTAATCTAACAAGACAATTATTTATAGCTGATAAATTATATTATAATAATAATATCGATGATTCTCATATTACTTTTACTTATCCAAACAATTTTAGCAGAAGACAATATATCATAAAATTTATGACATGTCAGGACTAACAGCTGATAGTAAATTTGTCTGGTATGAAAGATTTTTCACGCAAGTTCATAATCAAAATATTGTATATGAAGACGATGATCAGGATTTTTCACTTTCAGTTTATTCTAGAACTCATTCCCCTTTTAAATTAGAAAAAACAAAATGATACTTTTTATCAACGAGGTTGTGTATTTAATGTTGTTTCTTTTAGATGGGGTAAGAGATATTACCCAAAGTTTAAAACAGTTCATTAAGGGAGTATATTATTAATAATTGTATAAATTATCAAAAAGCATTAAAAGCAAATAAAAAAAAACTCTTAAAACTATTGATATGTACATTTGTATTGATGATGTAATTAAATATGATGAGCTTATCATTGAGCATCTTATTAGATATTTTGAAAAAGATAAAAATTGGTCAGAAAGAAAACATATATCATTATCCACTGCATGGCATATGCATTGTGAGTTATTGCAAGAATTTACTATTATTTAAGAAAATAAAAATATTATATCAATACCAAGACTTGCAAAATTTAATTTACAACTTTTACCTGATTATCAAATAACTAAAGTGATAGCTTACCTTCCACAACAAAGCGGAAATAAATATATATGGAACAATCAGTACAAAAATTATTATATTAATATAAATGGTATTATTATTAAAAAGAGGTAGGCGTTGGTTGAGATGGAGGAGGGAGGTTTGGAGGATGAAGCGGATCAGGCGTTGGAAGATCAAGTGGATCAAGAGATGGAGGAGGTAGTGGAAGAGATTGATGATGATGGAGAGGAAGAGGAGGAATATATTTGTTCAACATACCAGGGTGCACGGCTTCGGGCTGGGAGAATATGATGGAGTCTAGTGGGATGATCGGTGATCATGAGTCTATGTACCGGTTGGTTGACCGTTCAGAGCGGGACCAAAGAGCTGTGGCTCAGCCCCCACAAACACAGATAGGTGAGTGCACATGCTCACACTCACCAGCACACACATACAATATTTATTATGGATCTTTAATTTAACCAAGGTGTAGAAAGAGACCAATATATATAAAAACAATTACTTATGCCTAGTGTATAAAAAGAATAAAGTTGCTTCTTGAAGAGAAAGAGGAACAGACTGACAATTAAAAATATCGAAGCTAAACATAAAATTAATATATCCCTTTTAGAATTTGAAATTAAATTTTCTACTTCTTGTAATTCCAAATCTGCAGTTTGAATGGGATAATGTTTATATTTGGCTTCATTAATTACATAATTACTCATATCTATCACTTTAGAATCTCTATCATAGGTTTTAGAATTAATCTTGTGAGTAATTGCTTGACCAAGGCTGTTTACATCAAACTGACTAAGCAGGCTTAAAATCATCTTGTTCTCTTCTAAAGAATTTGTGGTAGTTCCATCCATACCAATTATGTTTGTACATTGGGGATAAATGCATATTATTTCATTTATGGCAGATAAATATATCATATCTGGTGTTATTTGTGGTGTGGTTATAGACTGTGGAGGCCCCAATTTAATATATTGTCCAAAGTTTATATCTTGTTCTAACAATTGATTAATTATTTTATGGCGAAGGTTTTCTAATGCAGCATGAGTTATTTCATTATTGTACCCACCAATATTACCTATTGATAAATATAATTCTAATGGTAACAACACTAATCCCACAGATAAAACAAGGGATAAAGACGAAGATAAAACGGATAAAAGCCATATTGAAAATTGAATGCTCATTTCAACCATAGATGATCGAATGATCATCGCCAAAAGTTGAATAATCATTTGTTGAGATGAAGCTTCTACCATAATTACAGATAATAATTCTTGAAGAGCATCATGGAGAATGTTTTCGGAAAAATATTTTAACAGTCTTGAAATTATCTTAGGCACTCGAGTTGTAACTTCAATTTCGGTTATAGTAATAGCCTCATCTTTTATTAATGATAATAAATCGGAAAACTCAGATTCTAAACGTGTTATTATAACATCTATGAAATTAGTAGTAGTAGTAGTATACTGCTCAATAAATGATACATTTTCGGAGGATACTACTATATCCGCTTCGTCTACAAATTGTTCTTTTTCGAGTATTGACTGTGGAACAACTGTTTCAATATAACCTCAGTCAACATCCATATAATTTTGTTTGTTCAATTTATCCATAAGAATCATACTCATTCCTGCTGCCGGATTAAGTAAGTCCACTAATTCACCATCGGTTAATTGGTTGATAACTTGATTGCCAAATATAAAACCTAATATCTGGCGGTGGACATGACTATGGCATTGATCTGACTGGCTATCATAGTATTTATTAAAGAATTTGCAATAGATGGAGTTAAAGTTTATATTCTGTTGCTGAATATTCCATGTCAATGGTGGAGCATCGATTAAGCCAGCAACAGTTTTTCTCAGTTGATATGTATTTGTATTCTTAGCATAGGCAATGGGGTTCTTTTGATAAGATTGTAAATCGTTTTCATTAGAAGGACTCCATCGACTTGAAGGTCTTAGAGCCAATGTTTTAAGGGCAGACAACTGTACACCACAATAATTTTCGTTAGATTCCTTGACATTAATCGACCAAGTTTCAACGGGAATAGGTTTCGAGAAATAATGATTGTTTCTGTATTGTTTAGAATAGATTTTAAATCATTACCAAATCTTTCTTGAAGAAATTCAAGGAGCTCATCATAAACAGCATAACATGCTTCACTACAGGCATATTCACGTTCGTTTATTAAAATAGCTGATCCAGATCCGGGCTGACAAGCAGTTTTTACATCATAATAACATTTTAGCATGTTGCAACCTAGTGTTGTGAATTTAACTTCAAAGTCGTTAGGATTTTCATCTAAGAAAGCTTTGGGGAAATTGGGAGGAATATTTTTCCATGGTATATTCTGAATGATAATATTTTTAAAATACTTACTTCCATTTCTTTGTTGAAGAATCTCCATTGTTTTTCGTTGTGATATACGATGTACTATGTAAGTTGCAATTGCAATATCAGAGACTGTAACAGTTTTCATTATAAAATTGTTAAGAGTATTTATTTATTTTTTTAATATTGATCAATATAATAAAGAAATTTGAGGATTCATTTACCAGAATGCTGAGAGGAATCATGGTGGAAGCTGGAGTAAATGGTGATGCTGATAGTTAGAATAGTGGTGGTGGTGGTGAAGAATATGGGTGTCATCGAAATGATTATTATTATCAACCAACCATTCCACAAATACCATTGCAAACAAATCAATATATGATTGTACCTTATTATATGACTTCAGTGCTACATTCAATTTATGTAATTCCACCTTCTTCATGTTACGCTTCTGATTTTCCTTCAAAATATTTTTATCAATTACCACCACCACCTCCTTTTTGACCTAGAAAAGGCTTACGACACCACTTGGCGTTATCATATCCTATCTCAACTTCATTCTTTTGGCCTTCGTGGTCATCTCCCTCTCTTTCTCCGCAGCTTCCTCTCTCGTCGTTCCTTTCGGGTGCGCCTTGGTACCGCTCTCTCTCCCCCTTTTCAGCAATACGAAGGTGTGCCCCAGGGTAGTGTTCTGAGCACTACTCTTTTTCTGGTTGCCCTCAATGGTCTTCTTTCCTCTCTTCCTTCTGGTGTCTTCTCCGCTCTCTATGTCGATGATCTTACCCTTTGTTGTCAGGGTGATGATTCGCCTCTCCTTCAACGCCGGCTTCAACTTGCGATTGATGCCGTGTCGTCTTGGGCCACAGGTCATGGCTTCAAGTTCTCTACTTCTAAGACTTGTGCCATGACTTTTACGCGGAAACGGGTTGTTCTTCGTCCCTCTTTGTCACTTTATGGTCATCCCCTTGAATACAAAGATTCCGCGAAGCTTTTGGGGTTATTCCTTGACACTCGTTTGTCTTGGTCTCCCCATATCTCTTACCTCCGTGTTGAGTGCTCTAAGTCCCTTACCCTCCTTCGGGTCTTGTCCCATACTTCTTGGGGGGCAGATAGGCGCACTCTCCTTGCTTTACATTCCTCTCTCGTCCTGTCTAAGCTCGATTATGGTTGCCCTGCTTATTCGTCTGCTTCTCCTTCTACTCTTCGCCGTCTTGATGCTTTGCACCATACTGGGTTGCGCCTCAGTTCTGGTGCCTTTCGTTCGACTCCCGTCCTTAGCTTGTATGTTGACACTGGCTTCCTGTCTCTCCAGGACCGCCGTGATCGCTACTGTCTTCGCTATCTTGCGCGGTCCTTGCAACATCCTTCCTCTCGTCTCTGTCGTGCTTTAACTTTTACCCCTCCTGCGGTTCCTGTTCCTCTTCACCACCTCCCTCTTTCTGTCCGGTTATCTCGCCTGCAGGATTCTCTTTCCGTTCGTATTTCTGATGTTTCTCCTCGTGTTGTTCCTTCTTTGCCCCCGTGGAGGGTCCCTCTTCCGCGGTTTTGTACATCCTTGACTCGTATCACTAAAGCTTTTACCCCTCCTACAGTTCTAAAACGCCTTTTCCTCGAGCACTTTTCTTCTCACTCCCGCTCCGTTTCTGTCTTCACCGATGGGTCTAAGTCAGCGGACGGTGTTGGCTACTCTGTTGTTTTTCCTGATCGCACTTATATGTGTCGCTTGCCTCCGGAGACTAGCATCTTTACAGCGGAACTTTATGCTATTCTCTATGCTCTTCGTCTCCTGCTTTCTCGTTGTCAGTCTTCGTTTGTGGTTGTTGTTGACTCTCGTAGTGCCCTCATGGCTCTCGGGTGCTTTAATCCAGTTCATCCGGTAGTTGTCGAGATCCAGCATTGGCTGTTTCTCGTTCACAGTAAATTTAAGTCGGTTGAGTTTTGTTGGGTTCCCAGCCATATTGGCGTGTCTTTAAATGAGCGTGCGGATGCTGCCGCTAAGGAAGCTGTCCGCTCTTGTCCCATCTCTCGTAAAGGCATTCCGTATTCCGACTTTTACCCGGTTATCCATTCCTCAGTCCTTACCCGTTGGCAGGCTTCTTGGTTGTCTGTTACTGGTAACAAGCTACGTACTCTTAAATGTTGTGTTTCCTCGTGGCCGTCCTCCTTCCACCGTAACCGGCGGTGGGAAACAGCTCTAGCGAGGTTGCGTATTGGCCATACTCGCTTAACCCATGGTCACTTGATGGAGCGCCGCCCTGCTCCTTATTGTCCTAGTTGCATTGTCCCTCTTACGGTCGTGCATGTCCTTCTTGAATGTCCTGACTTCCAGGACGAGCGTGTGTCTTGCTTTCCGACCGCCCCTCGCGGTCACCTGTCCCTCGATAGAATTCTTGGTGACTCGGATACTTTTGATATCGTTCGCCTTATGCGTTTTTGTTCTCGTATTGGCATCCTTGGTGATATTTAGCGCCCTCTGATTATTTGGCGTATTTGATGGTGCTACATAGCCTTCCCGGTTTGGTGCCTTCTTTTGATAATTACTTACTTACCACCACCACCACCGCCACCACCACTACCATCACCACCCCAACAACCACCACTACCACAATCATCAGAAAAGTATTCCCATTCCAGTGTTGAAGTTCAATATGAAATTTCCTATTTAGAAATGGAAAAATAAAATTTAAAATCATGGAAAATTTTACGAAATATTGATGGACATATAACAGAGGTCCCATGGGGTATATCCTTCTTATACATTGCATATGAATATGGTGGGTTACCTCGAGAATTATTTATGAAATATGTTAATGAATGTTGCAATGGTAGTTAAACATTTTCTTGGCAAATAAGCTCAGTGAGTAAATATTGTATATTATTACATCAATGCACCATACACCACACCACCCATTAGTGCACTCATATGTTGCTATTTGATCACCATTATCAATGGGCCTAACATTATTATTAATAATAAAATTAAAAGTATAACCCAGCCAATATTTTTAATTGATTTCAATATAAACTGCCATATATCAGATTGCCCAATGCCTTGAATCACTTCGCCAATACCATCTCCTAAAATTTCGGCAATATTTCTTAAAATTGTTCCCTGTTCACATTTATATATATAAAATATTTCTTTATTTTCTAAATTAGAAATAGGTTCATAACCCTGGACAAATTGTGAAAGATAATTGTAGTTATGGGGAATACATATTCCCTTACAGCCCAAATTTAATATGTTTTGGGTTTCTGCAGAATTTGGAATGTCAAATTGACAGTTCCAGACTTTTTTATTGAACAATGGATGAGCATTATCATTTAGTATGTCATAGTTAATATAATCAACCCGATTGATAGGGAATTTACAAAATCTGGTCATATATACTTCTTTTTTTAGGGAATGTCCTTTTCCAACATGGTTTCTAAAACAACCACTGTTCTTCCGATTGTATTTGTTCAAATATTCAAGAAAAGCAACACCTACACCTAATAATATCGCAGATTTCAATATCAAACTTTTATGTTTACCAGCCCATTTGGTCATAGTGTTAAAAATTTTAGTTAATTTGGAATCAGTTGGTGAAGGATTACTTTCTAAATATTCAAGAAATTGAGTTTCGTTTTCAAACGCAAGATCTTGGGCAAAATTATTTACATTGTTAATGTGTTCTTCATAGAGTTTAAATGGGTATTTTTTTAACATATGTTGTTTAAGAGCTTTGTTTTCTATAATATTTAGAATAGGGGATTCTACATCACCATGCAAAATGTTTTTCATAATTTAATTAAAATCATTTTGGGATTTAAAATTTAGGTTTTCATTGATAGAATTAATAAAAGATTTGGCTGGGTGATGAAGATTTGACAATTTAATGTTTTCTGTCAAATCTGTCAGATACTTATTTGTATTTAAAAAATATTTATTTTCATCAACCAAACTTTGGGTGATGTGAATAAAAGGCTGAAGACCATGGTCAATTTCTTTTATCATCAATTCTGTCATCGAGCTATTCTTTCTTTTTTAAATAAGTATTAAAAAAAGAGTTAATTGTTTTAAAACAGTAAAGTTAAGTGTTTGGTATGAGTCGTGGTAGCTGTGCGGCCGGTCTGCTGTGATTGGCTTGATGGAGCACCAATCACGGGTGAAGTGGGCGGAGCCAACGAGAGGATTTCCAGTCCCATTCCCCTTTTTAATTCTATTAACCCGAAAGGTTTTAGTGAGTAAATGTCCTCCATTGTACAAGGTGAATGCATGCTTGTCAAAACTGTATGTGGCAAAGACCCCGATCCCCTTCACATATTAAACATATGGAATGGTATCCGTATGGATAATTCCCTTCCCCAAATTAGCATGTCATTGTTCACTCTGAACAAAATTGACTCAGATGAGTTTCCCTTAACTCAATCTACCCCAGACCTTTCCTCCCAAAAAAAATCACCTTCCCTCCATCTTGTAAACCCATTCACAGTTCCAAAACTGATACATTTTTTCAATTCAACATCAAAAAGACATCATCAGATGATAATGATCTTAACCCACCCTTCAAGAAAAGAAAGAAGAATTGGCAGAAGAAGGATTGGCCAAAGAAGGATATGAAGATGTTAATAAAAAATGCCATCAGAAGTAGGTTTGGAGTGGTGAACCGGGACGACGAAGATTCATCTGAAGACTCATCTGAAGATTTCTCCTCGGAATCCTCTGATGAAGGGCTTCTCTCATTGATCAAAAAGACCTCATCAGATGATAATGATCTTAACCCACCCTCCAAGAAAAGAAATAAGAATTGGCAGAAGAAGGATTGGCAGAAGGATAGGGAGAAGAAGGATATGAAGCATCAGGTCTATAAGATAATATTCAAAAGTATTTTTAACCTTTCAAATATTGCCAGGGGGCTCCTCTCATTGATCAAGTAAGTAATGACATTTCCCATAAATATTGGTGTTGGCGTTATGGTGTGTTAACTCAACGGCTCCCTGAAGTCCATTGGGCCAAATATTATATACGAGTATCGGATTACATAATACTCGCCGCAGCTTCGAGACCTGAGCTCTTCGTCGCTGGCCACTAGATTGTCCTCAAAGAATAAAATGGATGTGATAGCTCCTTACTCCCTCAGTCTACCTCGTAGTTCACACCCAGTGACAACATGTGTTTAAACCCTTGAAGAAATCCATTCAGTATAGTGAGTGAAGTCGTATTCTCGTCGTTCCTTCTTAAGGGTTATAGTATTAATTTTTTTTTTTTGTGTGTGTAATTTTTGTAATTTTTGTGATAAATAATTGTCTAAAATTGAATTTTATGGAATGCCTAGGGATGTAAAAATTACAATGTAAAATTTACAAGCAATGAATATTGTTTCTCAATGATCATAGGGTTCATTTTTTTCTTTTTTATAGTTTGGATGTTTATAAACTAATTTAATAATGGTCTGATGTAACAACCTTTATCCCTAAAAAAATTTCAGGACCCCAGTACTAAGCGGCTCATCAATCATCTGAACATGGCGCATGTTGGACCTGACACACAGCCCTCTTCCAACCCAGACCAGAAAATCCCACCACAAAGAAACTGTCACTCAGGCAGTTGTCTAGAGGCTGGGTTTGTGCCCCGAGGCAGTGACAATGGACAACAGCAACCATCTCAACATAACATTTCTCAGTCCCAACATAGTCAAGGGCGCATCAAAGATGTTGCTGGTGGAGGCCACGAAGGCATGGACGATGGGGCCATGGGCAAGACGAAGGGACAAAAAGTGTGTGAATGTGGCACTGTGGGGGGGTGGGGGGGAGGCTCTCGTCTCCTGGCGATGCCCACATCAACACACTCTTGCCTGGTTAGATGAACAATCCCATCAACAACAACAAAAACTACAGCAACCACCTCAACATAACATTTTGGGGAGTAGGGATGATGAAAGAGATGCAGATTCTGCCCAGACCACTAGTAATGGAAAGAAGGTTCGTTCTCCACGTTTCAGTGACTATTGTAAGGGTCAGTCAGCTCCATCCAACACTCAGGCTAATCCCAAGGTTGTAAGCATTGACTCGTCGTTTTACCCGTCCCTGTTGGCACCCCCCTGTTTAGCCTACTACCCTCCTCTTAACAATGGTCATGCAATGAGAGCAGATGGAAATGAGGTTGATGATGTAAAACCGATCGATCTCTACCTTAAATCTAAACCATCAGCATCGCCAAAACTAACCTCTGTATATATTGAAGAGTTGGAATGTAAGTTGGCACTGATTCGCCATTTTGGGGTATTAAATCCACAATCGTTCCTTGCCCAACACAAATACAATTATTCAGACGAACGAAGATTCACATGTGATATTTGCCCCAAAGCATTTAAGCGAAAAGAAGCCTTAACAGAACACCGTCGACTACATACAGGGGAGAAGCCTTTTGAATGTGACAAGTGTTTCAAGAGGTTCTCTTACAGGGGTTCCCATTATAGACATACACACATACACTGTCCAATGTTGGGTAAATTGTGATTTGATTTTGATTGTTGCCGCCGAAGGCGGCTAGTTTATTGTGCACCCCATACTCATCCTGTGAGCGGTAGCGCAAAAGCATTACAGAGGTCACAAAAGGTCTTTATCAGACCTCATCAGAAAGTGGGGAGCTTCTGTTTATTATTAGTCCTCACAATACACTACTTGTTTCTGAATCTCATATGTCGTTCATCTACTGGAAGCAAAATGCGGGTACAGTGCAAGGATTTCAGGTAATTTATCCATGGTAATAAGATAGGTTGCCATATCATACAGAGTGCGCTTAGATTTATCTCTAAAAGGCTCAATTTTACAACAATCCAAGATATAGTGTTCGAGTGTGTGTCCCTGCCTATGTCCACACACTTTACACTTTACTTCATCTAGATCCCTATACAAGCCGAACTGCTAGAGATACTTGTAGCCAAATCTTATACGAGCTGTGACAACATCTGTTAGTCTACTGACTTTGTTACTTGTCCCATACACATGTTTTACTTCACACATTTCATTGTGATGAACAATGGACCTGCTAGTTCCAGTTTGCACTGTTCTACTTTCTTCAAGTCCATCCAGGAGTTCTCGTCTAATGACACTTTTAAGGGACCTATTTGATAACTCAAGATTCCGTTCAATACTGTCTTTATTTACTACAGCCTTAGCAAGGGCGTCAACTTTGTCATATTCCTGCATGCCAATGTGAGAAGGAATCCACAACATTTTTATATTTACCCTCTTGCTAAGTATTCTTATATATCTACGTCTAGCTTCCAAGACAAGCACGTTATTACTTGATTGCAAACTGTTTATTGCTCGTAGTGAAGATAGGGAGTCAGAAATAATTAAGCTGTCTACTTCAGTGTTTTCAATAATTTCGAGTGCTACCAGCATTGCTACCAACTCGGCTTGCGTTGTGGACGCCCAGTTACTAATTCTTATATTTCTTTCAATTGTGCTGCCATCGGGCTGATGAGCAATAACAGCACTTCCTGCCCTCCCTGTAGCTGTATTGAGTGATCCGTCAGTGTATATGGTCTGTGCAATGTTATTTTCAGCTTGTATATTGTGAATGTGTTCTATGGTGCTTACTTTAGCATCAAGCTGAGCATGAGGGTTGCTTGTGATTAGTTTCTTGGTGGGGTATGCTGGGGTCAGGATGTCAAAAGGTACTATCTGCCAGGGTGGAAGGAAGTGCTGTACTCTTTCATCTGTATATACATCGTGCAGTCCCATCATTTCTTTGAATCCATTTAGACTCTCTAGTTCCATTTCGTATGTGTTCTAACAGTGCAACTGACACAATGTTTTTTTTGTTATCACGCAGCAGCTTTAGTCCCATCATAAGATTAATTTCATATATTCTATCTCGAATGCTAAGTATATTTAATTCTTTCCGCATGTTGAGAACTTTGGTAGTTATAGGACGCTTCATTTTGCATTTTTTCCAGTCTATCAATACTTTTGCCATTCTGCAGGACCAAAGCTGGTGCATGATAGTCTATCAGAGACCTTTATACGCTAAATACATCATTCTTGCTATTCTAATATTAACACCATATTTCGGGCTGTACCCCACTACAGTTCTGAGAGCCTTGAGTCTGTCTCTACATTGTTGATGTAACTTATTGACTGCAGTTGAGGTACAAGGGACAGAAACTCCAAGGTATTTGAAAGAAGAGACATAGTCTATTGGTATGTCCCATCACTTAACCTGTTTTCACTAATTGTAATATTTTTGGTATAAAAATTAGTATTTGTAAACTCAAAATAAATACAATGAGTCCTAAATCAGGCTTAAAATATAAGATCAACGAAAAATGTTGTTTTAATACAAATTATAAAAATCAATGTGTTTTCATAATAATTATCCCATTGGAAACTGGAAACAATTTCAATATTGAAGGGTTGGTTAGGTACTGTCACTAAAAGTACAACAGACTCAAAAGCTACACGAAAAACAACGTAGAAATAAATCACCATCGGAATCTTTCATTCAACAACAGAGATAGTAGTAACAGAAGGTTTGCCCTCGGCAATCCCAAAAGGAATTAATCCATAGGGAAAATATCAGTTTGGTTATATAATATGGTTACAGATTCATTCATTAAAATGGGGGATTGGTAAACCCCGCCGGAAGAGAATGGATCTTCTACCTGAAGCAACCAACGTGTGAGTACTCCTCCCAATCTTGCAGTAACCACCTTGAAGTCACAAAGTCCAGGTTAAAAAAAAAAAAAAAAAAAAGTGTCCAACAGCTGAACAAGAAATATTCCCCATATATGATAGCTGCGACCTCATAATACTAAATAAAATTTATTTCGTGTCATCTCATTGGTGGACTAATCCTAATCAATCCATCTAGTCAGTCAAAAACATACACTCAGTCAAGTGAGTAGCTTAATTGTTAGTCAGATTCATTAATTACATAATAAAGCATGAAGGATCAGACTCTTATAATCAGTGTAAATTTTGATGAACTCCTGTCTCAGAGACAATATATAGACGAGGGCGATTTCGGTATTGTATGGCGCATTCCCTGGGGGAAACAATATGAAATTTTGAAGACAATGAAGAGTGGCTGGGGTGTTGTGGGTAGTGTGGGTGTGGCCGGTGGGTGTGGTCGGTGGGTGTGGCTGGTGGGTGTGGCTGTTGTGTTTAGCTAGTGTATGTAGCTAGCTGTTGGGTGTAGCTAGTGGGTGTAGCTAGTGTGTGTAGCTGTTGGGTGTGGCTTGTGTGTGTGGCTGGTGGGTGTGGCTGTTGTGTTTAGCTAGTGTATGTAGCTAGCTGTTGGGTGTAGCTAGTGGGTGTAGCTAGTGTGTGTAGCTGTTGGGTGTGGCTTGTGTGTGTGGCTGGTGGGTGTGGCTGTTGTGTTTAGCGAGTGTATGTAGCTAGCTGTTGGGTGTAGCTAGTGGGTGTAGCTAGTGTGTGTAGCTGTTGGGTGTGGCTTGTGTGTGTGGCTGGTATGTGTGGCTGGTGGGTGCAGCTTGTGGGTTTAGCTGGTGTGTGTAGCTGGTCATGCGGCCAGTGGGGCGAGGGTCACCAATGGTCGGTGGGGGTCAACGCCTTTGAAAGTGTTCTATGTTGCTTTTATTTGACAGAATAAACAAAATGTCAAAACTAATAAACTTTGTAGAAAATCTAACAAAATTCAAAAGTATATAATAATTTGAAGCATTCAGAACACAGTGAGGTACCACCAGAGGCATGTGGAGGCTCATCCATTCTCAGTCTGCATCCTTCTGGGACCCAGTGCATTAAACCTCCACACCCACACACACACCCACCACCCACACCCACATCACACCCACATCACACACACTACACCCACACCAACCTACCACACCCACTCCAGCCAACCACATCCACACCAGCCAATCACACCCACTACACCCACACCAACCTACCACAAGCCAACCACACCCACACCAGCCAACCCCACCCACACCAAACCCTCAACCCACAACACCCACACCAGCCAACCACACCCACACCAGCCAACCACACCCACACCCACCACCCACATCCACATCACACCCACTACAACCACACCAACCTACCACACCCACTCCAGCCAACCACATCCACAACAGCCAATCACACACACTACACCCACACCAACCTACCACACCCACTCCAGCCAACCACACCCACAACAGCCAATCATACCCACTACACCCACACCAACCTACCACAAGCCAACCACACCCACACCAGCCAACCCCACCCACACCAAACCCTCAACCCACAACACCCACACCAGCCAACCACACCCACACCACACCCACCACACCCTCTACACCCACACCACCCACAACACCCCATCACACCCACCACACCCACTATACCCACAAAACTCCACCACATCCACTACACCCACACCCCCTAACACCATCACAGTTTCACTACCACCCCACTCCAGCCACACCACCCCAGCAACACTACCACCCCCAGCCACCCCACTCCAGCTATACCATCCCACAACCCCAGCCACACCACAACCCCAGCCACACCACAACCCCAGCCACACCACAACCCCAGCCACACCACAACCCAAGCCACACCACAACCCCAGCCACACCACAACCCCAGCCACACCACAACCCCAGCCACACCACAACCCCAGCCACACCACAACCCAAGCCACACCACAACCCAAGCCACACCACAACCCCAGCCACACCACAACCCCAGCCACACCACAACCCCAGCCACACCACAACCCCAGCCACACCACAACCCCAGCTACACCACAACCCCAGCCACACCACAACCCAAGCCACACCACAACCCAAGCCACACCACAACCCCAGCCACATCACAACCCCAGCCACATCACAACCCAAGCCACACCACAACCCCAGCCACACCACAACCCCAGACACACCACAACCCAAGCCACACCACAACCCAAGCCACACCACAACCCCAGCCACACCACAACCCCAGCCACACCACAACCCCAGCCACACCACAACCCCAGCCACACCACAACCCCAGACACACCACAACCCCAGACACACCACAACCCAAGCCACACCACAACCCCAGACACACCACAACCCCAGACACACCACAACCCAAGCCACACCACAACCCAAGCCACACCACAACCCAAGCCACACCACAACCCAAGCCACACCACAACCCCAGCCACACCACAACCCAAGCCACACCACAACCCCAGCTACACCACAACCCAAGCCACACCACAACCCCAGCTACACCACAACCCAAGCCACACCACAACCCAAGCCACACCACAACCCAAGCCACACCACAACCCAAGCCACACCACAACCCAAGCCACACCACAACCCCAGACACACCACAACCCAAGCCACACCACAACCCCAGCCACACCACAACCCCAGCCACACCACAACCCAAGCCACACCACAACTGGCCGATCGACCAAGAACGGAACCATTTGTCCGGACCTGCCGTTCCTCTCGTACTGAGCAGGACTGCTGTCGCAACGACACAGTTTAACAGTAGGGTAAAACTAACCTGTCTCACGACGGTCTAAGCCCAGCTCACGTTCCCTATTGGTGGGTGAACAAACCAACGCTTGGTGAATTCTGCAACAAACTTGACAATAATGCAGGCGGCGGCGTAGTGCTCACAACCTCTATGCTGTCCAGTATATATACGCCCGATTGGTTATATCAAATATCGACCACTAGTACATTATCAAGGCTATGTAATTTACATATGTAGAGAGCTAGTGACCAGTGATGAGCGTTCCATCTGGTCGGTCGCTGCAGACCGGCCGCACCTACTTATCTGTCATCTACACTTGGAGAGAGAAAAGGAGAGAGAGAGAGAGAGAGAGAGAGAGAGAGAGAGAGAGAGAGAGAGAGAGAGAGAGAGAGAGAGAGAGAATGAGAAAGAGAGAGAGAGAGAGTGAATGAGAAAGAGAGAGAGTGAATGAGAAAGAGAGAGAGAGAGTGAATGAGAAAGAGAGAGAGAGAGAGTGAATGAGAAAGAGAGAGAGTGAATGAGAAAGAGAGAGAGAGAGAGTGAATGAGAAAGAGAGAGAGAGAGAGAGAGAGAGAGAGTGAATGAGAAAGAGAGAGAGTGAATGAGAAAGAGAGAGAGAGAGAGTGAATGAGAAAGAGAGAGAGAGAGAGAGAGAGTGAATGAGAAAGAGAGAGAGTGAATGAGAAAGAGAGAGAGAGAGAGTGAATGAGAAAGAGAGAGAGAGAGAGAGAGAGTGAATGAGAAAGAGAGAGAGAGAGTGAATGAGAAAGAGAGAGAGAGAGTGAATGAGAAAGAGAGAGAGAGAGAGAGTGAATGAGAAAGAGAGAGAGAGTGAATGAGAAAGAGAGAGAGAGAGTGAATGAGAAAGAGAGAGAGTGAATGAGAAAGAGAGAGAGAGAGAGAGAGAGAGAGTGAATGAGAAAGAGAGAGAGAGAGAGAGAGAGTGAATGAGAAAGAGAGAGAGAGAGAGAGAGAGAGAGAGAGAGAGAATGAGAAAGAGAGAGAGAGAGAGAGAGAGAGAGAGAGAGAGAGAGAGTGAATGAGAAAGAGAGAGAGAGAGAGAGAGAGAGAGAGAGAGAGAGAGAGAGAGAGAGAGAGAGAATGAGAAAGAGAGAGAGAGAGAGAATGAGAAAGAGGGAGAGAGAGAGAGAGAGAGAGAGAGAGAGAGAGAGAGAGAATGAGAAAGAGAGAGAGAGAGAGAATGAGAAAGAGAGAGAGAGAGAGAGAGAATGAGAAAGAGAGAGAGAGAGAGAGAGAATGAGAAAGGGAGAGAGAGAGAGAGAGAATGAGAAAGAGAGAGAGAGGGTGTTACGGCCCTCTCGGGATGCAACGGGGTCCTTACTCTGATGTTGTTAGAGGAAGATATATGTATCCGTTCCCAAGCCAGCAGTGGCTATCAAGGGATGAGATCCGTGACGCAAGTAACTTAAAGGGAGTAGGGAAAGAAAGCTAAGAACTTAATATTATAATTAACACCATCACCGATTAAATATATAAAATAAAAGAGTGCACAAGGGGGAGGGGTATTAACACTTTACAAGGGGATTAATCCACAATTGATGTCTTCTGCTGAAGACGCTGGTGCCATAACTCTCGGTGCCGAGTCCTTGGTGCTTTCTTCGTGGCCTCACAACGAATTCTCCAAAGAAGTTGAGCCTACCCTGGCCACAGGTCAGCCAAAACACAGGTCCACTGGGGGCACCGCCGTGGAGGCCGTCAACCACACGTCCAGCTGGTCTGCTGGCAGGTTCTGAGCCAACAAGGCTGGTACGGCCACTCCACGAACGATAAAAGGGGAACGCCCTAGACAGGAGCCTCATGTGACACTACAAATCACTCTCCTGTCTTCAGTACCCCAGTGGATGATCGTCTCCAACAGTCGGTCCCGGGTAAATCCTTTTACTGCCACTCCACTGGCAGGCTAACACACCACAGTGTTCTTCCGGGGGGACGACTTCACAACAGCTGCAGCAAGGTTCAAGGTATGGAGACTGGCTGCCTCGGGTAGACTGACTCGACTCCCATCACAGTAGTCCCAGGTCGGCTCTGTAAGCAGACACATCATCAATAACTGGGACACTAAAACACCTCACTTACGGGCTCGGGTACAAACACCTGACGTATCCAGTCCATAGATGGCGCTGTCGTCGGAGCACCACTTCACCAGAGGTCAGGAGCAGCTGTGTTGTGAGCTGCACAGGACTGGAAACTGGCCCTTGTGGCTGGTACACCTTGTCCTCACCAGGTGTCGTCGTCCGTTTGGCGGGGGTTTCGGGAGCTGACCCACAGATGGCGCTGTGGTCACTGCTCCGTGCTCGGACGCTGGATCCGGGTTCGTAACACCTCCCCACCAAAAGAATTTGGTTTGGGGTTCTATAAAAAGAAACACAAACCAAATTAGTATGGCGACACAACTCCGAATGGACTCACCATTACTGTAAACAGGCACGGCGAGGCTGTCTCGTCCACAGAACTGTCCTACTGGGCAATTCCGGCACAACGGGAACTTGAAGATTGAAGGCGATGTCCTGTCTGGCGTAATCTTCCACGTCTTCCACGTCTCCACTGCGATGGCAAGCAGGGGCATCATCTCACATCTCTCCAGGAAGGATCGGTGTAGACACGATCTGGGGCGACTCGACACTTCCCTGCGTCGTGGCACCGATGATGGCTGATCCCAGATGGTATTTCTAGTACCGGTCCGGTGGTCCTTCAGGGAGACGGGCACCGGGAATACAGGGGTCTGATAATTCAGAGTGATAGCGACAGCGGGTAAAACAATACTTACAGCATACTCTACTAGGTCCACACCTAGTCCCAACGGGGCTGTTCGTACGTCGCAGATGGCATTCGCTCTGCCACTGTCAGGTCGACCAACGTTCCACATAACGCTGCATTGAGGCTCAGCAGTCACGCGGGGGTGTCAACCTGTCGGAAACAGTCACTCATATTATCATTTCTCGTACCTCCTGTATCAACCATTACCTTCCAGGTCCCTTCTTCAACTGCAACACTTGCAGTACAAATCTCCAATCCCTGGGACCTCTTCACGATGTTCAGGGGAGCCATCATTCGTCGGGTCGTCCACCGGTCCTCACTGAGAGCACAAACGAGAACACTCACGAGAATCAAACAAAATACCGATAGGAAACATTTGGTAAGTCGAGGGATAAGTTTCCTGAGCTTGTCATGTCCATAGCTGGCACCATCCACTAGCCTGGCTTGGACAGAAGAGGGCACTAGACCTTTTGCACACATCTCACATACCTCTGACGTCTGGGGAATCTCTGGCTGGTCCACTACACGCTGTAACTTGCTATACCGCAAGCACACCTCAGCCTTCGCTCCAGACTCGTTGGTATCCGTGGGTGCCTGCACACAAGGCCTCTCTTCCTGCTCAGTTACCTCCGCTATCGTAACCGCATGTTCCTCGCCAAGAGAATCAGGAGACTCTGCTAGAATACAGTCGATCTGCAGGTGAGAGGACAAATTAAATATGTTTACATCCGGGTCTGTCTTTACCTGGACATTACCATGGCCCGTCGTTACCTCAGACCTTGCTGTTCTGGCTGACTCGTCCGCTATCTTGGGATGATTGGTGCTCCAATCGGTCACCAAGTCGTTGGCTAGTACCACGTCGATCCCAGCCACAGGGAGGGTATCGACTACTGCCAACTCACATGTGCCGCTGAAATAAGGCGAGTCAAGATGTACTGGCACTAAGGGGGCGATGTACTGCGTCCTAGGAAACCCAACCAGGACAACCTCTGGTTTCCCAACCACACTTACTCCCTCGGGTAACGAGCTCTTCACGATCAGGGACTGGGCTGCTCCACTATCTCTGAGCACTACAACTGATGTACCAGTATGATCACTCGATACATACCCGCCTGAAGTGTGAGGGGAAAACAAACGTGGTCCTTCCTGCGTCGTCGTCGACTGGCTTCCTGCTGGTGGTGTAACACAACTCATCATCATCACCTCCCTACGTGCGCTGCCACCTCTTCTGCCTCGGCACCTAGCAGCTATATGCCCTTTCTGCCCACAAGTCCAGCACACCATATTCCTCCTCGGGCTCCGGTGTTTAGGACTGCTCGGACTAGTCCTTCGAGGGCTACTTGGGGGCGTCTTCTTAGCGCTTTGTGGGACGGGTCTTTCCTCTTCGTCATGAGGTCTGTCAAACCGGCGCTGGTAATTCCTTGGGACGTACTTAGCAGACGGCCTATGAGTCAGGATGTACTCTTCAGCCATGGTGGCTGCTGCACTCAAGGTCTCTACCTGCTGTTCCTCTAAGTACGTCTTGAGGTCTCCAGACAAACAATCCTTGAAGTCCTCGAGCAGAATCAGCTGCTCGAGGTCTTCCTTGGTCTCCACCTTGCGAGAGGCACACCATTCCTGAAAAAGTCGCTCCTTGATGGTGGCGAATTCGGTGAAAGTGTGCTCTGAGGTCTTCTTCAGGTTTCTGAACTTTTGCCTATATGCCGCAGGTACCAATTGGTACGCCATGAGCACCACTTTCTTCACCATATCGTAATCGCCGGAGTCGTCAAGGGATAACGTAGAGTAGGCGATTTGGGCCTTCCCAGTCAAGACTGACTGTATCATGATGGCCCAATTCTCCCTTGGCCACTCCAAAGAGGCAGCGACTTTCTCGAAGGCTGCGAAGAACTTCGAAACTTCTATCTCGTTGAATTTGGGGACCATTTTGATATTCCTTACCGGATCGAAACCGCTTACTCCAGTTTGTCTCTGTCCAGCGCCTAATCGTAATACTTCTAGTTCATGTTGTCTCTGTCTTTCTTTTTCTTCTCTTTCTCGTTCTTCTCTCTCTCTTTCTCGTTTCTCTTCTCTTTCTCTTTCTGCCTTCCTTTCTTCTAATTCTAAACGTCTCATCTCTAATTCTTTATCTTGTCTCTCTCGTTCCAATTCTAATTTCTTCCATTCAATTTCTCGATTAATTTCCAAGGCACGCATCTTGACAGTTAGGAAGCTGATATTAAGCTCACCTGCATCACTGTCAACGTCGCTGCCCTTATCTTCCTTTTCCGTGGAAGCTATCTCCTCACCTTCCCTTGTACTAGGAGTCTCGCCTTCCTGTTTCTCTTCTGCCTTCAGGTGCCGGTGAACCTTGGACAAGATCTCCACACGGGAATCACTGGCACGGATCTTGATCTCCAGGTAGGCGCTCACTAGTACAAGCTCTGGTTTGCTCAGATATTTTAATTTGGCAAGACAGTCCACTCTGTTCAGAAAAGCCTGAACATCGTCCAGATCATCGATGGTAGCTTTTTCTGCCATTGTCACCGATGGAACACTTAACTAGCACTTGACACACCGCTTACACTTTAACACTTAACGCACCGAGCACAGTTCTACGCCAATATTGCACTTTATCGCACCTGGCGCCTCACTTGCCAACATTGCACGTAATTACTTCGGGCACCGCACTACCCAATACTGCACTGAATCACAGCGAACACTTCGCTCTACAATATTGCACTGAATCACTGAGCACCGCACTACTCAATATTGCACTTAATCGCTTAATCACAGCGAGCACCGCACTACACAATATCGCACTTAGTCACTCTTGAGCACCACACAGGACGTATAACGTCACAATCGTCACACACAGGGGGAATTATATACAGGGATTACGCCACTTCACCACCCCTGTCAAACATACTTAACAAGGGGACGGATCCCGCTGGGGATGCCAATTATGTTACGGCCCTCTCGGGACGCAACGGGGTCCTTACTCTGATGTTGTTAGAGGAAGATATATGTATCCGTTCCCAAGCCAGCAGTGGCTATCAAGGGATAAGATCCGTGACGCAAGTAACTTAAAGGGAGTAGGGAAAGAAAGCTAAGAACTTAATATTATAATTAACACCATCACCGATTAAATATATAAAATAAAAGAGTGCACAAGGGGGAGGGGTATTAACACTTTACAAGGGGATTAATCCACAATTGATGTCTTCTGCTGAAGACGCTGGTGCCATAACTCTCGGTGCCGAGTCCTTGGTGCTTTCTTCGTGGCCTCACAACGAATTCTCCAAAGAAGTTGAGCCTACCCTGGCCACAGGTCAGCCAAAACACAGGTCCACTGGGGGCACCGCCGTGGAGGCCGTCAACCACACGTCCAGCTGGTCTGCTGGCAGGTTCTGAGCCAACAAGGCTGGTACGGCCACTCCACGAACGATAAAAGGGGAACGCCCTAGACAGGAGCCTCGTGTGACACTACAAATCACTCTCCTGTCTTCAGTACCCCAGTGGATGATCGTCTCCAACAGTCGGTCCCGGGTAAATCCTTTTACTGCCACTCCACTGGCAGGCTAACACACCACAGTGTTCTTCCGGGGGGACGACTTCACAACAGCTGCAGCAAGGTTCAAGGTATGGAGACTGGCTGCCTCGGGTAGACTGACTCGACTCCCATCACAGTAGTCCCAGGTCGGCTCTGTAAGCAGACACATCATCAATAACTGGGACACTAAAACACCTCACTTACGGGCTCGGGTACAAACACCTGACGTATCCAGTCCATAGATGGCGCTGTCGTCGGAGCACCACTCCACCAGAGGTCAGGAGCGGCTGTGTTGTGAGCTGCACAGGACTGGAAACTGGCCCTTGTGGCTGGTACACCTTGTCCTCACCAGGTGTCGTCGTCCGTTTGGCGGGGGTTTCGGGAGCTGACCCACAGATGGTGCTGTGGTCACTGCTCCGTGCTCGGACCCTGGATCCGGGTTCGTAAAAGAGGGAGAGAGAGAGAGAGAGAGAGAGAGAGAGAGAGAGAGAGAGAGAGAGAGAGAGAGAGAGAGAGAATGAGAAAGAGAGAGAGAGAGAGAGAGAATGAGAAAGAGAGAGAGAGGGAGAGAATGAGAAAGAGAGAGAGAGGGAGAGAGAGAGAGAGTGAATGACAAAAAGAGAGAGAGAGAATGAGAAAGAGAGAGAGAGAGAGAATGAGAAAGAGAGAGAGAGGGAGAGAGAGAGAGAGAGAGAGAGAGAGAGAGAGAGAGAGAGAGAGAGAGAGAGAATGAGAAAGAGAGAGAGAGATAGAGAGAGAGAGAGTGAATGAGCAAGAGAGAGAGAGAGTGAATGAGAAAAAGAGAGAGAGAGAGTGAATGAGAAAGAGAGAGAGAGACCATCACTGCTGGGGACATCACTGCTGATGACCTTTAGCACATCACTGCTGATGACCTTTAGCACATCACTGCTGATGACCTTTAGCACATCACTGCTGATGACCTTTAGCACATCACTGCTGATGACCTTTAGCACATCACTGCTGATGACCTTTAGCACATCACTGCTGATGACCTTTAGCACATCACTACTAGTGAACATCACTGCTGGGGACATCACTGCTTAGGACCTTAAGCACATGACTGCCAGGGACCTTTAACATATCACTGCTGGGGACCTTAAGCACATCACTGCTGGGGACCTTAAGCACATCACTGCCGGGGACCTTTAGCACATCACCATCGGGGACCTTTAGCACATCACTGCTGGGGACATTACTGCTTAGGACCTTTAGCACATCACCACCGAGGACCTCTAGCACATCACTGCTGGGGACATTACTGCTTAGGACCTTTAGCACATCACCACCGAGGACCTCTAGCACATCACTGCTGGGGACATTGCTGCTTAGGACCTTTAGCACATCACCACCGAGGACCTCTAGCACATCACTGCTGGGAACATTACTGCTTAGGACCTATAGCACATCACCACCGAGGACCTTTAGCACATTACCACTGGGGACATCTAGCACATCACCACCGGAGACATCTAACACATCACTGCCAGGAACCTTTAGCACATCACTACCAAGGGACATATAGCACATCACTGCCAGTGACCTCTAGCACATCACCACCGAGGACCTCTAACACATCACTGCTAGGGACCTCTAACACTTCACTGCCAAACAGATCACCACCGGGGACCTATAGCACATCACCATCGGGGACCTATAGCACATCACCACCGGTGACCTTTAGCACAACACAGCCGGGGACCTCTAAAACATCAGCACCAAGGATCTCCAACATATCACTGTCGGTGACCTCTAGCACATCATGCCCATCAATTGGCATAGAAATAATATGTTAATATATCGACTTGTCCCGAATTAAATTTGAGGTGATAAGTGTGTTTTCCACAAGTGTTATGAGCAAATGGTACTCTGACGTCACACTGTGCGTCATGTGAGCGAGTCCCTGGGGTTTAGGCCCCTATGGATTGGGTGCATCTGGGACCACTCCGTGTGCGAGTTTGGGTCCCCACCACGGCCTCCTGGACCCACCCATATGATGCATCACGCTATTGCAACTATTAGTTTCAGTCCAACCTGGGATAAGACATTATTTGTTCAATGTGATCTTGAGGCAGGACAAAATGTTCAGACATGAGCATGTTTCAGTTATGTATGTTTTAAGGAGTTGAGAACTATTAATTAAAAGATGGTAAAGATCTCATCTATCTCTCTCGTTCTCTCTCATAAAAACAAAATTGTTTTAAATAATAGTGTATGCCGGATAAGTGTTCAAGCACCATATCTCTCCACTTGCTACTGATTTCTAGTACAAACAATTCCTAAGGCCATTATTAATCTGTACATCTTCCCCATTTGACATTTTTATCTAAATATCTTCCTACATTCAATGGACAACATCTTACTTTACAGTGACCATGTGATAAACAAACAAACAATCGCCAGTTTTCATTCTTGGCCAAAAAACCAGTATAATTTTTTGCATAATAGGCCAAAATGTTAACACTTAGCCAGAAACGACAGAGTCCTCGCTAACTTAGCAAAGTAAGACGAGAGCCCTGCATAGTAGGCCAAGAAGTGAGTTCTGGCTATTAGGTGCCACATATATATATATATAAATATATTTATATATATATATATATATATATATATATATATATATATATATATATATATATATATATATATATATATATATATATATATATATATTGGTGTATACTGGCAGCAGGTTTTCTTTCAAGCATGTTTCATTGAATATGACCGCATATTCGGTATTTATTATTTTCTGGTTTAGGGCTTCTATCCCTCTAACTATTTTCTTAGCATCAGGGCATAATTGAAATAGGAGTTCTCCAAAACTCATTTTCGTACTTTTAAGGTGAAGAAAAGAAGTGATTTACTATAGTGTGTATTACACTTATTTGTATAATTTGCACGACGTTTCGAACCTCCATGGTTCATTCTCAAGTGAACAGATCTTACAATACTAGTTGATTTTATACCCGCATTAGGTCAGGTGATAATACAATGAAGGTGAAAACATGGGGGGATACATAAGGGATAAACATAGGGGCTGCAGTAGTAAGGACAAGACAAGAACACATCGATGCCAACACAGAAGACAATGTCCAACATAACAGGCCAAATACACTGGATTAATCTTTGTGTTTAGATAGGAGATGCCTCGTATGGGCCAATAAGCCTTCTGCAGCCCCTATGTTTATCCCTTATGTATCCCCCCATGTTTTCACCTTCATTGTATTATCACCTGACCTAATGCGGGTATAAAATCAACTAGTATTGTAAGATCTGTTCACTTGAGAATGAACCATGGAGGTTCGAAACGTCGTGCAAATTATACAAATAAGTGTAATACACTCTATAGTAAATCACTTCTTTTCTTCACCTTGAAAGTACGAAAATGAGTTTTGGAGAACTCCTATTTCAATTAAGCCCTGATGCTAAGAAAATAGTTAGAGGGATAGAAGCCCTAAACCAGAAAATAATAAATACAGAATATGCGGTCATATTCAATGAAATATATATATATATATATATATATGTCGTACCTAGTAGCCAGAACGCACTTCTCAGCCTAATATGCAAGGCCCGATTTGCCTAATAAGCCAATTTTTCCAGAATTAATATAGTTTCTCTAATTTTTTTTCTTATGAAATGATAAAGCTACAAATTTCATTATCTATGAGGTCAATTTTTTTTTAATGGAGTTAAAATTAACATAGATATATGACCGAACCTAACCAACCCTACCTAACCTAACCTAACCTATCTTTATAGGTTAGGTTAGGTTAGGTAGCAGAAAAAGTTAGGTTAGGTTAGGTTAGGTAGGTTAGGTAGTCGAAAAAACATTAATTCATGAAAACTTGGCTTATTAGGCAAATTGGGCCTTGCATAGTAGGCTGAGAAGTGCGTTCTGGCTACTAGGTACGACATATATATATATATATATATATATATATATATATATATATATATATATATATATATATATATATATATATATATATATATATATATATATATATATATATATATATATTTATATATATATATATTTATATATATATATATTTATATATATATATATTTATATATATATATATTTATATATATATATATATATATATATATATATATATATATATATATATATATATATATATATATATAAATATTTATATATATATATAAATATTTATATATATATATATATGTCGTACCTAGTAGCCAGAACTCACTTCTCAGCCTACTATGCGAGGCCCGATTTGCCTAATAAGCCAAGTTTTACTGAATTATTATATTTTCTCTAATTTTTTTCTTATGAAATGATAAAGCTACCCATTTCATTATGTATGAGGTCATTTTTTTTAATTGGAGTTAAAATTAACGTAGATATATGACCGAACCTAACCAACCCTACCTAACCTAACCTAACCTATCTTTATAGGTTAGGTTAGGTTAGGTAGCCGAAAACGTTAGGTTAGGTTAGGTTAGGTAGGTTAGGTTGTCGAAAAAACATTAATTCATGAAAACTAGGCTTATTAGCCAAATCGGGCCTTGCATAGTAGGCTGAGAAGCGAGTTCTGGCTACTAGGTACGACATATATATATATATATATATATATATATATATATATATATATATATATATATATATATATTTATATATATATATGTCGTACCTAATAGCCAGAACGCACTTCTCAGCCTACTATGCAAGGCCCGATTTGCCTTATAAGCCAAGTTTTCATGAATTAATTGTTTTTCGACTACCAAACCTACCTAACCTAACCTAACCTAACTTTTTCAGCTACCTAACCTAACCTAACCTATAAAGATAGGTTAGGTTAGGTTAGGTAGGGTTGGTTAGGTTCGGTCATATATCTACGTTAATTTTAACTCCAATAAGAAAAAATTGACCTCATACATAATGAAATGGGTAGCTTTATCATTTCATAAGAAAAAATTTAGAGAAAATATATTAATTCAGGAAAACTTGGCTTCTTAAGCAAATCGGGCCTTGCATAGTAGGCTGAGAAGTGCGTTCTGGCTACTAGGTACGACATATATATATATATATATATATATATATATATATATATATATATATATATATATATATATATATATATATATATATATATATATATATATGTCGTACCTAGTAGCCAGAACTCACTTCTGAGCCTACTATGCAAGGCCCGATTTGCCTAATAAGCCAAGTTTTCATGAATTAATTGCTTTTCGACTACCTAACCTAACCTAACCTAACTTTTTCGGCTACCTAACCAAACCTAAGCTATAAAGATAGGTTAGGTTAGGTTAGGTAGGGTTGGTTAGGTTCGGTCATATATCTACGTTAATTTTAACTCCAATAAAAAAAATTGACCTAATACATAATGAAATGGGTAGCTTTATCATTTCATAAGAAAAAAATTAGAGAAAATATATTAATTCATGAAAACTTGGCTTATTAGGCAAATCGGGCCTTGCATTGTAGGCTGAAAAGTGAGTTCTGGCTACTAGGTACGACATATATATATATATATATATATATATATATATATATATATATATATATATATATATATATATATATATATATATATATATATATGTCGTACCTAATAGCCAGAACGCACTTCTCAGCCTACTATTCAAGGCCCGATTTGCCTAATAAGCCAAGTTTTCATGAATTAATGTTTTTTCGTCTACCTAACCTACCTAACCTAACCTAACCTAGCTTTTTTTGGCTACCTAACCTAACCTTACCTATAAATATAGGTTAGGTTAGGTTAGGTAGGGTTGGTTAGGTTCGGTCATATATCTACGTTAATTTTAACTCCAATAAAAAAAATTGACCTCATACATAGAGAAAAGGGTTGCTTTATCATTTCATAAGAAAAAAATTATAGTAAATATATTAATTCAGGAAAACTTGGCTTATTAGGCAAATCGGGCCTTGAATAGTAGGCTGAGAAGTGAGTTCTGGCTACTAGGTACGACATATATATATATATATATATATATATATATATATATATATATATATTGTGACGGTAACGCGTTGGTGTTCGGCTGTTTAAGGCTAGGGGTATGGCCTCGTCACATAGTTATAAAAAAAAATAGAAAAACTGGAACTTCGTCTGTGGTAAGGTAAGGAGAAGACACACAAAACACAAGTAAACTTTAACAATGAAATTTTAATTACGTTAAATAAATCAAAACATGAAAATAATGCACAAACAAATTCTTATAATAAAATCAATCAATCAAAATAATAAGAATACTTAAATGACACAATGAAAAGTTACGTTAAGGCAAAATAACAAGAAGTGCAACACAAAGGTAAGTGGGAGGTGCTGGAATATTGGCTTAAAGCCACCACCTCTCTCAGTACACGCTAGAGTCTAGCTGGGAGGTGTGATGGCCACGAAAGCACTGAACATTCTGAGGACTGATGTTGGGGCGACCCCAGACATCAGGTAGTATGGGGGGCGAGTGCAGGTGCAGCCAGACCGGCGACCAATCAGCGCAGCCGGCAGCGATCAACATGTAGTTTGGTGATTTGGGTCCGAACAGGTGGCTGGCTGCATACGTTTTTGCTCACCCTGGCAAGCCTTGCTGGTGTTGTTGTCGTTGTTGGACATTTCTTCCATAGTCTTTTTATATAATTGTGAAGACGTAATTATGGAGGGAAGAGCAGGCTCAATCTCTTGAAGGAGATTATCGTCACAACTCTCCCCCGAAGCCTGCGGTTCTGGAAGAAGTACGTCGTTATGTGGTGGAGTAATGGATGGAGTCGCTTCTACTTCATAAACTCTGGAGAGGGCATCGGCTATGGTGTTGTCAGAACCCTTGATATAGCGGATCTCCAGGTTGAAGTCTTGTAAATACAGAGCCCATCGTAGAAGACGCTGGTTGGTGAATTGGGCTTGATGTAGGAAGCGGAGAGGGTTGTGGTCTGAGAAGATGGTGGTAGACCTGGCGCCTTGTAGGTACGGAGCGAAGTGTTGGAGGTTCAGGACGATGGATAGTAGCTCCTTTTCAATAGTGCTGTAGTTCCTCTGGTGTGGTTTCAGTTTGTAGCTGTAGTAGCTGACAGGTAGAACTTCCTCGCCTCGTTGTTGCATCAGGACACCACCAACGCCGGTACCACTGGCGTCGACATGAAGGACGAAAGGCTTGGTGATATCTGGAGAGGCGAGAATGGGGTTAGAACAGAGGAGGAATTTGAGTTGTTCGAAAGCAACGGTTTGTTGCATGGTCCAATTATACCGTTGCTTGGGACTGGTTAATAGAATTAGAGGTGTGGCGACTGTACTGAAATTCCTCACAAACCTACGGTAGTAAGAGGCAAGACCAAGGAAGCGCAGGAGCTGCTTCCTGGTGGTAGGCTGAGGATACTGTAGGATGGCTTGAGTGTGTGAGTCTAACGGAGCTATGCTGCCACTCCCAATAACATGACCCAGATAACGCACTTTACCTTTCGCGAAAGTGGACTTGCCCAGGTTGATGGTGAGGCCGGCTGTCAGGAGCTTGGAGAACAGACGTCGCAGCTGGAGCAGATGTTCACTCCAGGAGTTGGAGGCTACGACGATATCGTCCAGGTAGGCGTATGTGTTATCCAAGCCCTGGATGACACGGTTGACAGCTCTTTGAAAGGTGGCCGGGGCATTACATAGTCCGAAAGGAAGGCGTTCATATCTGAAAAGTCCAAAAGGAGTGATGAAAGCAGATATCTCTTTAGCGCGCTCCGTTAGACACACTTGATAGTACCCCTTAAGCAAGTCCACTTGGGACAAGTACTGGGCACTACCAATGGCATCAAGGATGTCATCTATCCTTGGCAAGGGGTAAGCATCCTTGACAGTGACAGAGTTCAGTTTACGATAGTCAGTGCACAACCGCACCTTACCTTGGGGTTTGGGCACCAAGATACAAGGTGAGGCCCAGGGGGACTCACAAGGTGTAGCCAGTCCATGGTCCAAGAGGTACTGCACCTCAGCACGCATGACTTCCTTCTTGCTCGGGCTGATTCGGTAGAAGGGTTGACGAATCGGCCGGGTGTCGGGGAGCAGTTGGATGTCGTGCTGGGTAACATTGCACTCTTGGGGATCATCTCTGAACAACTCTTGATGTTCTCTGAAGATCTTGACGAGAGGTGCACTATGATTATCCTGAAAGTATTTGGGAAGATCATTAAGGATTTCGGAATTAGAAAGCGCTGACTCCTTGTCAGTGCTTTCGGGAGGAGAAGCTGGGAAGGTCTCACTGTGGATGTAGGGTTCTGTGAATGTGGAATAGTTAGTCAAGACAGTGGGAGGAGTACCATTATATTGCTTCAGGAGGTTGACGTGGCACAGCTGGGTCTTCCGCCGCCTATCTGGAGTCTCTATGACGTATGTGTTGTTGTTTCTGCACTCTTTGACGCAGTAGGGTCCTAAAAATTTGTTTTGTAAAGGTGAACCTGGGATAGGAAAATAGGCAAGGACGAAGTCTCCCGGCTTGAATTTTCTTACTTTGCTGGTCTGGTCGTAATGAGTCTTCATTCTCACCTGGGCTTTCAATAGATTATCATGGGCAAAGCGGTGGACTCTCTCTAGAATGTGCTGAAGGTTTTGAAGAAACTGGGGCACATTCTGATGCTCACTGAAGGTGGCATCTCTGAGAGAGTCTTTGAAAGCCTTAAGGGGAGTACGGCACTTACGGCCGTAGAGCATCTCATAAGGAGATACTCCTAGGGACTCATTGGGGAGACTTCTGAAAATACACATTATAAGGTCAATCTGCTTATCCCAATCCTTCGAGGTTTCACTACAAAACTTCTTCAAGAGTGCTTTGATGGTCTGATGACTACGTTCAAGAGAACCCTGTGAAGCAGGATGATAGGGGCTGGACAATACCTGTTTGATGTTGAACTCCTCCAGTGTCCTTTTGAAGAGATCACTGGTGAAGTTGGTGCCACAGTCACTTTGAATCTCCCTGGGAAATCCGTATTGAGTGAAGATCTTCAATAGATGTTTGATAACCGTAGCAGCCGTGATGTTCTTCACTGGAACTGCTATGGGAAATCTGGTGGTAGGACACAGGATGGTTAGGATGTAGGCGTTACCTGAACTGGTCCGAGGTAAAGGACCAACACAGTCTATTATGAGTCTGTGGAAAGGTTCCGCAGGCACCTGTATGGGAATCAGTGGTGCTCTGGGAATGGAGACGTTCGGTTTGCCTGCCATCTGACATGTATGACACTGTTTTACGTACTGTTTGACGTTGTTTACCATACCTGGCCAGTAGTAGTCTTGACGAATCCCATGGTAAGTCTTGTTGAAGCCGTAGTGGGAGAATGCTCCGTGGGCCAGGTGTAGAATAGTGGGCCGCAGGCTGGTGGGAATCACAAGTTGTTCGATGTTGGCCCAATCGTCCTCCTCCTTCAGTTTACTGGGTCTATATCTGCGGTAGAGCAAGTCGTTCTCTAGGAAGAACCCAGGAATACTGTCGGGTTGAGTCTCAGCCTGGAAAAACAATGGTGTTAAAGTAAGATCTTCCCTCTGCAACTTACGGAACTCCAACTTGGTCAGATGCGGGGGTAGTTTCTGAGGGTCTTGAGGGACAGCGGTAGCAGTAGAGTCAGCTGGCTGTGGACGTGCGGCTTGTGCACGGGTGGTCACGAGAACCGGAGGAGAAACTTCATCACTCTCTTGAACCTCTGCTGGAACATACTCGAGAATAGGATTTATTGGCACAGAGTTACACACCTGGGGTTTGTCCATGACGATCAGGTTGGTCGGTTGCAGGTCTTCTGCCAAGTCGTTGCCTAGGAGAAGTTGCACTCCAGGCATGGGAAAAGGCTTTTCCCTGACGGCGACTTGGACTTCCCCGTTCACGTAGGGACAATTCAGGTGGACTCTGGCGAGAGGGTATGGAGTGGTAGCAGTGAGGTCAGTGATGAAGACTGTTTCCCCGGTGTAGACTATGTTGGGCACAGCCGACTTCAAGATGATCGATTGTAGAGCCGCTGTGTCCCTCAAGATCTTCAATTTGAAACGTCCCTCCGGATTTGAACCGTTGGCAGAGACAGTTCCAGTATACAGGTGGTTACTGAAAAGAGAAAGATCATTAACATCAACACCAACATTCATCACAGGCTTACCGGACTTAGGAGGAGTTGGTTTGGGTCGTTGTTGGTCAGTGGTTCCCTTGTATTGAGACTTACCACACTTGTCTATGGTATGTCCATAGAGTCTACAATATTTGCAGTACAGTTGTGAACCAGCTTGATCGGGGCTCACCTTCTCGTAACTGTACCACGACTTCTTACTGGAGGATGGTTCAGGTGTCAGCCGGTGGATGAGGCTGTAAGTGTCAGCCGACTTAGCACACTTCAGGTAGTCGGTTTCTTCTTTATCTGCTAAGTAGAGGCGGACAGGAGGCGGCACACGTCTCAAGAATTCTTCAACAAGCATCAGGTTGACGAGTTCTGCAAAAGTAGAGACATGTGCTGCTTCCAGCCATTTCATGAAATACCTCCGTTTCGTGTTAGCAAACTCGAGGAAGGTAGTGGTACTTGCCTTCAGGTGGTCACGGAATT
Organism: Procambarus clarkii; assembly: GCF_040958095.1. NCBI lineage: Eukaryota > Metazoa > Arthropoda > Malacostraca > Decapoda > Cambaridae > Procambarus > Procambarus clarkii. Next base: position 37,384,328 of record NC_091161.1, read on the forward strand.
TCCTTCTATAACTTTCAGTAGAGAGGAGGTAGGCGTCTAACACTGCTTGTTTCAGAGTGTAGTAGTCATTCTCAGACGCCAAAGTACTGAGTGTGACTGCAGCTCTACCTGTAAGATGGACTCTGAGAAGTGTGGCCCATTGGTCGACAGGCCAACTGAGTTGATTAGCAAGGGTTTCAAAGGTGGTGAAAAAAACATCAACTTCTGCTTCTACAAAGGATGGCATTAACTTACTTGCATGTGATATATTAAAACTGACGGGAAGATTGGCAGTAGCTTGCTGGCGTTGAGCGAGGTGTGAAGTTTCCAACGTGTATTCCCGTTGACGACACTCAAGAGCCAGAGTCGCTTGTTGCTTGTCATGTTCACGTTGCATTTCCAACTCGCGTTGTTTGGTTTCAAGCCGTATGCGTTCCCGCTCCTGGAGTAAGGCAATCTCACGTTCTTGTTCTTCCCTTCGTATGGCAGCTGCTCGTTCTTGTTGTTCGAGGGCTTCCCTTTGCTGTTCGCGGGCTTCCTTTTGCTGCTCACGTTCAATCTTAGCCAGCTCTAGTTTAAGTTTCATCGTTGCCAAGTCAGTTTTATCTGCAATATAGTAAGTTTCATGAGTTTCAGAGTCTATCTTACCTTGCTCTAAATAGTAATCCAGCAACAGGTTGTGTAGGTCATTTTTGTTGGCTTGATAGGGAACTTCTAGTTGATACTCATGTGCAAGAGTTTGTAGTTCAGTCCTCTTGGCACGACTTAAAGTCCCTATTTCACCTGCTGGATTTGCACGGAAAGTTTGGAGACGAAACATGGTGAAATTAGCAAATAAAGGTACACGAATGTTCAATAATGAAATGTCAGAAACAGGACAACGTGGCAACTGGTACCTATCCTGTGTGATCTTTAACAATTAACGTTAAGTGAAAGATATTAAATGATTAAATTAAATCAAGGGCGCAGGAAATCTTGTACCCGGTACTCATGTAAGAGAATAAGGGCAAGAAAATCCTACTAACAAATGAAACAAAGTTTCGAAAACAAATGAAACAGTTAAATGCTTCAAAAGTAAAATTGGTAGTCCAAGGATGTAGGCATACCTTGCCAAGTCTCTAAAGGACATAAAGCAAGTTTTTCCTACTGAATTTAATATGATACTTACAGAATTAGCGAACTTTTGTGCTCTGAAAAAATAAGCTAATTCCCTACCGTTGTATGTATCATCATCTCTGACTGACGTGTAGGGGTGCGAGGTGTCAACTGGTGACGAGAACTGCTGCTGAGGTCCCAATTCAGCAACTAAGGTTCGAGCTAGAGGAACTATGGCCCTCTTTGTCCTCCTACAGTCAGATTGCAGAAGATTGGGTACTCTTGACCCGGGGCAGACCACAGTACCAGGGTACCAATATGATGATCTGTCAGAATGAGAAATATTCAAGGGACATAGATGGTAAATACGAGTAATAACATGGAGGGAGAGATGACCAATTAAGAGTATGACTGAGGCCTACAGTCACCACGTAATCCAAAGTTGTCTCACCTTCAC
>NC_091161.1:37388358-37403358 GCF_040958095.1 Procambarus clarkii
AGTGATGTCACGAAGGAAGGGGGTCCAGGCCGCGCGCTGCGCCAGCGCCGTGAGTCAGACACGACACGTCAAAGAGGTTGGACGTGCGACGATTGGTCCTGTCAGTTTGACAGTTGTTTCCCGCTCCCGTGGATTTACGCGTCACCTGAAGTCTGCCAGTACTCTGTGAGGTCTTCCCTAGTTCATGTGTTGAACCAGAGAGGGAATCGATTGAGCAACAAGTGCTCCAGTCAGGTACTGTGCAAGAAGAAGCAGTGAAGCCGTGCAGTGACGTATGTGACGTCTGTGGCAGTTCACCAGTTCGTGACAGCGTAGTGGCTGACAGAGCCACTGGGTAGCTGAGGAAGGCGAGGACTATTTGGGGAATCCGGACGACTGCAGCTGAGACGTAGGCGGCAGCCGTTGTTGGGAGAAGACGACGGCCAGGAGACCGACTCCAACCCTTCGAGAAGTCAAGAAGGAGGACGGACCTGCAGAGGAAGAAGGCACGGAGACGACGCGCTAAATGGTGGGACGACGAGTGGTTCCGGTAGGACACGACGACGTGTCGTGTGGGGGCGTTCCCGACACGAGGACCAGGAGCTACATCTCGACTCTCATCGGAGGATAGGTTGAAGTAGGTGTTTCTAGTTCCCTCCCCATTCCCCTTTAGTTAGCTATATTATTCGGCTATATTATCTAGCCTGAGGATTTTATATGTCGTGAGCAAGTCTCACCCGTGTCACAGTAAGGCACCAGTTTGCCGTGTAGTACTATCAAGAGTACTTATAATACTTATGTTTATTATTGGTGTGTGCAGGCACCAGGAACAAGTGATAAATTTACTGAGTTTTGTATATCTTTCTACAGATTTTGATGTGAACATATAGTGATAAATTATATATAATATTATGCCAGTATTTGGAGGTTAGGCTACGTGCCCAGAAACTATTTATTTTCCATGTATTGATGTTTGATTGGTATACACTATATATGTCTTATGTTCAAGCAGTGATTAATCATTTGTGAGTACAGTGAATTATTGCGTTATCGCCCACGAGAGAAAGTACTGAAAACTCCAGTGTTAATATTTCATAATATATTGTTGAATGAAGGGCAATGTAAGACCATTACTTTGAGTCATTGTAGCATTGATTGTAGAAACGACTGTTTGAGCCCGAGTATAGTGTAACTAAGTAATACGTGCTATTTGTGCCAATATCGAGTGTGCGAGTTTCTAGTAATATTGGAGAACTTAAAGAAACAGCGCGCGTGAATCTAGAAAACAAGCAATAATCTTTCGCGCGGGGGCCAGGCGATCAGCTGTTCTTGACACTTGACGAGGAGGGGAGGTGTTGCCACTTAGTGAGTGCATACTATTCGTGGGAACTACCGGCCGCTGCCAGGATCAGTTGATTTATTTATTATTGTTTGGCCTTGTGACATCTTTCATACATTTTAAGTAAAATACAAAATTACCATTGTGTTTATATCATTCCCTCCATTGATCTTGTGGCTATATTATACTGGAAAGCATAGAGTGATAACAGTAAGTACCTGCCTGATTCCTGATCTTTTGAGTGTGACCTTGCCAAGGCTACCACTAATTCAACCAGTCCACTGAGGTGTTACTGGCCACCTAAAACACCAGTTGGCGACCTTGTGGTTAACCGTAGAGCCCGATTGTTGGGGAGGGCACATGACAGTCAAGTGAACGAGTCGTGTTCCCACTCGTTCTCAATCAGAGGCCGTTGAGATTGACTGAGAGACACTCCTGGCATGCAGTGGCGCCGTGAGGATCGAGTGAAGACCCGCAGGGCTACGGTGAGTGACCTTGAGCATGACTATTGCTCACCCCAGAGTAAGAATAGAGTAGTGAAACCCCAACAATATATATATATATATATATATATATATATATATATATATATATATATATATATATATATATATATATATATATATATATATATATATATTCCCTGTGGGCGCCACAGGGAACGGACGCTGGGAGGAGGCTCTGCCAGCCATGTACCATTATCTTGTGACATCCTGACCCCACCGGGCCCAGACTTAACAGTGTGCAGTGTGAACATCCTGGGAAGGTGCGAGAGTGGCGGGAAGTGTCCAGGGTGAACTATCGCAAGCAAAAACAATCAAACAAGTGGATTGGCAGTGTGGAATCGTTTGAACTGCAGTGAGGGCCAACAAGGGCGCCCTGAGGGGCTCCCTCCGTTATGGTGGCGGGGGTGGGGGGTGGGGGGATGGGGTGTTGTTGTGCGGTCAGTCGAGGGGGGGGTGACCAGTGTGTAAGTGATTATGAAAATATCCCTGAAAAATAGATACCTCGGCTCTCGGGAAACTGGTATCGTGTTTTAAGTGCATCGAGTCCACAGTGAACCAGTTTATATTGTGCAGTGATATATCACGAGATTATACAAACATGTTAGTGTCACCCCTCTGACCCCCCCCCCCCACTCCCCATACCCGCTAGTGTGTACCGTCACCCAACCCAAGAGTCACCGTCTCCCCCCTGCCTCACCCCCAACCGCGACCGCTACCTCCCTGTGTCCACCCCCTCACGCTACTTCCGCCCAGCGCCCACCCTGAGCCCGCCCAGCGCCCACCCTGAGCCCGCCCAGCGCCCGCCCAGCGCCCACCCAGTGCCCGCCCAGCGCCTGCCCAACGCCCGCCCAGCGCCCGCCCAGCGCCTGCCCAGCGCCCGCCAGCGCCCTGCCAGCGCCCGCCCGGCGCCCACCCAGCCCCCACCCAGCGCCCGCCCAGCGCCCGCCCAGCGCCCGCCGATGTCGCAGGTCACGACTGACAGCCAGGCTTCTCTCAGCCAAGAGGAGCCATCAATCGACGACAGGTATGGCACATGCCAAGTGTGTGACAAGGTAAGGAGACTCAAGCGCAACGGAGATGTGCGCAAGCATGCTCACAACGGAACCGATTGTCCCGGTATGTGGTGCCCTCCCAAAGAGGGTATCAATCAAGGCCCCACTCCAGCAGTCAGGGAAAACACCTCCAACAGCTTCATTTCGACTGAGAATCTACTAGAAGCCATCAAAGCAACATCGGTTGGAACCTTGCAGCACATCCCCAAAGCTGCCCGGCCCCAGGCAGCAGCCAAACTATCCAGCCTCTTGAAAAAGGTCAATGACTCCCCCGGAACTATCCAAGCATGGCACAACCTTCTCCTGTTTGGAAACATATGCCTAGCTGTCCCTGCAAGGAGAGACAAATCACTAGCTTCGTCGGTCATTATGGCTATAAATAGTTTTCCTAGAGAGGACAACCAGGCACCCCTCCCCACCCGTGCCAAAAACACCCACCGCAGGAAAGGTATCAACAGCAGAACCGAGGCATCCAAAATCAGAGCAACAGTCAGCAAGAAAATAGAAGAAGGCAACACAATAGGGGCGATCAGAGTCATCACCAGTGAAGACACAGTTGCCACCAGGGATGCCAATACAGCACAAGCCCTGAGGGAAAAACACCCACCCAGAGCTCCTCGTGACGACAGTGTCCCCCTAGTCGGTGTCACCAGAGCAGAACCCCTGTGTGTGCTCGAATCCATGGTGCACAAAGCAGCTTTATCCTTCCCACCAGGATCAGCAGGTGGGTTCACAGGACTACGACCCAACCACATCAAACAAATGCTCAACCCTGCACTGGGAGACATTGCACAGGGCCTCCTGGTGGAACTAACTAGATTCGCCAACACATGTCTAGCTGGCAACATACCAGAGACCATACGGCCTCTCTTTTTTGGCGCTACCCTCTGTGCCCTGAGGAAAAAAGATGGAGGAATCAGACCGATAGCTGTGGGCAATTCACTCCGGCGTCTCGTCGCTAAGGCTGCTGCTAGAGCAGTTAGTCAGGCAGCAGCCGACATGCTGAAGCCAAAACAGCTTGGGTTTGGCATTCCCCAAGGGTGTGAGGCAGCGGCTCATGCAGCTACAGCCTACATTGCCAACATTACGAATGAAAAAGCCCTGATAAAGCTGGACTTCAAAAATGCTTTCAATCTGGTTAGAAGGGATGCAGTACTCAGTGCAGTTCATCGCCTTTTTCCTTCCCTCTACCCGTTTGTAAACTCATGCTACAGCAAGAATCTAACTCTGCTTTTTGGGGAACATGAAATTGAATCACAAGAAGGTGTCCAACAAGGTGACCCCCTTGCTCCTTTTCTGTTCTGCCTAGTTATTAAGGAAGTCACCGATAACCTGTCCAGTGAGCTCAACATTTGGTTTTTGGATGATGGTACTCTAGCAGGCTCCCCAGCCTCACTCTTGGACGACATAAGAATAATCCAGGAGCAAGGAGCAAGCCTAGGCCTCACCCTGAACCCTTCCAAGTGCGAAATAACCTCCACCAACCAGCACATAATAGACCAAATAAAGGTTGTTTTGCCTGACATTCATACAACCAACCCTGAGGACAGCACACTCCTAGGTGCTCCTCTTGGAAGAAATGCCATCGACGGGGTCCTCGATAAGAAGATCGCTGACCTGAAGAGGATGAACGAGAGGATTGAAGACATCGATGCTCATGATGCACTTTACCTCATCACCAGATGCTTGTCCCTCCCCAGGCTGACCTACTTTCTAAGATGTTCGCCATCTTTCAACAATATTAAATTAGAAGAGTATGACAGCTTGCTGAAATCAACACTGGAAAAAGCCCTCAATCTTTCCCTCAGCGACTCACAGTGGAAACAGGCCTCCCTTCCTGTCAGACTCGGGGGCCGTGGCGTGCGCACAGCAACACAAATTGCTGTACCAGCGTTCCTGTCCTCTTCAGTGGGGTCTGACAACTTGGTAAAGGAAATCCTACCTGAGCACCTAGTTCAACAGGCAGGGGTGCATGATCCCAGCTTCACAGACTGCACAACCAAATGGGTCTCTCTCGCAGGACCAGCACCCCAACCACCGCCTTCTGAAGCCCATAAGCAATCCAGCTGGGATCGCCCCATTGCCGACCAAGAAGCTGCAACTTTGCTAGAAGCTGCGACAACACCACATGACACTGCCCGACTTAGAGCTGTAGCAGCTCCCCATGCAGGTGATTTCCTATTAGCAACCCCAATGTCAGCAACCGGCACCCGTCTCACACCGCAGGCCCTCCGAATTGCCGTGGCTCTCCGCCTCGCTGCCCCAATCCACACCGAATACAGGTGTATTTGCAGCGAGGCAGAGGCCGACAGATATGGACGGCATGGCCTTCTTTGCCAAAGGACGGGAGGATGGCATGCAAGACATGGTGAGGTTAATGACATTATTAAGAGAAGCCTTACCACAGCCGGTTGTCCAGCAGCGAGAGAGCCCCTTTACCTAATGTCCCGCAACTCTGATGAGCCTGTCGGTCGCCCAGACGGAATTACGGTGAACCCCTGGAAGAATGGTAGACAGTTGGTGTGGGACTACACTTGCGTTTCAACTTTAGCCAATACCTATGTTGACTTCAGTGCTACACAAGCAGGAGGAGCTGCCAATCACCGGGAAGCGGCCAAGTCACGTAAATACAGAGACCTTGAGCACCACTACAATTTTGTCCCCATTGCCTCAGAGACACTTGGTGCGTGGGGTAAAAGTGCTGCTAGCTTTTTGAAAGAGTTGGGGTCTAAGCTAATCGAAACAACTAGAGACCCTAGAGCTGCCAGTTTTCTTTTTCAGCGCCTTAGTGTGGCAATCCAGAGAGGAAATGCTCACTGCATCCACGGTTCCTGCCCGCCATCTGAGGAGCTGGAGGAGCTTTTCAACTTGTGACAAGCAGCCTTGTACCCTGCATGTAATCAATATTGTAACTTTTTTTGTGTAATGACATTTTCAAATAAAGTTAGATAAATATACACACTTAACAAAAGAATAGGGGTGGTAGGAGAAGAAAATATCAAAGTGTTCAGTGAGGATCCACAAGGTCTTCTCTGAGTACTCTTTATTTTCTTCTCCGAGGCTATGGGTCCCTACACTTGCACCAGAGGTGGTACCCCTTCTAGGATTTTGAAAAAAAAAAAAAAATATATATATATATATATATGCGAACAAGCCTGAATGGTCCCCAGGACTATATGCGAATGAAAACTCACACCCCAGAAGTGACTCGAACCCATACTCCCAGAAGCAACGCAACTGGTAACTACAGGGCGCCTTAATCCGCTTGACCATCACGGCCGTCAAAAGGAAGTGATAGCCGAGGCTATTTGAGCCACTTCCCCGACGGCAACTCGGATGGTAATCTTGGGCATAGCATTTCACCAAATCACCTCATTCTTTGGGGCACACGTGAGGAACACAAATGCGAACAAGCCTGAATGGTCCCCAGGACCATAGTCCTGGGGACCATTCATAATTGCATAATAGACAAAACCCAAGATTCAAGAAGATTACAAATTCTTGAGGCAATTCACATAAGAATAGAGCGACCTACCATGAACACCCAAATCACGGAACTATTTACTCTACCCACCATGAGAGTAAGGACAAGACAAGAACATATCGATGCCAACACAGAAGACAATGTCCAACATAACAGGCCAATTACACTGGATTAATCTTTGTGTTTAGATAGGAGATGCCTCGTATGGGCCAATACGCCTTCTGCAGCCCCTATGTTTATCCCTTATGTATCCCCCCATGTTTTTCACCTTCATTGTATTATCACCTGACCTAATGCGGGTATAAAATCAACTAGTATTGTAAGATCTGTTCACTTGAGAATGAACCATGGAGGTTCGAAACGTCGTGCAAATTATACTAATAAGTGTAATACACTCTATAGTATATCACTGCTTTTCTTCACCTTAAAAGTACGAAAATGAGTTTTGGAGAACTCCTATTCCAATTAAGCCCTGATGCTAAGAAAATAGTTAGAGGGATAGAAGCCCTAAACCAGAAAATAATAAATACAGAATATGCGGTCATATTCAATGAAACATGTTTGAAAGAAAACCTGCTGCCAGTATACACAAATATATATATATATATATATATATAAATATATATTATATATATATATATATATATATATATATATAATATATATATATATATATATATATATATATATATATATATATATATATATATGTCGTACCTAGTAGCCAGAACTCACTTCTCAGCCTACTATGCAAGGCCCGATTTGCCTAATAAGCCAAGTTTTCATGAATTAATGTTTTTTCGTCTACCTAACCTACCTAACCTAACCTAACCTAGCTTTTTTTGGCTACCTAACCTAACCTTACCTATATATATAGGTTAGGTTAGGTTAGGTAGGGTTGGTTAGGTTCGATCGTATATCTACGTTAATTTTAAATCCAATAAAAAAAAATGACCTCATACATAATGAAATGGGTAGCTTTATCATTTCATAAGAAAAAAATTTGAGAAAATATATTAATTCAGGAAAACTTGGCTTATTAGGCAAATCGGGCCTTGCATAGTAGGCTGAGAAGTGAGTTCTGGCTACTAGGTACGACATATATATATATATATATATATATATATATATATATATATATATATATATATATATATATATATATATATATATATATATATATATATATATATATATATGTCGTACCTAGTAGCCAGAACGCACTTCTTAGCCTACTATACAAGGCCCGATTTGCCTAATAAGCCAAGTTTTCATGAATTAATTGTTTTTCGACTACCTAACCTACCTAACCTAACCTAACCTAACTTTTTCGGCTACCTAACCTAACCTAACCTATAGAGATAGGTTAGGTTAGGTTAGGTAGGGTTGGTTAGGTTCGGTCATATATCCACGTTAATTTTAACCCCAATAAAAAAAAAATGACCTCATACATAATGACATGGGTAGCTTTATCATTTCATAAGAAAAAAAATAGAGAAAATATATTAATTCATGAAAACTTGGCTTATTAGGTAAATCGGGCCTTGCATAGTAGGCTGAGAAGTGCGTTCTGGCTACTAGGTACGACATATATATATATATATATATATATATATATATATATATATTATATATATATATATATATATATATATATATATATATATATATATATATATACTATGCAAGCCCAATTTGCCTAACAAGCCAAGTTTTCATTAATTAATTGTTTTTCGACTACCTAACCTACCTAACCTAACCTAACTTTTTCGGCTACCTAACCTATAAAGATAGGTTAGGTTAGGTAGGGTTGGTTAGGTTCGGTCATATATCTACGTTAATTTTAACTCCAATAAAAAAAAATTGACCTCATACATAATGAAATGGGTAGATTTATCATTTCATAAGAAAAAAATTAGAGAAAATATATTAATTCAGGAAAACTTGGCTTATTAGGCAAATCGGACCTTGCATAGTAGGCCGACAAGTGCATTCTGGCTACTAGGTACGACATATATATATATATATATTATTAAATATGACCGAAAAAGTAAGATTAATAATTCTAACACGAATTTTCTCAATCTTTCGTACATTACGCTTCACTGTTGGAGGTAAATCAAAAATCACTTCTCCAAAATTCATTTTTATTTCTAGTCTGACGCGACACGGGCGCGTTTCGTAAAACTTATTACATTTTCAAAGACTTCACAAATACACAACTGATTAGAACTTGCGTTTCTCAGATTTTATATCTACATTTGAGTGAGGTGGGAAGGGTGATGTGGCATTAACACAAGACAGAACAATAGGGGATATTAATAGGGTATTAAAAGTATCAACACAAGACAGAACAGAAACAATGGGTATTGAATAGAAGTGTTTGTAGAAAGCCTATTGGTCCATATTTCTTGATGCTTCTATATTGGAGCGGAGTCTTGAGGTGGGTAGAATATAGTTGTGCAATTAATTGGCTGTTGATTGCTGGTGTTGACTTCTTGATGTGTAGTGCCTCGCAAACGTCAAGCCGCCTGCTATCGCTGTATCTATCGATGATTTCTGTGTTGTTTACTAGGATTTCTCTGGCGATGGTTTGGTTATGGGAAGAGATTATATGTTCCTTAATGGAGCCCTGTTGCTTATGCATCGTTAAACGCCTAGAAAGAGATGTTGTTGTCTTGCCTATATACTGGGTTTTTTGGAGCTTACAGTCCCCAAGTGGGCATTTGAAGGCATAGACGACGTTAGTCTCTTTTAAAGCGTTCTGTTTTGTGTCTGGAGAGTTTCTCATGAGTAGGCTGGCCGTTTTTCTGGTTTTATAGTAAATCGTCAGTTGTATCCTCTGATTTTTGTCTGTAGGGATAACGTTTCTATTAACAATATCTTTCAGGACCCTTTCCTCCGTTTTATGAGCTGTGGAAAAGAAGTTCCTGTAAAATAGTCTAATAGGGGGTATAGGTGTTGTGTTAGTTGTCTCTTCGGAGGTTGCATGGCTTTTCACTTTCCTTCTTATGATGTCTTCGATGAAACCATTGGAGAAGCCGTTATTGACTAGGACCTGCCTCACCCTACAGAGTTCTTTGTCGACTTGCTTCCATTCTGAGCTGTGGCTGAGAGCACGGTCGACGTATGCGTTAACAACACTCCTCTTGTACCTGTCAGGGCAGTCGCTGTTGGCATTTAGGCACATTCCTATGTTTGTTTCCTTAGTGTAGACTGCAGTGTGGAAACCTCCGCCCTTTTCCATGACTGTTACATCTAGAAAAGGCAGCTTCCCATCCTTTTCCGTCTCGTAAGTGAAACGCAGCACGGAACTCTGCTCAAATGCCTCCTTCAGCTCCTGCAGATGTCTGACATCAGGTACCTGTGTAAAAATGTCGTCAACATACCTGCAGTATATGGCCGGTTTCAAGTTCATGTCGACTAAGACTTTTTGCTCGATGGTACCCATGTAGAAGTTTGCAAACAACCTTCGACCTCGAGACACAAAAGAAGGTCACTACCAAAGATACCTTACAAGCAGAACTTATTGCAGAAGGAGGAAAGAATCGCGGCAACTACAGAAGCACCATACTGTCCCCCGAGCTTAAAGCGGCAGCTAAAAGCCTTCGTGAGAACAAGGAGATAGTTGTCAGGAGAGGTGACAAGTCGCCAATATATGTCATTCTTAAAAAAGACGAATATCTGGCGAAAATGAACATCATACTCTCTGACCAAACTAAGTTCCAAAGGGTAACGAAGGACACTACAGCCGAATTAAAAGCAAAGGTCAACAAACTGATCGAAACTGTAAACGCCAAGAAATCCGGACTCCACCTGCCAAAGATCATTGGGGAATATAAACCTGGATATGCGTATGGAAATGTCAAGACGCACAAGCCTGGAAACCCACTTCGGCCAATCATTAGCCAGATACCCACACCCACGTACAGACTGGCGAAGCGACTCAACGGCCTGCTGACTCCTTATGTTCCTTGCGCCTTCAGCCTGAAGTCTCCAAAGGAATTTGTGGACTTACTGCGGGGCGCACGGGCCACAGGGATAAGAGCCTCGTTGGACGTAGAATCGCTGTTTACCAACGTACCTGTGGACGAGACAATCGGAATGATAGCCGACAGAGTGTATCGTGATCCAGCCTGTACTCCTCTTGACATGCCAGAAAGTATTCTGAGGAAACTACTCCAAGCTTGTACTAAAGAGGCACCCTTCTTGAGCCCGGATGGGCACATGTATAAGCAAGTAGATGGGGTCGCCATGGGTTCTCCCCTAGGTGTCCTGTTTGCAAACTTCTACATGGGTACCATCGAGCAAAAAGTCTTAGTCGACATCAACTTGAAACCGGCCATATACTGCAGGTATGTTGACGACATTTTTACACAGGTACCTGATGTCAGACATCTGCAGGAGCTGAAGGAGGCATTTGAGCAGAGTTCCGTGCTGCGTTTCACTTACGAGACGGAAAAGGATGGGAAGCTGCCTTTTCTAGATGTAACAGTCATGGAAAAGGGCGGAGGTTTCCACACTGCAGTCTACACTAAGGAAACAAACATAGGAATGTGCCTAAATGCCAACAGCGACTGCCCTGACAGGTACAAGAGGAGTGTTGTTAACGCATACGTCGACCGTGCTCTCAGCCACAGCTCAGAATGGAAGCAAGTCGACAAAGAACTCTGTAGGGTAAGGCAGGTCCTAGTCAATAACGGCTTCTCCAATGGTTTCATCGAAGACATCATAAGAAGGAAAGTGAAAAGCCATGCAACCTCCGAAGAGACAACTAACACAACACCTATACCCCCTATTAGACTATTTTACAGGAACTTCTTTTCCACAGCTCATAAAACGGAGGAAAGGGTCCTGAAAGATATTGTTAATAGAAACGTTATCCCTACAGACAAAAATCAGAGGATACAACTGACGATTTACTATAAAACCAGAAAAACGGCCAGCCTACTCATGAGAAACTCTCCAGACACAAAACAGAACGCTTTAAAAGAGACTAACGTCGTCTATGCCTTCAAATGCCCACTTGGGGACTGTAAGCTCCAAAAAACCCAGTATATAGGCAAGACAACAACATCTCTTTCTAGGCGTTTAACGATGCATAAGCAACAGGGCTCCATTAAGGAACATATAATCTCTTCCCATAACCAAACCATCGCCAGAGAAATCCTAGTAAACAACACAGAAATCATCGATAGATACAGCGATAGCAGGCGGCTTGACGTTTGCGAGGCACTACACATCAAGAAGTCAACACCAGCAATCAACAGCCAATTATTGTACAACTATATTCTACCCACCTCAAGACTCCACTCCAATATAGAAGCATCAAGAAATATGGACCAATAGGCTTTCTACAAACACTTCTATTCAATACCCATTGTTTCTGTTCTGTCTTGTGTTGATACTTTTAATACCCTATTAATATCCCCTATTGTTCTGTCTTGTGTTAATGCCACATCACCCTTCCCACCTCACTCAAATGTAGATATAAAATCTGAGAAACGCAAGTTCTAATCAGTTGTGTATTTGTGAAGTCTTTGAAAATGTAATAAGTTTTACGAAACGCGCCCGTGTCGCGTCAGACTAGAAATAAAAATGAATTTTGGAGAAGTGATTTTTGATTTACCTCCAACAGTGAAGCGTAATGTACGAAAGATTGAGAAAATTCGTGTTAGAATTATTAATCTTACTTTTTCGGTCATATTTAATAATATATATATATATATATATATATATATATATATATATATATATATATATATATATATATATATATATATATATATATATATATATATATATATATATATATATGTGTGTATATATATATGTATATATATATATATATATATATATATATATATATATATATATATATATATATAATATATATATATATGTATATATATGTATATATATATATATATGTATATATATATGTAATATATATATATATATATATATATATATATATATATATATATATATATATATATATATATATATATATGTATATATATATATAGGTATATGCGAACAAGCCTGAATGGTCCCCAGGACAATATGCAACTGAAAACGCATGAGGAACGCATTTCTGTTCCTCACGTGTGCCCCAAAGAATGAGGTGATTTGGTAAAATGCTATGCCCAAGATTACTATCCGAGTGCCGGCGGTGGGGTGGTTCAAATAGCCTCGGCTATCACCTCATTATGTCCGGTCGTGATGGTCAAGTGGATTAAGGCGTCTTGTACATACCAGTTGCGTTGCTCCTGGGAGTATGGGTTCGAGTCACTTCTGGGGTGTGAGTTTTCAGTTATATATATATATATATATATATATATATATATATATATATATATATATATATATATATATATATATATATATATATATATATGTCGTACCTAGTAGCCAGAACTCACTTTTTGGCCTACTATTCAAGGCCCGATTTGCCTAATAAGCCAAGTTTTCCTGAAAATATATATTTTTTCTAATTTTTTTCTTATGAAATGATAAAGCTACCCATTTCATTATGTATGAGGTCAATTTTTTTTTATTGGAGTTAAAATTAACGTAGATATATGACCGAACCTAACCAACCCTACCTAACCTATCTTTATAGGTTAGGTTTGGTTAGGTAGCCGAAAAAGTTAGGTTAGGTTAGGTTAGGTAGGTTAGGTAGTCGAAAAACAATTAATTCATGAAAACTTGGCTTATTAGGCAAATCGGGCCTTGCATTGTAGGCTGAGAAGTGCGTTCTGGCTACGAGGTACGACATCTATATATATAAATATATATATATTATTAAATATGACCGAAAAAGTAAGATTAATAATTCTAACACGAATTTTCTCAATCTTTCATACATTTCTTTTCACTGTTGGAGGTAATTCAAAAATCAATTCTCCAAAATTCATTTTTATTTCTAGTCTGATGCGACACTTGAGCGCGTTTCGTAAAACTTATTACATTTTCAAAGACTTAACACATACACAACTGAATAGAACTTACATATCTCCGATTTGTTTATATCTACATTTGAGTGAGGTGGATGGGGTGAGGTGGTATTTAATAGGGTATTAATTTCATCAACACAAGACAGAACACGAAACAATGGGTATTGAAATGGAAGTGATTGTAGAAAGTCAATTGGTCCATATTTCTTGATGCTTCTATATTGGAGCAGAGTCTTGAGGTGGGTAGAATATAGTTGTGCATTAATTGACTGTTGATTGCTGGTGTTGACTTATTAATGTGCAGTGCCTCGCAAACGTAAAGCCGTCTGCTATCGCTGTATCTATCGATGATTTCTGTGTTGTTTACTAGGATTTCTCTGGCGATGGTTTGGTTGTGGGAAGAGATTATATGTTCCTTAATGGAGCCCTGTTGCTTATGCATCGTTAAACGCCTAGAAAGAGATGTTGTTGTCTTGCCCATATACTGGGTTTTTTGGAGCTTACAGTCCCCAAGTGGGCATTTGAAGGCATAGACGACGTTGGTCTCTTTTAAAGCGTTCTGCTTTGTGTCTGGAGAGTTTCTCATGAGTAGGCTGGCCGTTTTTCTGGTTTTATAGTAAATCGTCAGTTGTATCCTCTGATTTTTGTCTGTAGGGATAACGTTTCTATTAACAATATCTTTCAGGACCCTTTCCTCCGTTTTATGAGCTGTGGAAAAGAAGTTCCTGTAAAATAGTCTAATAGGGGGTATAGGTGTTGTGTTAGTTGTCTCTTCAGAGGTTGCATGGCGTTTCACTTTCCTTCTTATGATGTCTTCGACGAAACCATTGGAGAAGCCGTTGTTGACTAGGACCTGCCTTACCCTACAGAGTTCTTCGTCGACTTGCTTCCATTCTGAGCTGTAGCTGAGAGCACGGTCGACATATGCGTTAACAACACTCCTCTTGTACCTGTCAGGGCAGTCGCTGTTGGCATTTAGGCACATTCCTATGTTCGTTTCCTTAGTGTAGACTGCAGTGTGGAAACCTCCGCTCTTTTCCATGACTGTTACATCTAGAAAGGGCAGCTTCCCATCCTTTTCCATCTCGTAAGTGAAACGCAGCACGGAACTGTGCTCAAATGCCTCCTTCAGCTCCTGCAGATGTCTGACATCAGGTACCTGTGTAAAAATGTCGTCAAAATACCTGCAGTATATGGCCGGTTTCAAGTTCATGTCGACTAAGACTTTTTGCTCGATGGTACCCATGTAGAAGTTTGCAAACAGGACACCAAGGGGAGAACCCATGGCGACCCCATCTACTTGCTTATACATGTGCCCATCCGGGCTCAAGAAGGGTGCCTCTTTAGTTCAAGCTTGGAGTAGTTTCCTCAGAATATTTTCTGGTATGTCAAGAGGAGTACAGGCTGGATCACGATACACTCTGTCGGCTATCATCCCGATTGTC
Organism: Procambarus clarkii; assembly: GCF_040958095.1. Lineage (NCBI taxonomy): Eukaryota > Metazoa > Arthropoda > Malacostraca > Decapoda > Cambaridae > Procambarus > Procambarus clarkii. The sequence continues at coordinate 37,403,123 of NC_091161.1, forward strand.
TCGTCCACAGGTACGTTGGTGAACAGTGATTCTACGTCCAACGAGGCTCTTATCCCTGTGGCCCGTGTGCCCCGCAGTAAGTCAACAAATTCCTTTCGAGACTTCAGGCTGAAGGCGCAAGGGACATAAGGAGTCAGCAGGCCGTTGAGTCGTTTTGCCAGTCTGTACGTGGGTGTGGGTATCTGGCTAATGATTGGCCGAAGTGGGTTTCCAGGCTTGTGTGTCTTGACATTTCC
>NC_091161.1:37408358-37543358 GCF_040958095.1 Procambarus clarkii
ACGACTTAAAAACTTAGGAATCAACTCCTTATCTTTTCTGAGCACGGTTTTAAGAGTTTTGTTGAAATGAGCAATAACTCTTTCAATAGGGTCACTATTAACAGGTAAGTAAGTGTCTCTGTCCTCCAATAACTGGTTCATTTTTTGGACATAGTCAATAGTAGTTGGTATTACCATATTCTGAGGGTCTAGTAAATCTTGCCCCAGCCCTGAAGAACCTTAATATTAATCTAGTGTTCAAAAATGATAATACAGTTAAGTCCATGTTAATTAAGAACTCGCCCTCGTCTGTAGCAGGTTGTGTGTATTCCATCCCTTGTAATGAGTGTGCATGTGTTTACATCGGCCAGACTGGTAAATCTCTTTCCTCGCGTTTAAAACAGCATTCATACGCTATTCGTACAGCCCAGCAATCCAGTGCATTGTATTTACATTCCAGTTTATGTAATCATTCTATCGACTTCACAGGGGCAAAATGTATTGTTAAAAGTAAGGATTTTGTTGAACGAAACGTGATCGAGTCTGCTCTGATCAAACATTGTAACAACAGCCTTAATGTGAGCCCCGGTATGTACAAGTTGGATCCCTATTTAAGCCTCAATATAGCACGTCAAAACAATATAGCAATCATTTAAACACGTATGGCACTTGGAGATATTAAAAGGAGCTGCCTTGTATGGGCCAATAGGCCTTCTGCAGTTACCTTCTTTCTTATAATTCCTTTCCTCCACTTATTTTTGGTGGTCAGGTGATCTGCCCAGGCGGATATAAAGGTCTGATCAGCAAACTTATCTTCATTCTACTTTGCTCTGATGAAGGCGAATTAGCCGAAAACGCGTTAAGCATTTTCTATTTTTCATATGTGGTTATTCTGCATATATATATATATATATATATATATATATATATATATATATATATATATATATATATATATATATATATATATATATATGTGTGTGTGTGTATATCACGAAAATAAACACGTGATTAAGAATGTGACAATGTCAGACCACGGAGGAAAAATGAAACAGGAATTTCCTTAAGTACTTTCGTATATTAAATACATCTTCAGAAGGTCACCTTCTGAAGATGTATTTAATATACAAAAGTACTTAAGGAAATTCCTGTTTCATTTTTCCTCCGTGGTCTGACATTGTCATATATATATATATATATATATATATATATATATATATATATATATATATATATATATATATATATATATATATATATATATATATATATATATATATATATATATATATATATATGTATATATATATATATATATATATTTATATATATATGTATATATATATATATATATATATATATATATATATATATATATATATATATATATATATAATATATATATATATATATATATATATATATATATATATATATATATATATTATATATATATAATACATACATATATATATATATATATATATATATATATTTATTTTACAATGCGAACAAGCCTGAAAGGTCCCCAGTACTATATGCAACAATATATTACTATATTATGGTAGCAGTCTTTTTTGTAAACATATGTTGTTAAATATGACCGAAAAAGTAAGCTTAACAATTCTAACACAAATTTTCTCAATATTTCTGATGTTTCTTTTTACTGTCGATGGTAATTGAAAATCTAATTCTCAAAAATTCATTTTTATTTCTAGTCTGACGCGACACTTGAACACGTTTCGTAATAACTTATTACATTTTCAAAGACTTTAATTTACACACACACACACACACACACACACACAACTGTAACCAGAAAACATTAAACAGAATTTTACTTTTGCTAACATTAATTAAACAGCTTGTCTTATATACTCGCATTTGGGTGAGGAGATATGCTGCAACAGTTTTGGATGAGGTGAACAAACTTTTGACCAACACAAGACAGAACACGGAGCAATGGGTATAAATTGGATAAAGGAGAGGGAAGAATGGAAGTAACTGCAAAGGGCTTATTGGCCCATACTTCCTCCTGATGCTTCTATATTGGTACGGAGTCTTGGGGGATCAGAGCAAAAAGGGGAAAAGTGGCACCCTGATACAAATGAAAAGGTACTCCCTACCTGCAGATCCACCACTTCACAAGGCGCAATGTAGTCACAATGCTACTCCACTTGACGGTCATGCTATCGGAAGAAGCAATACTTTAGAGGTCCTGAAGGACGTAACTGGCCTCAAACCCGCTGACATTTGTCAGCAAGGTGAAGATATCGTGCTCTACTTTGCATGTGAAGAAGAGCTAGAAAAACTCCTCACTAACGATGCCTTTCTTCGCAAAGAGCACTACCTACTATTATAGTTTGTGTGTTGGTGGTGTTGTCGTCGTTGATCCGTCTCTACGGACAACCCAACTCACAACTCAGTAGAGTGTTTATACTTTACCAGGAGATCACCCTGGGCGCCTCTGGCTCTTGGAGAGGGGTTCAACGTCACTCGTTTAGGGGATGCGGCTCCAATACTTAGCCTCGTTGTCACGTGCACACACCCACTCGAGCCGCTGTGACTCCCCACTCTCTCCTTAGGTGATATGATCTCCTCAATCCCCTATTGACTTATTAGTATTACCTTCTACCCCATCCACAGCAGTGGTTCTTGGTTCTTTCTCTCTCCCTCTCTCTCTTCTTCTGTACTATTTCATGGGAAGCCTCACTAGGACAAGGGCAAACACCAGCAAATTGGAATACATTTACTGGACAAAGCACATACACAATACATACACACATATAATAATAATGAATGCTATACTCTATACTATTACAATCAGGTTGCTCTCCAACACCGTCAGAACTCTATCATCAGCCTATCAAGTAGTATCCTATCTCCTGGTTCACCACCTGATATTATCAACCTCCTCAAGTAGATCAAGTCTACATACACTGTTGCACTATCAGCAAGAGAATATATATATATGTATCTATAAATGTGTACAAAGAAAATCAGCATGTGAATGCAATAACATATATCAGTATAAATGTTCCTTGATACACAACAATGATCAATCGATCACTCTATCAGTCCTAGAACACATACATCTGTAGGTAATCCAGCCTACGACTGTAACTCTAAACTTCAGTATAAAACACTCCTTGACATAAGAATGCAAACAATTACTCACCTCTCATTGCGTCTTGCACGCTAATGACAACCAAACACTATCAACCCCCTACAAGTAATCCACCAGAACTTCCCTTCCACCTCTGGAAGTTCACTACCCTGATATCTTTAGGTTCTTCCGGGCTTAACTACCAGGATCCTCTGCAGCTCCTCCAGGCTGCTACCATGAAATTTCCTTGAGCAACTACGGTGCTTCACTACTTCTGCTAGGGTCCTCCACAGCTCTCCTGGCTGCTACACCACAAAGTTCCCTCGAGCAACTATGGTGCTTCACCACCTCTACACGAGCACGTGACACTCCTTTTCGCTGCTTCTCCTCACCACTCGAGGTCCTCTCCTCCACTACCTTGGAGTCTCATCAATTACTCCCTCTGTGCTGGCTTCGAAGTTCTCAGCAACTTCTTCCCCAAAGATACACCTGCAACCCATGGACACTCCAATAAAAATGTTTCCCCTTTAACACATAAGCAAAAATAATCACACAATATGTTTGCCTTAAACCTCTATCTGTCCTCTACATACTGTGAGAGTGGACTCCCCCGTTGGGCGGGTCCATGCTCCTCCTCGACCGGTGGGCCTCACTCCGGGAGGGGCCTTCGCCGCCAGGAGCTCTCAGTCACCTGCCAGCGCTCAGAGAGGACGGACGTCGCTCCGTGTTCCTCCCTCTCCACTCTCTTATTTTAGGCTTTCTGCCTTATCAAAACATGTCTAACTTAAAAATAAACATCGCTACTGTCGCTGGGCACACGACCAATTACAAACAATCACTATGAACTGGCTTAAATCGTGCTTACCACAGATTGTCTGGTCGAGGGCGTTCCTCCCTCTGACAGAGCCTGGTCAGGGCGATTCCACAGCCCACGAAAATGTCTCTGGGCGGCTTAATACTCTTCCCGTCGACCAGGACTTGAGACCACAACGTTCCCAGCTCGATTCTACAGCTGGCACGTCTACACACTTCTCTTCTCTTGGAGATATATCACTAGGGGTTCCTTTCTGACGGGAGCTCAATCGGAGCGCGGCTTTCCCCCTGCGATGTCTGGCCTCGAGTGAGGTCAAAGCCCTCCAGAAACGAGCCTCACGCCTCCAGCAAAATATCCACATCTCCTAACCAGTCATTTATCTATTTCCTTATTTACTACCAATAATATTAATCTCCGTGTAAAATTTACCCAATTATTTTTACATATGAATCTTCATATCTGTATTTCCGACCTCCTATTCAGGTCAGGCTTGGTAGAATAATTCTCAAAGGGGAGACTCGTTTTTCGGCTACCTGGGATCATAACACTACATCCTCACTTCCCACGTCAGTTCCTGGCCGGAAGAACTGTTTTTACCAGCAGGACTACCCGGTAGATCGCTGAGCGACCTCAACATCATATCATAAACAATATCGAGGACGAAAATCCAAACCTGTCGGTATTCAACCTAGAGTTCTGCAACACCGACAAAACATCAATGAAGATTACGTTCACCACCATAGCTGCGGCCACCCAGGCTGCCACACAAGGATTCTACTGCTTCGGCCTAAAAATACCACCCCACCAAATAAAAAAGGAACGATACCATGAGATCCAGCAGTGCTTTAAGTGCTACGTGCTCTCCCACCCGACCAACAAGTGTCAGCACCCTGTCCAGAGGTGCAGCCTGTGCGCACTGGACCATCACTACTCCATATGCAAGGCAACAGTCCATCACTGCTTGCTCTGTGATGGCAATCACCCCGCAATTTCCTACCGCTGCCCCCGCAGACAGGAAATCATCAAGACCCAGGTTGAAGCCAAAAGAAAAAACTCGTCTACCTCTTCGACCAGAGCCCCTAGCGTTCAACTCACCACCTTAGCTCTCACTAGTCGACCATAAGACTTTCCGGTCCTACCAACATGTGGCTCCTCCCAGCAGGCGACACAGCCTTCTCATTCGGGACCCAAGGTCCCCAAGGTCCCACAGGCTCCTTCACAGCCCCCTGCATCACGTGCAGGCATCATCCCTGGTCTTCTTAAACTAGCGGAAAGGCTTGCAGGACCAGACAACCAGCGCTTTGTCAGTGAACTAAACGCATTATACATAGACAATGGCCTGGCCCCCATCATAGCCACTAGCGTAAATCTCACTGCCTCCTCTACCACTCCGGAGATTACCACCAGGACGACCAGGTGGTCAACTTCAACACCGACTCCAGGACCGCCCATGACCCGGGCGACACAAACAGGTAATTCCTTCTCCAGCTCCCAACACTCCTACCATCACTATCTCAGCAGCCGCGCTAGCAGACGTGCTGTCTACAAACGATAACAGCACCACCAGCGCTCCTGAAATAGCTACAACCACCAATCAACGACACCTAAACCTACCTAAGACTGCGAGGCGAAAGACAAAAACGTCCACTACGGAGGTTACGGACTCCTCAGACGAGGAAGTAGGAGCTCCACTGCCGCATCACAAATACGACACGGTTCAAGACTTCCTCATGGAGGCCACGTCACCAAACTCTAACGACAGCACTGCTCAGCCAAAGTCGCAGGCAAAGAAAAAACGGAAAACCTAGAGGTCTACACTAACCCCACCAGCTCCATAACTGTGTAGAGGTGACCCACGTGTTACAACAATAGTACAGTAATTCACCTGGAACTGTCGTCGTAGGGAGAGGAAGGGCTGGTAGGGTAGGTGGAGCAAGTCTAGGCTCCTCAGGAAGGGTAGGACAGAGGGAGTCAATGCCTCTTAGGGGTCCTATGGGCACATATCCTAAGTGCCAGTGGTGCCGGGCAGGCGTCGTCCGCGTTGGGTCACATGCAGTTCAAATCTGGCCCACTCGGCCTGCGCGGGCTGCCGCGCGGGTAGGCCGTGCGCTGTCGTCGTCCACCAATCAGGGCACAGCCCTGCCTATACTGTAAAATGTCTCCTTGGCGGGCACTTTGAATGTGGTTCCCTCAACACTCCTCCCGTCCCTATAGAACAATGGGTATGTTGGAGGGAAAACGTTTCACTATATACAACATGTCTTTTTTGTAAAAAAGTCTGGTTTCATGAATGGGTCCTATTACAATTATTACCCGTATTATCTTTGCACTGTACACGAACATTACGATTATTACCCGTATTATCTTTGCACTATACACGAACTGTTTCAACATTGCATACACTACACTATTCCCTTTCCTTTTTTCTTTTTTTTTTTCTTTTCAGCTTCACTCTTAGGAATTTACTCTGTCCTAACAATATTCCTCGCACCGAAGCGCTGCTCCTTGAATGTGAGTCCTTTGACAGAGCAACCCTCTTCCCACATCTCACCCCCAGGATCCCAAGGGAAAGCAATTGGATCTATGCCTTCCAAGAACTGACCAAATGCTAGTTCATTCTTTATTTTCTTCTGAGCCCTCCTTTCCACATTGTGTCTTAACGGGCCCCACTTCCTGTGAGAATTTTGCTTTGCTTCCTGATCCAGACCTGTTTGTTCAGTAGTGGCATGGTCCCGAATTGCCACTTTTGTCCTGCATTGGATTCCTGAAGGAGCCTCACTTGACGAGTTCTCACTTAGCATAACCAAACTCTGTTGGTTGTATGTGTCTGATGTGCTAATGTCCATGTCCCCCCTGTCAGTGTGAGCCGAGATGTCTTCCACACCTCTAGACAATATCTGGTCAGCATCTTGCTCCGATGCCCCTCCTTGGCCTGTTATGCACTGGGTCGGATTTAGACCGAATGAGCCGACCCGGCAGCGTTTAAAGACGAATTCTGGTCCTTGAATGAAACATGTGGCCTGTTGCCCGAGGTGTCCCCGTGCTGGCGGACTGCTTCCTCATCCCTTTCGGATTCCTCACAGTCCCGAGCAAAATGACCCTCTTTCCCACACCTGTAGCACTGAACAGGTCGCCTAGGGGATGGGCTACGGCGATGCTGTAGTGACATAAGAGCAACTGTAAGGTGCCTCAAACTCTCACACACCTGGTCCAATCTCCCGTTGGTCTCTGAGATACCTGCTACCAAGGTGTCCAACTTCGCCTCCACGCCCCTGGAAGATAAAGGATGCGAGCCCGCACTCGATGGTCGGCAAGTGTTGATTCCAAAACCTGAAGAGCTGGTAGCCGGTGACGTGCCTGGGGAGCTGGGAAGGGCGAGTGTCGAGCGCCGAGAAGCGTCATTACTCCTGGGTGGCCGCTCATACTGGGAGTACCTTCCCACTGCATTCACTCGCACTGCTGGACCTTGGGGCACTCGGTGATGGGAGTCGTATCCTTTGGAACCTGAGGAACCGTGGATCGCTATGGCATTGTGCTGGAAGGTTTGGGCCCGATCAATAGCCTCCTCCATGGAGGAGTTCCTCGCATTGGAAATGTATCCTGCCAGACTCTTATCCTGTAATCCCTGGCCAAATCTCATTACTGCAATTTGTTCCACTTCCCATCGTGGCACATGTTTGTAGGCCCGATGAGCCAAGTGATGGGCCCTATCTGCCCAATCAGCGATATCCTCTTCTGGTTCCTGCTGAGCCTGGTTAAACTTCATCATGGCTACATCCAGAACTTCCCTATCGCCAAATCGCTTGATCATCTTATGCATCATGCGATTATAATCGATCGACGGTTCTCTGTCCAGTAAGTAATTGTAAAAATCACTTGCCTTACCCTTGAGGCACCACCCTAACTGTGTCAATAACGTAGGTCCGCTCCAGTCCTTTTCCGAGGCATAAGACGTGAAACGGCGGTAGAAGGTGGCCCAATCTGACTTCCCGTCATAGTCCAACGCCCGAGGTGGTGTGCGGAAGGTCTCTTTCTGTTGGCGATAACCTGTCTGCCTGCTGCGGGATAGAGAGGCATCCGAATCGGAAGTCAGAGAGCTGTGTGACGAGTGTCGAGCTGTCCGTCTCCTTGATCGAGCCGATCGATGGCGGGAGGGGCTCCCCTGCCGAGTACCTTGCTGGCCACTAGCCCTGGAGTAAGCTGGTGACTGAGGTCGACGTCCACGTTGGCTGCTGCTGGCGGCACCCCTAGAGGAGTGGCGGGTTCCCGTTTCGCTGGACGAGGACGATGAACGACTTCCTGCCCCCTGACCTAAGGGCCCGGGGCCCTGTTGGGACGGGTACACCTCAAACGATATAGCAGCCATCAACTCGGGTTTGGCCTGAAGGCGGTTGATATCATAAATGTTGTCCTCCGTGATCACGTGGCGATGCCGAAACTTGATAATGCGAGCGGCCAATTTATCTCCTACACCCGGTAGCAGCTGCAGCTCAGCAGCCGAAGCAGAGTTTATCTTGATTAGAGCCATTGTGCTGGTGTCGAAAGTTAAAGCTCTGATATATCGTGCCACACCTGGTAATAAGCCTTAGATCTGGGGCCAGGCACCTCACATGTATACAAAAAAAAAAAAAAAAAAAACACAGACACCAATGGCCACACTTAAGGTTCCAATGTTCAGAGATAGGGATAAATGTTCCACAAGGAAAAATAAGCACTGCACAGTCAATAATGTAAATGATGGGGCCAGGTGGGTTTCAAGCAACATAAAACACTGCACACTTAATTGGTACCTAAATCCCTTGAGGCTTAGACAAAAACTGGGCACTTACTGCACTTGCAAAGCTGGAAAATCTGATATGGCAGGCACTTTGAGGAACTTTGACAAGCAATGTGCTTGATTTTCATAAGCACTGGGCTGAGGGTTCTCAAAAACACTTTTTTCAGGTGAACGTGTGGAACTGTGTGCAGGGCGGATCACCATCCACCTTAAATCTGGTATGAACACAAACTCACTGGCTCACTTAATGTATCTCTTCCCCTTGAGCCGTTACTTCTGTAGAAAGCCTAGAACAGGTTACGTCTAGTTAACAGTAGAGATGAGAAAATAACAGACCTGTAGCAAGCACCCTGCAGAGCTGGGACCAGCGTCGCTGTAGTAAACACGCTGGAGACGGATGCGCTCGGGAACGACAGCCTGAAATCCTCCGCGAGCGGATTCGTAAACAATACAGGTCGGGTATGCTCATGAACGGTGGCCCGTATTCCGTGTGAATGGTGGTACTCGTCTCCCCTTCTTCAAAGAACTTGGGGGCCGCGGGAATCGGTGCTTGGGGGACAAGACAATAAAATGCAACAAATCCGGAGAAATAATCCGTATAAAACACTGATAACTGGAACTTATGGAGAATCTTGGGGGATTGCACGAGATGTGGAATAAAACATATGCACAAAAAAACAGGGGTTGAAATATCTTGGGCACCGCTATTGAACAACAAACCGAAGAACATCTATGGTGCAACCAAAGCCAGTAATTCGAGACTGGAACCGTTGAACACTATCTAAGACGTCTTGACTGAAGTCGGCAGAACGATGATGCAGATATCTTGGCGAGGTCCTCTTGATCACCGCGTGGGAACGTTTACTCACTGCGCCAATGTAGAGGTGACCCACGTGTTACAACAATAGTACAGTAATTCACCTGGAACTGTCGTCGTAGGGAGAGGAAGGGCTGGTAGGGTAGGTGGAGCAAGTCTAGGCTCCTCAGGAAGGGTAGGACAGAGGGAGTCAATGCCTCTTAGGGGTCCTATGGGCACATATCCTAAGTGCCAGTGGTGCCGGGCAGGCGTCGTCCGCGTTGGGTCACATGCAGTTCAAATCTGGCCCACTCGGCCTGCGCGGGCTGCCGCGCGGGTAGGCCGTGCGCCGTCGTCGTCCACCAATCAGGGCACAGCCCTGCCTATACTGTAAAATGTCTCCTTGGCGGGCACTTTGAATGTGGTTCCCTCTACAACTGGTATAGCCAGCCCTCCAGACTGAAAACCATCATGAAGACCCCCATCCATCGCCACATCTCTAGTGTCAGCCACTGATACAGATAATGGCTCTAAAGAGCCTCCCCTTACGGGCTCACCATAGCCCGTGCTACTGGAACTTATCGTTCTGAGTAGCGAATCTTAAACAACAAACAACAGATCCACCATTTTGTGGAGGACGCTAACCTAGTGCGGATTGGGTGACTTTGGTCACGGGCGACCAATCAAAACCCGCAGTGCGTCACCGAGTTCCCCATGCAGGCGGGCAACGCCAACGTCAGCTCTCGTCTGACTGTGAGAGGGAGAGGACGTTTCTCGGTCAGCTCTCGAGGATTTGAGGCTCTAGAAGCCTTACTCAGTGGATTAAACTAGCCATCGCAGCCCACCATTGTTATTGAAGACCCTGTGCTTCCGCGAAGCAAGAAGCCAAGTTCATTGAGCAGACAATGCCAAAACTTGAAGAAACGGTCGGCGACGACGCTGGAGAGGCGCTGCATGATGCTGGAGGGGTCTGGAAGGTGCGGTGGGCAGGCCTGGCTGTGACCGGGTCACATTCACTGAGGATTTTGGAGGGACGACACCGTTCGTAGAGCAAGGAGCAACGCCTTGCGGAAGGGACGAGTGTGTGCATACAGTGATTAGTTCAGTGCCCACTTGTGAACCAGGATTGGGATATCTGAATCTCTGGGAGTGGTTCGCGACGACGCGAAGGCTTCACTACACCTGAGGACTGGTGGAACATTCCTGGATCGTCAAGGACCGACTCAGGAAGCGTGGAAACCTCACACTATCGAGGGACAGGCGTCGTGAGCCAGGAATGTTAAGGTAGATCAACTTCCCTCCCATTACCCCTTGTTTGAGTAGGCTAGAAAGGCCACGATATTTACCTATGTATGTTGCAGTATAACGTTGTTACATTAGTAGTAGGATAGGCTGCAGGGCAGATGGGGTCAGGATTATGGGAACCTTAGAAATGTTTTTAATGACTATAATTGGACAGATTTGTTGGTAGGCAAGGAAGTGAATGAGATGTATGTCAAGTTTTGTGAAATATATGGTAAAGGCACAAAAAAAATTATACCAAAACGGAGATGCAGAACTAGGAAACAGGATTGGTTCAACATAAATTGCGAGAGGGCCAGAGACCAAAAGACACAAAAATGGAATCAATACAGGAAGAGGCCAAACCCCCCAAACATACCAGTGATACAAAGATGCGAGAAACAACTACACGGCAGTGAGGAGAGAGGCAGAAAGAAATTTTGAAAAAGGGATTGCAGACAAATGTAAAACAGAACCAGGTCTATTCTATAAATTCATAAACAACAAATTGCAGGTAAAGGATAATATTCAGAGGTGGGGGGGGGGAGCTTTTGGGGAGAGCTTGTGGGAGGGAGAGAGCTTATGGGGGAGCTTGTGGACACATATATAGCTTATATATAACCAGACAACAGTATGACAGAAACAACATGGCAGTTAATAACATAATTGAGAGGGCAGCTTCTGCTGCCTGTTGAAATCGATCTCATCTGCTCATCATGGAGGACTTAAATCATGGAAGGATAGACTGGGAGAACAAGGAACCGCATGGAGGAGAGGATACATGGGGAGCCAAACTATTGGAGGTGGCGACAAGAAACTTCCTAAGCAAACATGTTAGGGAACCCACTAGGATGAGGGGAAGTGATAAACCAGCGAGACTCGACCTAGTCTTCACTCTGAATGACTCCGACATAAGGGAAATTGACTTCGCGGCCCCAGTAGGAATGAGCGATCACAGTGTACTGACGTTTGAGCATCTTGTCGAAGAAGGGCTAAAGTACTCGAAAAAGGAAACTGAAAGCAAAGGGCTAGCATTCCGTAAGGGAAATTATGAGGAGATAAGAAAATTCCTAAAGGATGTAACATGGGAATCAGAGCTAAGGGGAAAGACAGCGTTAAGACATGAAGAAATACATCACGCAGAACTGCAAGGATGCAGCAGAAAAATATATCCCGGCCCAAAAGGTGAAAACTGAAATGCAAGAAAAAGAAACCCATTATTTAATCAGAGATGTAAGCTAGCTAAGCAACAAAGTAAAAGAGCATGGAGAAACTATAGAAATAACATGACACGTGAAGCAGAGAAGGTTACCAGAGAGACAGGAATGAATATGTCAGGGTGAGAAGAGTGGCAGAAGGGCAATATGAAAATGGCATAGCAAGCAAAGCTAAGACCCAACCCAAATTGCTGCACAGCCACATCAAGGGAAAGACAACAATGAAGGAATAGGGAATGAAACTGAGGATAGGGGCAGACAGATACACTACAAATGACAAAGAAGTGTGCGAGGAACTCAATATGAAATTCCAGAAAGTCTTCACATTAGAGCAAGGAGAAGTTCCAGATATTAGAGAAAAAAAAATTAACCAGGCACCACTAGAGGAATTTGAGATTACCAGTGGAGATGTAAGGAAGCTTTTGCTAGAGATGAATGTGACAAAGGCTATAGGCCTGGATTGAATATCACCATGGCTACTAAAGGAAGGAGCAGAATCACTGTGCCTGCCACTCTCCATGGTGTATAACAAATCACAGGTAACAGGTGAACTGCCAGAAATTTGGAAGGCAGCAAACGTAGTCCCGATATACAAGAAGGGGGATAGACAGGAGGCACTGAACTACAGGCCAGTATCCCTAACTTGCATACCATACAAGCTAATGGAGAAAATTGTGCAAAAAAAGTTAGTCGAACATCTGGAGCAAAGGAACTTTGTGACACAACACCAAAATGGTTTCAGGGATGGCATGTCATGCCTCACAGGACTAATTGAATTATACAACCAGGCAACAAGAATCAGGCAAGAAAGAGACGGTGTGGGCAGACTCCATATTTTTGGATTACCAGAAAGCCTTTGACACAATGCCAAACCAGAGACTAGTGCGAAAGCTGGAGATGCAGGCAGAAGTGAAAGGGAAGATGCTCCATTGGATAAGGGAGTACCTACATCCAGCATTTCCACTAACACGATAACATCATTTATATTTGCCAACATCCAGGGTATAAAAACACGCAAAACCAACAAAGTTCAATTTATAGATGGTATCCTTCATGAGGCAAATGCAGTGTTTGCAGCCCTAACAGAAACCCACACAAAGGACTACCATGATGGTGAAATATGGATCTCAGAGTACAATTTTTTCAGATGTGATAGGAAACACCGGCTTCAGGGTGGGGTCAGCCTCTACATCAAAGACACACTCATCTGTACTGAGCTGCTAAACACCTCAAATGATATGGTGGAAGTGCTGATAATCAAAATAGAGATTTTAAATGTAGTTATTGTCCTTGTATATAAGTCACCGGAGGCAAACCCTCAGCAGTTTAAAGACCAACTAATGAAAACAGAACACTGCTTGGAAAACCTCACAAATCCAGCTCCGAACATCATCCTGCTTGGGGACTTCAACCTACGGCACCTGAAATGGAAGCACCTGGCTAATACAGTAATATCAGAAAGAATACCAGGAAGTAGCCTAAATGAACAGGCACATGCAAATGACCTGCTACGGATGTGCGACAGGTTTGCCTTAAACCAGCAAATAGTAGAACCAACTAGGAAGGAGAACACGCTGGACCTCATTTTCACTAATAATGATGAATTGATCAGGAACATAATGATTACAAATACCTGTTACTCAGATCACAACTTAATTAAAGTTATGACAACCATGGGGAGTAGACCTTCAAAACCAGTCCAGATTCCCGGTGGAGGAGATTTCAGCAAATTCAACTTCAATAATAAACAGATAAACTGGGAGCAAATAAACCAGGACTTCCCAGAAATAAACTGGGAAGAACAGCTAGAAAATGCAAACCTGAACCAGCGCCTGGAAAAAATAAGCTCAGTAGCACTAGAAATATGTTCAAACCGCATACCTCTAAGAAAAAAGAGGAAGAGATGCAGATTGGAACGGGAACGTCGTTCCCTATATAGGCGAAGAAAACGAATCGCGGAACAACTTGAGAGTCGCACCCTATCTCAAGAACGGCGAAGAAGGTTAGGTAGAGAAATAGAAACAATTGAACGGAAGCTAGAAGAATCATACAAAACCCAGGAGAGGCAAAGAGAGCAAAAGGCCATCAGTGAAATAGAAAGAAATCCGAAATATTTTTTCTCCTATGCAAAATCAAGATCAAAAACCACATCTAGTATCGGGCCCCTGCGAAAGGGAGATGGAACTTTCACCGATGACAACAAAGAAATGAGCGAGCTACTGAGGACGCAGTACGACTCTGTTTTCAGCGAGCCATTAAACACACTAAAGATTGATAACCCAAATGAATTTGTCATGGATACGATACCAACATCAAATCATATATCAGACGTCACCCCTATCCCCACTGGATTTTGAAGAAGCCATAAACAGTATGCCTATGCACTCTGCACCAGGCCCGGATTCTTGGAACTCCATATTCATAAAGAACTGTAAAAAACCACTATCGCAGGCCCTCCACATTCTGTGGAGACAAAGCCTAGATACTGGCGTTATTCCTGATATACTAAAAACAGCAGAGATAGCACCACTTCATAAAGGAGGAAATAAGGCTGAGGCAAAAAATTACAGACCGATAGCGCTAACATCGCACATCATAAAAATTTTTGAGAGAGTGCTAAGAAGTAAAATCACAAAATACATGGAATCACAGCAACTCCATAACCCCGGACAACATGGTTTCAGAACAGGTTGCTCTTACCTGTCGCAGTTGCTGGACCACTATGATATGGCATTAGATGCTATGGAAGACAAACATAACGCGGATGTAATTTACACAGATTTCGCAAAAGCTTTTGATAAATGTGACCATGGTGTTATTGCACATAAAATGCGTTCAAAAGGAATTACCGGAAAAATAGGCAGATGGATCTACAATTTCCTGACCAACAGAACCCAATGTGTAATAGTCAACAAAATAAAATCCAGCCCATCAACCGTGAAGAGCTCAGTCCCCCTGGGTACTGTGCTTTCTCCAGTACTTTTTCTCATCCTCATTTCGGACATAGACAAGAACACAACCTATAGCACTGTATCATCCTTTGCAGATGACACTAGGATCTTCATGAGAGTAGGCAACATAGAGGACACGGCGAACCTCCAGTCAGATGTAGATCAGGTCTTTCTATGGGCTACAGAAAATAATATGGTGTTTAACGAAGATAAGTTCCAGCTCATGCGCTATGGAAAAAATGAAAATATAAAAACGGAAACCACGTACAAAACTCAGGCAAATCATAACATAGAACGAAAAGGCAATGTAAAGGATCTGGGTATACTCATGTCGGAAGACCTTACCTTTAAAGAACACAATAAAATAGCCGTCACAACTGCAAGAAAAATGACAGGTTGGATAACAAGAACTTTTCACACTAGAGATGCTATACCGATGATGATACTTTTCAAAACGCTTGTGCTCTCTAGAGTAGAGTACTGCTGCACAATGACAGCACCTTTCAAAGCTGGAGAAATTGCTGACCTGGAGAGCGTGCAGAGATCCTTTACTGCTAGAATCCACTCAGTAAAACATCTAAATTATTGGGACCGACTAAAGAGCCTAAAACTGTACTCCCTTGAGCGCAGGCGGGAGAGGTACATAATAATTTACACGTGGAAAATATTAGAGGGGCTGGTCCCAAACCTGCACACAGAAATAACATCACATGAGACCAGAAGACATGGCAGGATGTGCAGAATACCCCCGTTGAAAAACAGAGGTGCAACTGGTACTCTGAGAGAGAACTCTATCAACATCAGAGGTCCGAGACTGTTCAACACGCTTCCACTACACATAAGGGGCATAACTGGCCGACCCCTCACAGTGTTCAAGAGAGAACTGGATAAGCACCTCCAAAGGATACCTGATCAACCAGGCTGTGACTCATACGTCAGGCTGCGAGCTGCCGCGTCCAACAGCCTGGTTGATCAGTCCGGCAACCAGGAGGCCTGGTCGACGACCGGGCCGCGGGAACGCTAAGCCCCGGAAACACCTCAAGGTAACCTAAGTAACAGAAGGCAGCGAGTCACTGTGCGGGTTGAGGTATCAGATTGGCGAGACGTCACCAGTAGGGTCCCGCAGGGTTCAGTCCTTAGACCCATACCGTTTCTCATATATGTAAAGGATCTTCCAGATGGCATAGAATCATTCCTCACATTGTTTGCTGATGATGCAAAAATTATGAGGAGGATTAAGATGGAGGAAGACAGTAGGAGACTACAAGACGACGTAGACAGACTGTATGAATGGTCCAACAAATGGCTTTTAAAGTTCAACCCGAGTATGTAAGGTAATGAAACTTGGCAGTGGAAACAGGAGGCCAGACACAGGATACAGAATGGGAGATGAAGTACTTCGTGAAACGGACAGAGAGAAGGATCTAGGATTTGATATCACACCAACCCATTCTCCTGAAGCCCACATCAAAAGAATAACATCTGCGGCGTATGCGAGGCTGGCTAACATCAGACTGCCTTCAGGAACCTGTGTAAGGAATCATTCAGATCCTTGTATACCACATATGTAAGACCAATCCTGGAGTATGCGGCTCCAGCATAGAGCCCGTACCTTGTCAAGCACAAGACGAAGCTGGAAAAAGTCCAAAGGTATGCCACTAGGCTAGTCCCAGAACTAAGAGGCCAAAGTTATAAGGAAAGGCTGCGGGAAATGCACCTTACGACACTGGAGGACAGAAGAGTAAGGGGGGACATGATCACAACCTACAAAATTCTCAGGGGAATCGACCGGGTAAACAAGAATGAACTATTCAACACTGGAGGGACGCGAACAAGGGGACACAGGTGGAAACTGAGTACCCAAATGAGCCACAGAGACATTAGAAAGAACTTTTTCAGTGTCAGAGTAGTTAGTAAATGGAATGCACTAGGAAGTGATGTGGTGGAGGCTGACTCCATACACAGTTTCAAATATAGATGTGATAGAGCCCAGTAGGCTCAGGAATCTGTACACCTGTTGATTGACGGTTGAGAAGCGGGACCAAAGAGCCAAAGCTCAACCCCCGCAAGCACAACTAGGTGAGTACAAATCTGTCATAACGCTGCACTAGGTAAGTGACTATTAGAGCTAGATAATTCATTAACAACTATGATAAGATATCTGAGTGTCTTATGTGACTTGCAAGTAACGACGAAATCTTAAGTCATTCAAGTTCAAGTTCGAGAAAGTTTATTGAGACAATAAGATGCATCTCAAAACAATAGAGAAGATTAGGATATTTTTACCCTCCACCTTAATTAATTTAAGTCATAGTTGATGCCAGTTTGGTCGCATCTGAAGCCTATGAGAGAGTAATGCAAGATGATTACAGCATATACCAATTTCTTCACAACTCTCGCTAACAACTTGTTCACAACTCTTGCTAACAATTTGTTCACAACTCTCACTAACAACTTGTCCACAACTCCTGCTACCAACCGGGGAGCCGGTCGGCCGAGCGGACAGCACGCTGGACTTGTGATCCTGTGGTCCTGGGTTCGATCCCAGGCGCCGGCGAGAAACAATGGGCAGAGTTTCTTTCACCCTATGTCCCTGTTACCTAGCAGTAAAATAGGTACCTGGGTGTTAGTCAGCTGTCACGGGCTGCTTCCTGGGGGTGGAGGCCTGGTCGAGGACCGGGCCGCGGGGACACTAAAGCCCCGAAATCATCTCAAGATAACCTCAAGATAACCACCTGTTCACAACTCTTGCTACCAACTGTTCACAACTCTCGCTACCAACTGTTCACAACTCTCACTACCAACTGTTCACAACTCTCACTACCAACTGTTCACAACTCTTGCTACCAACTGTTCACAACTCTCGCTACCAACTGTTCACAACTCTCACTACCAACTGTTCACAACTCTCGCTACCAACTGTTCACAACTCTCACTACCAACTTGTTCACAACTCTCACTACCAACTGTTCACAACTCTCACTACCAACTGTTCACAACTCTCGCTACCAACTGTTCACAACTCTCACTACCAACTTGTTCACAACTCTCGCTACCAACTGTTCACAACTCTCGCTACCAACTGTTCACAACTCTCACTACCAACTGTTCACAACTCTTGCTACCAACTGTTCACAACTCTTGCTACCAACTTGTTCACAACTCTCACTACCAACTGTTCACAACTCTTGCTACCAACTGTTCACAACTCTCGCTACCAACTGTTCACAACTCTCGCTACCAACTGTTCACAACTCTCACTACCAACTGTTCACAACTCTCACTACCAACTGTTCACAACTCTCACTACCAACTGTTCACAACTCTCACTACCAACTGTTCACAACTCTCACTACCAACTGTTCACAACTCTCACTACCAACTGTTCACAACTCTCACTACCAACTGTTCACAACTCTCACTACCAACTGTTCACAACTCTCGCTACCAACTGTTCACAACTCTCGCTACCAACTGTTCACAACTCTCACTACCAACTGTTCACAACTCTTGCTACCAACTGTTCACAACTCTCACTACCAACTGTCCACAACTCTCACTACCAACTGTTCACAACTCTTGCTACCAACTGTTCACAACTCTTGCTACCAACTGTTCACAACTCTTGCTACCAACTGTTCACAACTCTCACTACCAACTGTTCACAACTCTCACTACCAACTGTTCACAACTCTCACTACCACCTGTTCACAACTCTCACTACCAACTGTTCACAACTCTCACTACCAACTTGTTCACAACTCTTGCTACCAACTGTTCACAACTCTCACTACCAACTTGTTCACAACTCTCGCTACCAACTTGTTCACAACTCTTGCTACCAACTGTTCACAACTCTTGCTATCAACTGTTCACAACTCTCGCTACCAACTGTTCACAACTCTCACTACCAACTGTTCACAACTCTCACTACCAACTGTTCACAACTCTTGCTATCAACTGTTCACAACTCTTGCTACCAACTGTTCACAACTCTTGCTACCAACTGTTCACAACTCTCACTACCAACTGTTCACAACTCTTGCTACCAACTTGTTCACAACTCTTGCTACCAACTTGTTCACAACTCTTGCTACCAACTTGTTCACAACTCTTGCTACCAACTGTTCACAACTCTTGCTACCAACTTGTTCACAACTCTTGCTACCAACTGTTCACAACTCTCACTACCAACTTGTTCACAACTCTCACTACCAACTTGTTCACAACTCTCACTACCAACTTGTTCACAACTCTTGCTACCAACTGTTCACAACTCTTGCTATCAACTGTTCACAACTCTTGCTATC
Source organism: Procambarus clarkii (assembly GCF_040958095.1). Classification (NCBI taxonomy): domain Eukaryota; kingdom Metazoa; phylum Arthropoda; class Malacostraca; order Decapoda; family Cambaridae; genus Procambarus; species Procambarus clarkii. The sequence goes on from NC_091161.1 coordinate 37,427,590, forward strand.
AACTGTTCACAACTCTCGCTACCAACTGTTCACAACTCTCACTACCAACTTGTTCACAACTCTCGCTACCAACTTGTTCACAACTCTTGCTACCAACTGTTCATAACTCTTGCTATCAACTGTTCACAACTCTCGCTACCAACTGTTCACAACTCTCACTACCAACTGTTCACAACTCTCACTACCAACTGTTCACAACTCTTGCTATCAACTGTTCACAACTCTTGCTACCAACTGTTCACAACTCTTGCTACCAACTGTTCACAACTCTCACTACCAACTGTTCACAACTCTTGCTACCAACTTGTTCACAACTCTTGCTACCAACTTGTTCACAACTCTTGCTACCAACTTGTTCACAACTCTTGCTACCAACTGTTCACAACTCTTGCTACCAACTTGTTCACAACTCTTGCTACCAACTGTTCACAACTCTCACTACCAACTTGTTCACAACTCTCACTACCAACTTGTTCACAACTCTCACTACCAACTTGTTCACAACTCTTGCTACCAACTGTTCACAACTCTTGCTATCAACTGTTCACAACTCTCGCTACCAACTGTTCACAACTCTTGCTACCAACTGTTCACAACTCTTGCTGCCAACTGTTCACAACTCTCACTACCAACTGTTCACAACTCTCACTACCAACTGTTCACTACTCTCACTACTAACTGTTCACAACTCTCACTACCAACTGTTCACAACTCTTGCTACCAACTGTTCACAACTCTTGCTACCAACTGTTCACAACTCTTGCTACCAACTTGTTCACAACTCTTGCTACCAACTGTTCACAACTCTCACTACCAACTGTTCACAACTCTCACTACCAACTGTTCACAACTCTCACTACCAACTGTTCACAACTCTTGCTACCAACTGTTCACAACTCTCACTACCAACTTGTTCACAACTCTTGCTACCAACTGTTCACAACTCTCACTACCAACTGTTCACAACTCTCACTACCAACTGTTCACAACTCTTGCTACCAACTGTTCACAACTCTCACTACCAACTGTTCACAACTCTTGCTACCAACTGTTCACAACTCTCACTACCAACTGTTCACAACTCTTGCTACCAACTGTTCACAACTCTTGCTACCAACTTGTTCACAACTCTCACTACCAACGGTTCACAACTCTCGCTACCAACTGTTCACAACTCTCGCTACCAACTGTTCACAACTCTCGCTACCAACTGTTCACAACTCTCACTACCAACTGTTCACAACTCTCGCTAACAACCTCCCCACAACTCTCGCTAACAACCTCCCCACAACTCTCGCTAACAACCTCCCCACAACTCTCACTAACAACCTCCCCACAACTCTCACTAACAACCTCCCCACAACTCTCACTAACAACCTCCCCACAACTCTCACTAACAACCACCCCACAACTCTCGCTAACAACCTCCCCACAACTCTCACTACCAACTACTCCGAACTCTCCAACATTCTTCCTGCTGTCTACCACCAAACAATATTCTCCACAAACAGGTTAGTACATTGTAAGTTATCAGACGATGAGTGACAAGTAACGTGGCTGAGAATGTCATGTTCATTATCAATACATTATAAGAATCGATGATTGTCCAGGACGGACCAAAGCTTTGTCCTTTCTCAACTTTCTGATGTGTGGTTTAGTCGTTACATTCTAACTTTACTAAATTATGCAGTAGATTTATAGATGTGATGATTGTACTGTACCTATATATTTTGGTAATTAAAACAGATTTACTCGCATCAAAAATGTGTTTATCAGTGATTAAGAAAATTGTGAGAGTGTTGTGTTGTTGTTTCCGAGGGGAGTCTGAGAGAGACCAGTCTTCAGGGTCAGTGTCGAAAGATATGGACAACGATAAGGACCAGGTTGAATCTTCCAGGCCAGACACAAATATTGGCTCCGTTAATGCCACTATGTATGGTAATACAGAAATTAATACCTAGGACAGCGGGAATAATGATGATATTAATACCGAAATTAATATCGAGGAGAGTGGTCATAGTGATGATGATAATACAGATAATAATACCGACTCTGTCAAAAGTTTCTCAGGCACCATGCTCCTCGACTTCACCCGCCAGCATTAGCTGATGAGCGCTGCCTTCAAACTTCTTCCTTACAAAGACATGACCACCGCCGAACTCGCTAAAATTACTACCTGCTTAATAAATGTATCATCAAACCCGCTCGGGAGCCAAGACCACGAGGCACACTCACAGGCACTAACAAAAGCCGTGAGGGAGCTCGACGCTACAAGATGTAGGGGCTTTAGTAAACTTCTGCCGGTGGTACTGCCCTCTCACGACTCCACACTCCCTCAAGAAGACCTGGAGTGTCAAGATCAAATGGGGCTCCAGGAGGCTACAGAGGAACATAGCTTCCACAACAATTAACAATCAAGTTTGAGCTTCAAACTTGACATCGGCACAAGACTCGTGTGCGTCTCGCCAGACAAACAGGTACAGTGTCCGAAATGTTTTTTGTACCCCAGTAATGCTGAGATGTATGAAAACGGTATGAAAATATGTCAGTTTTGTGAACCCATTGCCAGGTTACCCAGGTGGAACCTGTATAATTACATGAGTAACTATGAAATAAGAAACAGTGAAACTTTCGTCCTTAAATACGCTGTTATTATTGACGTAAACAACATTAACGAAAGTTTTGAAAACTTTTTGTGTTAATTGTCGCTTCCGCGTAACATTACTGTTTAAATGATTATCATTAATAGCTAAACAGGCTAGTACAAGTCAGCTTAGCTGAAACAATTGAACCTGCGGTCTTAAATACAGGATTTATAGAGTACTAGTTTGGATGTATTTTCGATAACGACGTAGATGACGTGGCTCGTCTCCAGCATTGTTCAGTAATTAGTCAGGCCATTAGTGAAGCGGTGGCGCTGACCTCTGACGCTGTAGGTAAAGTTGTTGTACTAAATGCAGGCAATATTATGCCATCTGACGCGGCTGACATCTTGGCGTCAGCGCCAGGCATCTTCAGTCTCGTCAACATTCTGGGGTCAGAGAAGATTATTCTGGACGAAGCTATCCAGCAGAAAGTGATATAATCTGGAGGCATCAACGTCGGTGTAGAGCATGACACCGACGTCTATAACATCATTGAGGAGGAGCTAGGCATAACGGGAAACCTTGCCTATAACTTAAAGGCAACTCTTTGTGTTACAGACAATTACAGGCTGTCGCGTGTGGAAGCACCAGCCTGTATAAGGGTCAAGGAAATAAATGAAAGAAAGGCCATCCTCTATCTTAGCCAAGTAAGGAACACCGAAAACATCATATGTTATTACGAGAGAATAGAAATAAGTGAAGACCCAAGTCACACGTATTTGCAAGCTGACTTAACTTTCATCAATTCTAAAGGAAAGAAAATACGTAAAATACTAAATTTTTAACAATTATGTTCCTAGTCATTTTTCAAGAAAAGTGACTTTGTCTTCAAAGTGTGAGAACTAGTTTTAACATAAATGAACTAATCCTCTTCCTTCATAATTATCACATTAAAAGGACAAACCCAAATTAAATCCACTTGCGCTAAAAAGTAGACCGACGGTCTTGCGTCTTGCTGGACGGCGTTCAATTCCCGACTGTCCAAGTGGTTGGGCACTATTCCTCACATTCCCTTCCCGGTCCCAGGCCAAATCCTTATCCTGATGCCTTCCAAGTGCTATATAGTCGTAATGGCTTTGCACTTTCTCCTGATAGTTCCCATCCATTGGTGTTAGGCCCTTGAGAATGTTGACGAGGCTCCCAGGCGCTGGTTACAGTAGTGAAGTTGTGGGTGACGGAAGGCTCGAACCTCCAGCGGATTGACGGGTGCCATCACCTAACTGTCGTATTGACGGGTGCCATCACCTGACTGTCGTATTGACGGGTGCCATCACCTAACTGTCGTATTGACGGGTGCCATCACCTGACTGTCGTATTGACGGGTGCCATCACCTGACCGTCGTATTGACGGGTGCCATCACCTGACCGTCATATTGACGGGTGCCATCACCTGACCGTCGTATTGACGGGGGCCATCACCTGACCGTCGTATTGACGGGTGCCATCACCTGACCGTCGTATTGACGGGTGCCATCACCTGACCGTCGTATTGACGGGTGCCATCACCTGGCCGTCGTATTGACGGGTGCCATCACCTGGCCGTCGTATTGACGGGTGCCATCACCTGGCCGTCGTATTGACGGGTGCCATCACCTGGCCGTCGCATTGACGGGTGCCATCACCTGGCCGTCGTATTGACGGGTGCCATCACCTGGCCGTCGTATTGACGGGTGCCATCACCTGACCGTCGTATTGACGGGTGCCATCACCTGACCGTCGTATTGACGGGTGACATCACCTGACCGTCTTATTGACGGGTGCCATCACCTGGCCGTCGTATCGACGGGTGCCATCACCTGACCGTCGTATCGACGGGTGACATCACCTGGCAATCGTATCGTCGGGTGACATCACCTATCCGTCGTATCGTCGGGTGCCATCACCTGGCCGTCGTATTGACGGATGACATCACCTGACCGTCGTATCGACGGGTGCCATCACCTGGCCGTCGTATTGACGGGTGCCATCACCTGGCCGTCGTATCGACGGGTGCCATCACCTGGCCGTCGTATTGACGGGTGCCATCACCTGGCCGTCGTATCGACGGGTGCCATCACCTGGCCGTCGTATCGACGGGTGCCATCACCTGACCGTCGTATCGACGGGTGACATCACCTGACCGTCGTATCGACGGGTGACATCACCTGACCGTCGTATCGACGGGTGACATCACCTGGCCGTCGTATCGACGGGTGACATCACCTGACCGTCGTATTGAAGCATGTTTTATTTTTTATTTATTATAATGTTTTTTTATTTAATTTAATGTTTTTTCGGTGTGTGTGTGTGTGTGTGTGTGTGTGTGTGTGTGTGTGTGTGTGTGTGTGTGTGTGTGTGTGTGTGTATTCACCTAGTTGTGCTTGCTGGGGTTGAGCTCTGCTCTTTCGTCAGAGAAAGGTGTGTAGTACTCACCTCACCTAATTGTACTCACCTAATTGTACTCACCTAATTGTGCTTGCGGGGGTTGAGCTTTGTTTCTTTGGTCCCGCTTCTCAACTGTCAATCAACTGGTGTACAGGTTCCTGAGCCTACTGGGCTCTATCATATTTACATTTGAAACTGTGTATGGAGTCAGCCTCCACCACATCACTGCCTAGTGCAATCCATTTATTAACTACTCTGACACTGAAAAATTTCTTTCTAGCGTCTCTGTGTCTCATCTAGGTAATAAGTTTCCACTTGTGTCCCCTTGTTCGTGTCCCACCCGTGCTGAAGAGTTTGTCTTTGTCCACTCTGTCAACCACCTACAAAATTCTCAGGGAAATTATCATGTCTTCCCTTACTCTTCTGTTTTCCAGGGACGTGAGGTTCAGCTCCTTTAGCCTTTTCTCGTAGCTCATACCTCTCAGTTCCGGGACAAGCCTGGTGGCATACCGCTGATTCTTCTCTGTCTTGTGTTTAACTAGGTATGGACTCAAGGCTGGAGCTGCATATTCCAGGATTGGTCTGACATAAGTGGTATACAAGGTCCTGAACGATTCCTTACACAAGTTTCTAAAGGCAGTTCTTATGTTGGCCAGTCTAGCATATTCCGCTGATGATATTCTTTTGATGTGGGCCTCTGGGGACAGGTTCGGTGTGATATCAACTCCCAGATCTTTCTTTCTATTTGACTCTTGCAGGATTTCACCTCCCAGATGGTATCTTGTGTTCAGCCTCCTGCTCCCTCCGCCTAATTTCGACTCTTGCAGGATTTCACCTCCCAGATGGTATCATGTGTTCCGCCTCCTGCTCCTTTCGCCTAATTTCATTACCTTACACTTTCCTGAGTTGAACTTTAGCAGCTATTTTATAGACCATTCCTCCAGTTTGTCCAGGATATCCTGTAGTCTCTGTCTATCTTCATCTGTTTTGATTCTTCTCATAATTCTTGCATCATCAGCAAACATTGAGAGGAACGAGTCTATAATAAAGCATAATAAGGGAGATATTAATAAGGTATTATATATTTCACTGAATAGAACGCGAAATAATAGATATAAATTGAACAAGTTTAGATTTAAGAAATACCTGGGTAAATACTAGTTTGGTAACAGGGTTGTTGACTTGTAGAACAAATTACTGGGTAACATAACAGACGTAGGATCTCTTGAGTTTGGGTGGATATAAGTTAAAGCTGCTACGTATGGGCCAATAGACCTTTCAGCAGTTTCCTTCATTCCTATGTTCTTATGTTTGTATTCTTGTTGCCGATTTGTTCATGCTCTATAAAAATAATTCCATGATTACGAGATTCATACATACCGGAATAATATACACACGGCTTTAAAAACGTATCGTATAACACCACCAGTCTTTTAAAAGAATATTAATAATTTAATATTATGTCCGCTTGACCTTCACTATGCTTGAAAATATTTAGTTTAATATTTTAAACATTTTCCGTAGATACTACTGTTGTTGTCAGTCTTCGAACATTATCAACAGCATCTTCATCATTAATACATGACTAGTAAAATCTCTCCGAGTTCTCTTGCTGATGTCTAATCACTATGATACGAAACTTCTGAATTGATGTTAATAAAACCAATGTTGTCCTCAGTGATTAAAACATACATCACTTGTATACATATCATACCTGCAATGTGTTCCCGTATTGTAACCCGAGCTCCCTCACACACCTGCAGTGCCCTCGCACATACCTGCAGCGCCCTCGCACATACTTGTAGCTCCCTCATACACACCTGAAGTGCCCTTGCACACACCTGCAGCTCCAACACACCTGCAATAGAAAAGCCCTTTTAAGTAAGTTTCGAGCTAATTAACTAGTGCATATAACTTTAGAATGTATATATAAATCTATACAAGTACATATATGTAAGTGACATTTGCAAACATCCAGGAAATATAAAAGGATTAGAATGCAGTTATAACTGTAGCGATTTTTTTTTTTTTTTTTTTTTTTTTTTGAGATATATACAAGAGTTGTTACATTCTTGTACAGCCACTAGTACGCGTAGCGTTTCGGGCAGGTCCCTGGAATACGATCCCCTGCCGCGAAGAATCGTTTTTTCATCCAAGTACACATTTTACTGTTGCGTTAAACAGAGGCTACAGTTAAGGATTTGCGCCCAGTAAATCCTCCCCGGCCAGGATACGAACCCATGACATAGCGCTCGCGGAACGCCAGGCGAGTGTCTTACCACTACACCACGGAGACTGCCAAATCTTATCAAATCAAATCAAATTTAATCAAATCAAATTTAATCTTATACTCGCTCCATTATCTCATAATCTTAATAGCATAACTAATTAGCACTAATTACAGAAGCTACAGTCCTTTTCCCCAATTACCGGTAATACTCTTCTCATCTTGTTGGAGGGAGCCGAGGTGTAGTCACCATATAAGCAAGCGATATGAGGAATAGCGAACTGTACAATTTCCACAGTTAACAATGTAGCACTCAGAGTGTACAGATCTAATTGACCCAAGACGCTACAGCTTCAACACAGAGCAGACAGCAGACTACGACCACATCGAGCTACAACGTTCTCGCTCCCCAAGTTCAGACACTGGCAATTCCCAATCGAGCCGCCACGCTCTCCCACATAGAGCTCCGCGACTCCGGCTTAACTCAGCTCTCTGCTCTGCTCCAAGCTCCGTCTGAACGTTTACGACAACGCCACCAACCGACTACTGTAATCAAGACTAATAAATAAATATGAAAACTCACTAAACAATGTGTATCTAATCTACCCAACGACGTAACAATCATACGTTACATAACCATCCCCAAAAAGTGTTTAAATATACTAAGGAAAGGAAAATGTTGCTTTGAATCAACATGTAGATCAACATCACAACGAAAGTCTGGACATGTGTAGCGATCTTGGCACATGCGCTGGTTAGGCAAAACCTTCTGCTCTACAAATGCAAGTGTTTGGGTATATTCTCCGCGGGCAAGGGATAAAGTTAATAAGAAATAGTGTGACGCAATATGATCAAGTCCACTGTCCGCTTCTCCGTAAACAATATCCACCGAGCTACAAACAAAGAGGAATTTAAATATAGTTGCAATGACAAAGGTATTGTACGAGTAATGCAATTCCATTAATGAATAATTGGAAAGCTTTCATTAGCAAGAACACCATGTATGCTAGCTACACGATATAGTTTTCATTTTCATATACTTTTTTTTCGTGTGGCAGCTTTTGCTGACAGAGTTAAGTGCGTAGAACTGTTGTAGGCATCACAGTAATAGCGATATGGTTATGACCATTGGAAGCTGTGGCTGCTGTTGTAGCCACTTCAACGTGAATTAGGTGGATGTACTGTTGCAATATACAACATAGGAGAAAGTATGAGGTAGTGAATCAAGAACTACATCACTTATCGTATGGGTGAGGAAAATGAGTGGTAATATACATGAGTAGTCAGATTGTGGTCACACCGATGTATGGTCAAAGATTGACAACCTTAGGTCACGTAAGCAAATGATACAGCCAAAAGGTCACAAAGGGTGACCCAAAGTTCGTGGAAACATATAGATATACATTTAATGTAATTATAGCGTCCTTGGGATGCTGAGTGTGGTGGTGAATACAATGACCAGTTGGAGGGCAGTCTTGTCGAAGCCGTGGTTTCATCAAGTACTCCTCTTTATCTGCTTGTGGCAGTGACAGAGAAACCAGCCTAATGTGTGGACCCGATGTGATCTTGTTGACTCCAGTCGAGTCTGCAATGTGAGAGTATTGTATGAGAGACTAACCGGGTGTGGAGTGTTGAAGTAATGATTCTGGGTTAGGAACTTAATTTGAGGTTATGAATTGTAGATGATGGGCAGGTGTGTCTAGTGCGTTTATTGCCAAGAGTTATCAATTTCCAATACAAACCTATTGTTACACCTCAAGGGTCTAGGTGGGGAAAAATAGATTGTATGAAGTTAACAATTTCATGAGGCTAATTATATACAGTAGGGTAAATATTGTATTCAAAACGAATCTGGGTTTGAGTTTACGACAGACAAAAGTAAATGAAACCATTAACAAACCTCAATGTATGAGGAAAACACGGAACAATTAATATAGAAGATACCAATTATTTTACACTGATCTATTTCGGTCGAGGATGGGCCGTGGCAATACGTCTAATATTAAATGCAGTGCAAGAGTGAGACTGAAAATTTTGCTCAGCAAACTGTTGAGAGAATTAAATGGAAAATGATCTACCTAATAATAGAAGTTACACACAATCCATCAAACTTTAAGAGGGAAGAATAGATTTTATGGTAACTAATATCTAAAGCATCTAGGTCTCCTATCGTGAGATAATTTGGGGCTTAGTGTCCCCGCGGCCCGGTCCTCGACCCGGCCTCCACCCCCAGGAAGCAGTCCGTGACAGCTAACACCGAGGTACCTATTTACTGCTAGGTAACAGATGCATCAGGGTGAAAGAAACTCTGCCCATTGTTTCTCTCCGGCACCCGGGATCGAACCCGGGACCACAGGATCACGCGCACAGTGTTCTGTTCGCTCAGCCACCGGCTCCCCAAACAAACTAACAATAATATCAGTAAACACCAAAATCGATGTCTAACAAACACCGACTAATATGAGTACAATAAACTTTATTTGCTATACAGGAAATTAGTTTTAAATTTATACCCGCTTCATTAAACAAAATAATATTGTGCCAAAACTCACCAAAATTACGTTAATTAATACTGCAACCACAATATATATTTATATAAATCACACTTGTCACAGCCCTGGGAACAATACAAGAAATTTATGACCACACTGTGGTACACTCCCCAATAATCATTGCCAGGAATCACTGGCGTTACACATACCTGAGCGCTCAGTATTGAAATTCCACACCTGCAAGACCACACATGGAAATGATATCACTCCGTTCCACGGACGATCAAAAATGATTACCACAATGAAATAATAGAATTATTACATGGACATCCTCTCAGTCCTTGGCTAATCTATGTATCCTCTGTTCCCGTGTGTACCCACACACACACACACACTGTACGTCTGCGTACACCAGACTTAAGTCCCTCTGGACTGACAAGATGACAACACAGGTGATTAATCTCCTCGCCCACAATTCACTCCACCTGAACAGGTGCTGCGTGACAATGTGACGGAACACTTGACCTCGAATTCAAGCTTTAGAGACTACTAATCACCAGAAATACACACATAGGTACTTACTCATTCACACTGCCGGCTTTACACACCATTCCCATACATCAGGCACCCCGCTATAGGTGGCTGGCTCGTCCCAAGTGGCGTAAGCGGCGGTAGTACCTTACGTGGTACTTATACGGAAAATTGGAGCACACTCGAACCCCTCCCACTCAACACGGCTGAGTTCGCACCCTCGACTCACCGGTGAAGTGAAGCGTTCATACCCAGGTGACGCGCACAACGATAGCGTCTCACACAACATGGGAAGTTTGCCTTAACACTGACAAGAATTTCCCCGTTCCCATCGACTGCTACAGAGCACTAGCAAGTCTAATCAACACTGGTATGAGATCTACGAGTCTGTTGCTGCTTGTATGCACATTCCCCACGATCCCAGATCACTGTACCTCTACCCCCTGCACAAAATGTCTTAAACCCCTCCAAGCGACGACTTCGGCCGGATTCTGTGACGACCGTTGTCGTAGGTGAAGCAGGAAGCATCAGCAGTTGAGTAGTCCAGCCACCACGACGCCCTATACTTCAATTTGGCCGAATTGAGTACAGAGAGCGTCTTGACAAGGTGGCAGCTGAGTTCAGAATGATGCTACACCGGCTCTCCCCGCGTCCTTCTCGAAATAACCAATGAGAGGAAGGCATACAGCGGCCTACCCCTCTCATCCAATCAGCGACGGTGTAGCATAGCCCCTAGGGCAACTCCAAGATGGCCGACCAACATGGCGGCTCAAGATGTTTACCAAGATGGCGGCTGTTCCCATGACAACGACTCAAGTGGCCAGCTAGCGCAGGAGGCCCACAGCTCACGCACGCCGGCGGCCTAGCTGTTCCCGCGCAAAGCTGGTCTGGCTCCATGCCATACAATGAGATGATGCTATCAGCTCTAGCACTGTCCACAGACATGCCACCCCGGCCAGGGTAACATTTATGGACTGCTGATGACTGGGGCTCTCACATGAGCCCAAACACTAGATGTTTTGGTTGCTGGTTACCAAACATAAGTCCGCCCACTTAACAAGTGCACTTAACAGGTGTACTGGCTCCCACAGGCATAAGAGCACTATTGTAAGTGAGCTGGTGAACCATCCCCTCACAACAACCTCCCACCAAAAAGATAAAATTTCCCGGAGGAAAATTTCATCTAAATCACCAGCCACTTACACTTGGCTCTTAATTAAGTGCTCGGCGGCTGGGTGGTGGTGATTCATCCGTTTTCTGTTGACGTCGGTGGCTAGCGGGACAAGATGTGACGTCACTGGCTCGTCCAGGGTGGTACTTCCTGACCGTAGTGCGGTCTTGCTCAGGTTCTGGGTCCAGGTTAAGCCGGCTCAACGCCTCGCAGCTTCCCTTCCTCAGTCCCTTCACACTCTCGCCCCACAGGTCTGTGTCATACTGGACACAATAGGTAGCACACTGGGATGGACTTACCAATGAAGTACAGACTCAACACCTTCCCTACCCTACCGACGCAATTCCAACAGTTAGCAGACTGTCTTGACTTCCAGGTGACAGGGTCTTTCTTCCTGTCTGTCTGTCACTCTCAAACCGGGTTGCTCTACCGACTGAGTTGACTGGGCTGAGGGTCTTCAGCAGCTGTCAAACCTCGCCCCTCACTGAGCACTTGGTCACTGACCTGCTCGTTCTTCAATCTCTCAGCGACCGTTCGTTTGTCTGAACGATCTTCCAACAGCCTGAAAGATTGGCCCAGAATATCCACTTCACTTGTGGGAACCACAGCTACCTTAGCCTCACCACTGGTAACATCAAGCAGATGTTTACTCTCCTGAGTGGTGGTAACCCTCGCAGGTCTGGCTGGTCGACAGGTCGTGGCGGGATTACCTGATCCGGGCCACACCCGTCTCACTGGGCTCACCCCCGTTTTCTGTGAAATGAAAGAAGGAAAATTGCTCTTTTTTCCTTTTACCTCATGCACCTGATATTTCGCCTGATAAGAGGCGACCATGACTTCCTCAGCTGGCGGCCGTGTGACATCGCCGTCAGCTGGTGAGACCCATCTGAGTCCCTCTGAATCAGTTCTCGTTTTCTGTGCAATAGGGAGAGGATGGCGGCTCCGGTTTCCTTTCACCTGCTGCCTCTCTTCTTCTGTCTGGGCGGCGGTGATCTCTGCTCGACCAGCCGGCTGACGCTTGGTGTCAACGCCAGTGGGTTTAACCTTCCTCTCACCTGTTCCTGTTTCCTCTGGGTCATTTCCACAGGACAGACCCACCTGGTTCTCTATACCAGGAGTATTACCTATCAAAAGTCCATACACTGCCTTTCTACTTAGCGCAGCTTTGATCTTACCTTTGATATATGGGGTGTCTACCAACACGGACACTTCTTCCATGTCCTTACCAGTGCCATCTGGGAACTGGACACGGAGGGTTCGACCTGTTCTGCTCTCAGGCTCAACCCAACTGCTCCTGACCATGTTAACTGTAGCACACCGGTCTCGAAAGACACTCGTCCATTGCCCATTAACTCTTCCTCTAGTTAACTCGAGTGTGTCTCTTAGGGCATCACCTCCCACGGTACTCATGCCTGTAACTTGCACCTTGGTCACCTTCTTAGTCTTAAGCCTAGTGCTGCTCGGGCACTTAGCTGCTCGGTGACCTGCCATGTTGCATGTGAAGCACCTGGGTCCCTTAACCTTGGGTTTCTGTTGGTGTCCCTTAGACTTACCTTCTTTAGGTTTGGCTCCCTTACTTGGAGCTTGAGTAAACCTTTCAATCTTTGTCACACATCGATCTAGGTATGCATCCCTAGGATCGATCTTCTCCTCTCTTGGCAATAGAGGAGGTACCTCTACTTCCAGCGCCTGTACCTCTGAGCTAGGCGCGGCAGGAGGGGCTTGACTCCCCGTCCTTGCCTCGGATTGCACTCTTGCAATTTCCAATCTAGTCAATCTCTCGTGGTGGGCATTCCACATGTCAGCCACAAATTTGGCCTTATCCTCTCCTTGCAGTTCCATAGCATCAGCTTGAGCTGCTAGGTACTCTAAAGTAATTTCCTCCTGGGGTTGTTCAGTCCCCCTCCTGAGAGGTTGTTCTGGTATCTGATTGACTACTTCTAACGAAACGTTTCTGTGGCCCAAGGAATCAGTCCTTAGCCTAGGCTGGGGTCGCGACTCCCCTTCCTTCTCCTGGGGTGGACTCAATCCCACAGCCGCGAGTGTCATGCGTCTACCAGAAACTAGTTCCCTTAACCAAAATAAGTCATCTGCACTTGTCCCAGAATCCTCGTCACTTTAGAAAGTACTACTACATAGTTCCTTTCTCTGTGAATAGCTTGTATCAAGTCTTCAATATACAATACTCTCAAAATTAAGTAATACCCTTTCATATAGCAAATTAACTAAGATGGAGTCTCGGAGTAGAAGGGGGTGAGGTGGGGGTGGGGGTGAGGCTGCGTCCCTGCTGACCTGGCTTAATTAAGTCAGTGTTGCCGCCTCAAAAATCGAGCTGCTCTGCTATCTACTAAATTCCTGGCAGAAAACCTACCTGATTATATACGTCTTCACTCCTTCCTTCCTTAAACATACAATTTAGGAGTGCACATAACCTATTCTTTAAAAGGGCAACGTCAAGATGAAACTTTACATACAAAATTACAAATGACAACATTTTTAATCTCTACCCCTTAACACTGAGGTGTTATGTCCTAGCCCGGCTAGAAAGTTAATTCTTTCAGTAACTAACGTGCGGGCGCATTTATACAATCAAATTTATGAAGAATACATGATTATGAACAGTTTGGCTGTTACAGTGGCCTGTCAGGCTTCAGTAAAATAGTGAAATGGAGTGAGACATTGACAGTATGTGAAGAATTTGTAAGCTGATAAATGGCTCGTGAATAAGTGGATGTAAGGACGCCAGACAGCTGAATGGACAGCGCTTCGGATTCGTAGTTCCGAGGATCCGGGTTCGATCGTCGGTGGAGGCGGAAACAAATGGGCAGAGTTTCCTTCGCCCTGATGTATAATAATACATAATCTGTTCACCTAGCAGTAAATAGGTACCTGGGAGTTAGACAGCTGCTACGGGCTGCTTCCTGGTGGGGTGTATAAAACAATGAGGCCTGGTCGAGGACCGGTCCGCAAGGACGCTAAGCCCCAAAATTATCTCAAGATAAGATACATGCCAGTTTATATAGTCATAATATTAATTAGAGAGAGCCAAAACATATTGCTAAGTGCAGAGGTAATGATGAACGCAATTTAATTAAGTCAGCCCAAATTAACCAATGTCCTAATATTTTTAATGTTAGCAGTGACCTGTACAAACTAGACCTATATTTATATATTGTAGTTACAAATTATAACTACCTACTTAGCGAGGAAGGCAGTCGACTTCCTCAACACAATCTACTTGAGAATGGTCCAGGACAGACCGAAACGTCGGCGTGCCTTCACTTTCTAGTGTGTGGTCTGGTCAGCATTAGCCACGTTATTGTGACTCATCGCCTGTACAGGCTCGTGATTTGTCGATCTTCACCTGACTACATTAAAGCAAGGCGACGAAATAAGGTGTGGGGGGGGGGGCGGTCAGTTATATATAACTTCTCACGAAGCGCTTCACACTCTCGCCTCCACAACTTGCTCGAAAAAAGTTTCAGCCCCGCTCCTGTGCCAGGTAAGTCCACTACGGGCTCACCATAGCCAGGCTACTTGGAACTTTTTGTTCCCAGTAGCTGAATCTGTAACAACTACAACAACAGCGCTTCACTCTTAGAATGTCAGCCCCACTCCCATCCTGACGTTTTATACTGGGAGGAGACGGAAGGCCTTCTTCAGTAATGTGAATTGGCGATCAGAGCACTATCCAGATAGAAAGCTATCCTCCATCGGCACTGACCCGATGAAGAGGACTCCTTCACTCCTGGTGCCAGTTAAATAGCACCATGTTCCACTGAATCAAGGTTTGGTTCCTAGGAACCTTCACCAAGGCCGAGATTCTGGTCCTCTTGACGGCAAACTCTGATGTTTTCATCGACGTAATCATGGAGGAAAATGAACTCCAGATTCTGTTCATCAGTGCTGCAACACTCCAAGGCCTGTTCAATCCCACAACAATCGAGGCATTAGAACCAGAAAACCTGATCCTCGTGCCACCCCACCACTATGAGGCGGTAAGAAGCACATCGTCTACCGAGTGAGCGTTCTTATCACAGAAAGAACGATAGCCTATATCATCCACAGCATCAACCTTCAGAACCAGTCATTGACTGCTGTTTCAGCAAACCTCATCCAGCAGGATGGAAACCTGAGACCCACCCTCAAGTCTCCAGCAGAGGCCACTCTCGCGGCTGACAACGACCTTAAATGTTTTGGCGTGGCCTGCACACCCCATCAGATCCCCAGGGAACGGTACTGCCGCCTATGTCAATGCTTTAGGTGTTACCAATGCACTCACTACGTCCAGAAATGCAACAGCCAGGTCAGAGATGCAGTATCTGTGCAGGAAACCATGTAGTAGACATCCGTCAATCCCGTGGGGTTATTGAAATGTGCAATGGGTGTCTGCTTGGGGGCAATGTCTGCTGTGGCTGTTAAGTCCAACCCAAGAATGGCATCCCAACCACAGCGAGTGCAGATAAACGCTGAAACGGTTACATCCGTCAGTGGTCGAGACTGCCTCTGAAGTCTCTTCTTCTGCTTGCTTCCCACTACAGGAACTGCCAAGCTGAATTGCAACTTGTCTATGTGGAGACGCCCACACCACGGTCTCGCCGGACTGCTCTTCTAGGAAAGCCGAAATACAGAACATGACTGAAGCCAGACAGGCCACTGTAACAGCCAAACTGTTCATAATCATGTATTCTTCATAAATTTGATTGTATAAACGCGCCCGCACGTTAGTTACTGAAAGAATGAACTTTCTAGCCGGGCTAGGACATAACACCTCAGTGCTCAGAGGTAGAGATTAAAAATGTTGTCATTTGTAATTGTGTATGTAAAGTTCCATCTTGACGTTGCCCTTTTAAAGAATAGGTTATGTGCACTCCTAAATTGTATGTTTAAGGAAGGAAGGAGTGAAGACGTATATAATCAGGTAGGTTTTCAGCCAGGAATTTAGTAGATAGTAGAGCAGCTCGATTTTTGAGGCGGCAACACTGACTTAAGCCAGGTCACCAGGGACGCTGCCTCACCCCCACCTCACCCCCCTTCTGCTCCGAGACTCCATCTTAGTTAACTTGGGTAAAATGGTCTTTGGCTGAGCTATGTAACAAAACATTTTGAGTATGTTTGGTAGAAATTTTCTTAAATTAGGTTAAATTTAGGTGAGTAAGCATAAATTTCACGAACTTTAATCAAATCTAGCTTGGGATACGCTAGGTCAGGTTAGGTAAGGTAGTGTAGGGTAAGATGGAATAGGTGAAAACTTGGGTGAAATGAACTTTGGCTATGCTAAGATACAAAACATTTGGGTAAATTTGGTGGAAATTGGCTTAAATTAGGTTGAATTTAAGTGGGATAGGCATAAATTTCGCCAACTTTAATCAAATCTAACTTTGGATATGCCAGGTGAGGCTGGGTAGGGTTGTCTAGGGCAGGTTGGGATAGGTGAAAAACTTAGCTAAAATAAGCTTTGGCCGTGCTATGTTACAAAACATTATTGGGTATATTTGGTGGAAATTGTCTTAAATTAGGTCAAATTTATGTGGGATAACTTAAATTTCGCTGACTTTAACCGAATCTAGGTTTGGATATGCTAGGATAGGTTAGGTAAGGTTGCATAGAATAGGATGGAATATGAGAAAATGTAGGTAAAATGGGCTTTGGCGATGCTATGATACACAACATTTGGATATATTGGTGGGAATTGTCTTAAATTAGGTCGAATTCAAGTGGCATATCTGAAATTTCGCCAACTTTAACCAAATCCAGGTTTGGATATGCTAGGTTGGGTTAGGTGAGATAGTGTAAGGGTAGTATGGAATAGGAGAAAAGTGGGTAAAAATGGGCTTTGGCAGTGCTATGATACACAACATTTGGGTATATTTGGTAGAAATTGCCTAAAACAAGGTCGAATTTAAGTGGCATAGCTTAAATTTCACCAACTTTAACTAAATCTAGGTTTGGATATGCTAGGTTAGGTTAGGTGAGGTCGTGTAGGGAAGGATATATATGTAATATCTTAGGGGAAATGAACTAGCATATTTATGAAATAGTGTAAATTTTCCTATTTGGGGTTCGAGCTATATGGTCAACTCATGTAATGTATGGACAGAGACGACATAGGCTTGTATGTGGGGATATGGGATGCTCATATTTAGTTAGTTTAGCTTTTACTGGGTTGAATTTAGTCAAATTTGTGTATTATAAGTATATTTTTTGATAGATTTAGATGAATTTAGGTTTTAATAGGATGCATTTTGATAAGATATAGCAAATTTGCTTAAAACTATCATAGAAAATACTGACTTAACCTAACCCCACCTGCCCTAACATAACTAAGGCTAGAACAAATAAATATGGGTGGCCTGATTGGAGAGGATGTAACAAGGGGGGTATTAATAAGATATTTAAAACAATGGACATATGTTAGATGAATAGTTTAGCATTAATAATGTTGAAATATTAATGGAAAATGAATGTGTTTTATATTGAGCTCATAGGAAGTCATATGTACCATTTTTATATGAGAAATTCAGACTTTGGGGAGTTGGTTAAACTCATCATATTATAATTAATGTCCTAAATAAACCTAGAAAAAAATCATGCAAATTGTGTATTGTTTGACCTAGTTGGTTGTGTTTGTATTTGTACATATATAGCACAATTAATATACTTGTGTATTAATTATGTAGATTATGTATTTTGCATAAGTTGTATGATTAATGCAATTATGTATTGATTATATTTCTATAAATTGTGTATTGTTTTGTGCAAGTTGTGTATTAATAGCATATGTTTTTGTATGTGTATTTGTGGAAATTGTGTAGTTGTGTATTTAATGAATATGTGCTTGTTATGTATTGATCATATTTTGGCAAGTTGTGTATTGATTATATTTTGGAGCAAGTTGGGTATTAATTGTTTAAATGTTGAAATTGTATTTGTGCAAATCGTGTATTTATGCTGGTTTCATATTTTCATATTTGGGGTAGTTATGTATTGCATGTATTTGTGCTAGATATGTATTTGTGCAAGTTGTGTAATAATTATGAAAGATGTGTAATATTTGTGAAAGTTGTGTATTAATTGCGCATGTTGTGTAATTGCATATGAACGAATTGTTTATTTATGCCTTTGTGTATTGATTGTCATTGTGCAAGTTGAGAAATTATATAGCAAGTTTGCTTGTAATAATTGTGCAAAGATGTATAATAATTACACAATTTGTGCAATAATTGTCCATGTTTTATAATAGTTTTGTACCAATAGTGCATTTATGCAAGTTGTGTTTTTAATTTGCTGAAGTGGAACTGGTGCGACTGTGTTTTTGTGTGCAAATTGAGTATTTTGTGTATGCTCTGTAATCTGAAAAAATAGATCTTCATGGTGTAAGTGTATTTTGGTTTATGAGACAATGTGTGGGTATTTTGTGAAAATTATGTTTGATAAATTGTGTAATTTTAGTGAAAGCGCATTTTTGATTGTCTAAATGCATAAGCCTTTTGATATATTTGTACAAATACCATACTTTGTGTAAATGTCATACTCTGAGTGTACATGCAATATTGTGTATAGGGTATATTTTTATTTGCAACTGGCATATTTTGTATGTAAATGTCATATTTTTTTCTATAAATGACATATTTTTGTGTGATGGTATATTTTGAGTGTAAATAATATATTTTGTGCATAAATGGTATATTTGGTGTGTAAATGCTGTAAATTCTGTGTATGGCATAAATTACATCTGATTGATGGGGAAATGGTGGCAAAAAACTAGGCTATTCTCTATGAATGTATAGGTTGTGGAGTATGTGTAGGTATGTATGCTTGTATTTGCGACTGTTGGTTTAGAAACAAGTTAGCTGATTTGCGTAGCAAAACTAGGATTTTTTATTTTTGAGGTGTAGAAATGATTAGCCATGAATATAGTGGCTAGCATCCAGCTGAGTTGCTAGATGGATGAATTGAGGTGCGATATTTGGATAGCTATTTGATGGATGTGAGGACAGTTGACTAGCCTATGAACACAGCTACTAATCCGCTGTGCTGCCAGATGTGTGGTAACTACTTGTGGATTATGGTACGATATCTAGCTATAGGGTTTCATAATTACTGTTGTGTATAAAACTAGAATGAGAGCTATTTATTAAAACTATTATTGTAAACTTTTAGCGACGTCGCTAAACAACGACAACAACTGGTCTGTAGAATTCATTTGTTTGTTATATAATAAGTTAGGTTAGGATCGTTTGCTAGGGTTTATGAAATGAATAACAGAAAATATTAGCAATGAGCGAAAATACGAGCCAATGTAGCTGAATATCGACTCTGATGAAGCACAGAGTACAGCTGAGATATTAAGCCTGATTAAGAGTTCGCACTAATGTGTGAACCTCCTTGGATCCGCATTTAGCACATTGGCGCCTCGCGCTGCATTAGGGATGATGAAGTCAGAAAAGAAGGTAACTGCAGAAGGCCTTATTTCAAAAACATGAGATGCTTGCTTTTACTGAATGAGTATTTTTTTTTATTTGTTATCTGCTACAGTAAGGTGTGGGAGGTATGTTTTGAGCGAATGTGAGATGTGCATACGGTAGCAGCAATATTGGATTACTACTGAACTTGCATTGAAATCGCCAATGCCCAGGGCTCTGTTTTTTTCATATAAATGACTGATAGCGGTTTTCATTTTTATTTTGTCCTATGCGAAATAAACTATCCTTCAAGAAAGATTGTCAAAGCTCAAATTACATTCTTTAAAAAGACGAAGAAGAAATAGGGGTGACATGATAGAGGTGTGATTGAATGGTCATAGTAAAGGGGGATATTAATAACCTATTAAACGTATCTACATGAAACAGAACAGGAATAAATTGGATAGGTTTTAGATTAAGGAAAAAACCTGGGTAAATACAGGTAACAGGGGCGAACTCGAAAATGCACATTAGTTCATGCACTGTGCTGCTCCCCTTTGTTTCATTCCTATGCTCAATAAACGATCCTTTGCCAGATAATATAAAGCTTCTTGATAAGTAAGGGGAATAAATAGGACCTTTTGAATATTAATGGAGCTACATTATTGATGCCTATAAATGGAGAAGAAAGGGGTTATTATTTAGGAATAGACCTACTGCACTTCATCTAATAGAGTTAGTTGATGTTTTGGTTGACATAGAGTGGAAATAAATAGGAGATCCGGCAAAAGCTATTGTGTGCAATTTCATTTCTTATGCGATCTTATCTATAAAATGGACTTTGAAAATGGGAAACATTAGGAAAATGGGTTTAAATACGCTATTCAGTAAACTAACTTATTCAGGGAAGATGAAGACTGGCCAGCTGATGACGTCATTTGTCCATTACCGATGCCTGTGCATGGGTCACTGCGGTAACGAAATTTGGGTACGCCAGGAGCCTGCCTTTTAATCCTACCCCCAGGAAAATTGAAGACTGGATAACGTCATTGACCATTGGTGATGCCTGTGCATAAGTCGACTCATAGACCGTGCATCAATGTCTCACTGGGGTAACGAAAAATGCACGACACGTAGACAGTGCGCGGAAAAAAAACAAAACGCACGGTCTAGTGTGTCGTTTCCCACTACTAACGTGTCATTCATTCATTCTCTCTCTCTCGCCCTTAGGTGTGCCATGTTCCCCGCATACAAATTCCAAGCATGTGCTGTTAGGAGAGTAAACACACACACACACACATATATATATATATATATATATATATATATATATATATATATATATATATATATATATATATATATATATATATATATATATATATATATATATATATATTTTATTAAATATGACCGAAAAAGTAAGATTAATAATTCTAACACGAATTTTCTCAATCTTTCGTACATTATGCTTCACTGTTGGAGGTAAATCAAAAATCACTTCTCCAAAATTCATTTTTATTTCTAGTCTGACGCGACACGGGCGCGTTTCGTAAAACTTATTACATTTTCAAAGACTTCACAAATACACAACTGATTAGAACTTGCGTTTCCCTGATTTTATATCTACATTTGAGTGAGGTGGGAAGGGTGATGTGGCATTACATTTGAGTGAGGTGGGAAGGATGATGTGGCATTAGAGGATATTAATAGGGTATTAAAAGTATCAACACAAGACAGAACACGAAACAATGGATATTGAATAGAAGTGTTTGTAGAAAGCCTATTGGTCCATATTTCTTGATGCTTCTATATTGGAGCGGAGTCTTGAGGTGGGTAGAATATAGTTGTGCAATAATTGGCTGTTGATTGCTGGTGTTGACTTCTTGATGTGTAGTGCCTCGCAAACGTCAAGCCGCCTGCTATCGCTGTATCTATCGATGATTTCTGTGTTGTTTACTAGGATTTCTCTGGCGATGGTTTGGTTATGGGAAGAGATTATATGTTCCTTAATGGAGCCCTGTTGTTTATGCATCGTTAAACGCCTAGAAAGAGATGTTGTTGTCTTGCCTATATACTGGGTTTTTTGGAGCTTACAGTCCCCAAGTGGGCATTTGAAGGCATAGACGACGTTAGTCTCTTTTAAAGCGTTCTGTTTCGTGTCTGGAGAGTTTCTCATGAGTAGGCTGGCCGTTTTTCTGGTTTTATAGTAAATCGTCAGTTGTATCCTCTGATTTTTGTCTGTAGGGATAACGTTTCTATTAACAATATCTTTCAGGACCCTTTCCTCTGTTTTATGAGCTGTGGAAAAGAAGTTCCTGTAAAATAGTCTAATAGGGGGTATAGGTGTTGTGTTAGTTGTCTCTTCGGAGGTTGCATGGCTTTTCACTTTCATTCTTATGATGTCTTCGATGAAACCATTGGAGAAACCGTTATTGACTAGAACCTGCCTTACCCTACAGAGTTCCCTTACCCTTACCCTTACCCTACCCTAAGGTCATATATATATATATATATATATTATTAAATATGACCGAAAAAGTAAGATTAATAACTCTAATACGAATTTTCTCAATCTTTCGTACATTTCTTTTCACTGTTGGAGGTAAATCAAAAATCAATTCTCCAAAATTCATTTTTATTTCTAGTCTGACGCGACACGAGCGCGTTTCGTAAAACTTATTACATTTTCAAAGACTTTAGTTCACAAATACACAACTGAATAGAACTGATTGATTGATTGATAGAGATTAAGCCACCCAAGAGGTGGCATGGGCATGAATAGCCCGTAAGTGGTACAATTTTTTTTTTTTCCCAGTGTTCTGAGGTTTGCATTTAACCATCAAGCTGTTATCGTGGGGGAGGATACTGCTTCACAGTCTTTATGAGGGTGTCCAGCTGCTGGACACCTTTGTTGACCAGGAGAGTGGCTGTGTTGATGGCTTCAGGGTGGCCACTGCATGATTCAGGAACTCTTAAAGCTCTTCTAAGGTCATTGGTTGCTTCACATTCCAGAAGATAGTGAAGTAATGGCTTTTTCTGTGACAGTTTGGCAGAAGATGCACTCTCTCTGTCGGGGTTCACCAATCTCCCAGTTGCATCTGTAACCTAGACGTAGTCTATATAGCCTAACTGCTATTTCCCTGTGGATTCCTTTTGGGATATTTAACCTTTCTAATTTGGTTGCCTGAAGATACCATGTTGCAGATGGCGAACCTTCAGCTATTCTCTGGTGTAGGTAGGCTTTGTTGAGATGTGAGAGTTTTTTGGTGATGATGTTTTTTATGTTCTCTAGGCTGGGTTGAATTGTTTTATGTATCACTGGATGACGAGTTGCCAATTTAGCAATTTCATCAGCTTTTTCATTTAATGGGATTCCAATATGGGATGGGATCCAGTTTAAAGTTATGTTGAGGCCTTTGCCTTTAGCGACTGCTCCTTGATAGAAAATGGTGGTAATTATTTCCACATTATCTTTCCACTGTTTTTGTCCTAGTATTTGAAGTGCAGCTTTTGAGTCTGTGTGTATGATTGCATTTTGAGTGTTTTGTGCAATCACATATGCGAATGCCTGTTGTATGGCGAACAGCTCAGTTTGGGTTGATGATACTAGTCCTCCCAGTCTCCAATATGCCTGTACGCTGGTCGTGCAAAGAGCAGCGCCAGCACTCTCATTTTCTGTGTCCACCGATCCGTCTGTGAAGATGTGGGTGGCTCCTGCTACTGCTATGCTATACATTTGCTCTTCTATTATGCGCCTTAGGATTGTCGGATCATAGGCAGCCTTTTTCATTGGGAGACTTTCTATTACTATTTTGAAAGTAGGCTCTTCCCACGGCGCGGAAGGAGTGTAATTTGGGTGTGGATGATCACCCTCTCTATCAAGAATCATGTTTTTTAAATGTAGTCTGTTTAGGACTTTTCCTGCTCTTGCAACCCAAGAGTTTCCATTGTTTTGGCCTAGTCCAACCACCAAAGCCTGCCGTACTGGGATTGGACCAGAAGAAATAATTATCATACTGATAATTGTAGCTCTCCTTTGTGATATTCTTTCTTGTAGAGAGGGCAAACCCGTCTCCAGTCTAAGAGTTTCAAGCCTGGTCCACATGGGGGCTCCCAGTGCAGCTCTCATAGCATTGTTTTGGGCAACTTCAAGCTTTTTCCACTGTTGGTGTGATAGATTTGTGAGTGCAGGTGCGGCATAATCGATCACTGATCTGACTGCCTGTACATAGTATGTGCGAAGGACTTGCAGATTGGCTCCTCCAGAAAGGGAGGTTAGCGACCTGAGGATTGCCGTCCGGGCCGCAGTTCGCTCTCTCAAGTATGTGACCTCAGCATTAAAATTCATGTGTGTGTCCAGGATGATTCCTAGATACTGATAGGTGTCGACCCATTCTATTGGTTGACCCTGTACTGTGAAGAGAATAGAACTTACGCATCTCCGATTTTATATCTACATTTGAGTGAGGTGGAAGGGGTGATGTGGCATTAACACAAGACAGAACAAGATGTGGCATTAATAGGGTATTAATTTCATCAACACAAGACAGAACAAGAGTATTAATAGGGTATTAATTTCATCAACACAAGACAGAACACGAAACAATGGATATCGAATAGAAGTGTTTGTAGAAAGCCTATTGGTCCATATTTCTTGATGTTTCTATATTGGAGCGGAGTCTTGAGGTGGGTAGAATATAGTTGTGCAATAATTGGCTGTTGATTGCTGGTGTTGACTTCTTGATGTGTAGTGCCTCGCAAACGAGGCACTACGCAAACGATATATATATATCAAACGCAAACGATATATACATATATATATATATATATATATATATATATATATATATATATATATATATATATATATATATATATATATATATATATATTAGTATATTTTGGTAGCAGTCTTTCCTGTAGACATATATTATTAAATATGACCGAAAAAGTAAGATTAATAATTCTAACACGAATTTTCTCAATCTTTCGTACATTACACTTCACTGTTGGAGGTAAATAAAAAATCACTTCTCCAAAATTCATTTTTATTTCTAGTCTGACGCGACACGGGCGCGTTTCGTAAAACTTATTACATTTTCAAAGACTTCACAAATACACAACTGATTAGAACGTATCTCTGATTTTATATCTACATTTGAGTGAGGTGGGAAGGGTGATGTGGCATTAACACAAGACAGAACAGGAGGGGATATTAATAGGGTATTAAAAGTATCAACACAAGACAGAACAGAAACAATGGGTATTGAATAGAAGTGTTTGTAGAAAGCCTATTGGTCCATATTTCTTGATGCTTCTATATTGGAGCGGAGTCTTGAGGTGGGTAGAATATAGTTGTGCAATAATTGGCTGTTGATTGCTGGTGTTGACTTCTTGATGTGTAGTGCCTCGCAAACGTCAAGCCGCCTGCTATCGCTGTATCTATCGATGATTTCTGTGTTGTTTACTAGGATTTCTCTGGCGATGGTTTGGTTATGGGAAGAGATTATATGTTCCTTAATGGAGCCCTGTTGCTTATGCATCGTTAAACGCCTAGAAAGAGATGTTGTTGTCTTGCCTATATACTGGGTTTTTTGGGGCTTACAGTCCCCAAGTGGGCATTTGAAGTACCATTTGAAGTAATAGGGTACCACTGCGACCCTACTCGGGTCGCAGTGGTACCCTATTCTACATGGGTACCATCGAGCAAAAAGTCTTAGTCGACATGAACTTGAAACCGGCCATATACTGCAGGTATGTTGACGACATTTTTACACAGGTACCTGATGCCAGACATCTGCAGAAGCTGAAGGAGGCATTTGAGCAGAGTTCCGTGCTGCGTTTCACTTACGAGACGGAAAAGGATGGGAAGCTGCCTTTTCTAGATGTAACAGGCATGGAAAAGGGCGGAGGTTTCCACACTGCAGTCTACACTAAGGAAACTAACATAGGAATGTGCCTAAATGCCAACAGCGACTGCCCTGACAGGTACAAGAGGAGTGTTGTTAACGCATACGTCGACCGTGCTCTCAGCCACAGCTCAGAATGGAAGCAAGTCGACGAAGAACTCTGTAGGGTAAGGCAGGTCCTAGTCAATAACGGCTTCTCCAATGGTTTCATCGAAGACATCATAAGAAGGAAAGTGAAAAGCCATGCAACCTCTGAAGAGACAACTAACACAACACCTATACCCCCTATTAGACTATTTTACAGGAACTTCTTTTCCACAGCTCATAAAACGGAGGAAAGGGTCCTGAAAGATATTGTTAATAGAAACGTTATCCCTACAGACAAAAATCAGAGGATACAACTGACGATTTACTATAAAACCAGAAAAACGGCCAGCCTACTCATGAGAAACTCTCCAGACACAAAACAGAACGCTTTAAAAGAGACTAATGTCGTCTATGCCTTCAAATGCCCACTTGGGGACTGTAAGCCCCAAAAAACCCAGTATATAGGCAAGACAACAACATCTCTTTCTAGGCGTTTAACGATGCATAAGCAACAGGGCTCCATTAAGGAACATATAATCTCTTCCCATAACCAAACCATCGCCAGAGAAATCCTAGTAAACAACACAGAAATCATCGATAGATACAGCGATAGCAGGCGGCTTGACGTTTGCGAGGCACTACACATCAAGAAGTCAACACCAGCAATCAACAGCCAATTATTGCACAACTATATTCTACCCACCTCAAGACTCCGCTCCAATATAGAAGCATCAAGAAATATGGACCAATAGGCTTTCTACAAACACTTCTATTCAATACCCATTGTTTCTGTTCTGTCTTGTGTTGATACTTTTAATACCCTATTAATATCCCCTCCTGTTCTGTCTTGTGTTAATGCCACATCACCCTTCCCACCTCACTCAAATGTAGATATAAAATCAGAGATACGTTCTAATCAGTTGTGTATTTGTGAAGTCTTTGAAAATGTAATAAGTTTTACGAAACGCGCCCGTGTCGCGTCAGACTAGAAATAAAAATGAATTTTGGAGAAGTGATTTTTGATTTACCTCCAACAGTGAAGCGTAATGTACGAAAGATTGAGAAAATTCGTGTTAGAATTATTAATCTTACTTTTTCGGTCATATTTAATAATATATATATATATATATATATATATATATATATATATATATATATATATATATATATATATATATATATATATATATATATATATATATATATATATATTTATATATATATATATATATATATTTATATATATATATATATATATTTATATATATATATATATATATATATATATATATATATATATATATATATATATATATATATATATATATATATATAAGGGCTAATGTGGAAAATCTTAGTCGTGATATTATTATTATTATCAGTAAGTCAAACAGCAACAGTATTCTGAAGACTCTAATATGCTTTGGGGATAGACAGCTTCTCTATCGGGCTGAGCCATTAGTGAAATATCCGGCTTAAATTGCTAGGACGTAGGATCTACAGTTTCGTCAAGTTGACCTTATGCCATTAGCACTGTATGGCACTGATCCACCTTAGCGAGATGACTGTGGGCAACAGTAGCTCAGCGAAAACATAGACTTTTAATATCATATCAAGACAATGACACAGTATGTTCAGCACTCTTATACTGAATGTGGGAAACATGTTACATCTTAAAAGGTGTCTCAAGTAAATAAGGGAGCGAGGCACTTAGTAACGTAGGAGCTTCGCCAGGGCATACCACATACCACCACCATACATAGGTATGAGGTCTTCCATGTCGCACCCCTGGACGGCTCGCCTCTGTAAAGTTTGTCACTTAACTGAGGCGATACCGCCCACCATACCCGACCGCTACCTCCCCTCACACACATGACACCACAAGTTATCAGCTTACATGCATTTCTCGCTATTCAGAATAATAAATAATAAATAAATAGTTAGGAGAAGTAAACCCGTTTATATATCATTTTTATTCTTATATTATTATTTACCACTTAAAGGTAAAGTGTCTAAGAAAAATATATTTTATCAGAGGTGTAAGTTTCATATGAAAAGCTGAACTAGTTACATTTGGAGAGAATTTTTTATGACTGAAGATGTTTTAGAGAACAACATTGATGTCTTAAAGAATAACTTGATGGAAGAAGGAGAGTTTCTTTGATGAACGAAGGTGGCTTAGAGAACAACATTGATGTCTTAAAGAATAACTTGATGGAAGAAGGAGAGTTTCTTTGATGAACGAAGGTGACTTCGAGAACAACATTGATGAACGAAAGTGAGTTAGAGATTACCTTTGATAGCTCGAGGAATAACTTTGATGTCTCTGAGAATGACTTTTGTTATCTTAGAGAACAACTTTGATGACATAGAGAACGACTATGATGAATGAAGATGTCGTAGAAAGCTTCTCTGACGAACGAATGGTTACTTAGAAACTACCTTTGATGACTGAGATTAACTTTAGATGTCTCTGAGAATAAGTTTGATGAATGAAAGTGACTTAGAAACTACCTCTGATGTCTTAGAGAATAGCTTTGATGTCTCTGAGAATAACTTTTATGGACGAAGATGTCTGAGAATAACTTTGTGGACATGAGAAGTATTTTGATTGTGTCTTTTGATGCATTGAAGAGTAACTTTGATGTCTCAAAGATATCTTACAGAACAATTTTGATGACCGAGATTAACTTTTGAGTAAGTGAAAATACCATTTGACTACTTCGAGAATAATTTTGATAGCTCTGAGAATAACTTTTATGTCTTAGATAATAACTTTAGATGTCTCTGAGATTAACTTTAATGAACGAAGAGGTCTTAGAAAGTTTCTCTGATGAACGAAAGGCTACTTAGAGAATAACATTTGATGACTGAGATTAACTTTTTGATGACTCTGAGAATAACTTTGAAGATGCGAGTAATTTTTTGGAGTGTTTGAGAGTGTCGTTGTTATCTCGAAGAATGTCCTTGACTATATTTCTTACTTAACGACGCATAATTTTAGTTAGGAACAATGATGAATATGACTATTTTTAGCGATGTGAAAAGGTTACTTTAGTTAAGAACAGTGTTGGAAAGAGGCCGCACTTGACTATTTTCAGTTGAGAGAAGTGATATTTCAGTTAAGAAATGACAGGGAATCATGATGAAAGTAACTATTTTAGTTGACTGATGAATGCTTTTAGTTAAACAAAAATACAAAACATGATGAACATGGCTCTTTCTGTTGACTGGCGGATAATTTTAGATAAGAAATGACAATGAAACATGATGAACACGGTTATTTTCTGTTGACTAGGGAATAGGTTTAGTTAAGAAATGATGAAAGTGATTATTTTTTAGTTGATTGACAATGGATAAAGTTAGTTATGAACAGTGTTGGAAAGTTTCCTTTGACAATTTTAAGCTAAAAGAAAGGTTATTTTAGTTAAGAACGGTGTTGAACGAGATTAATCCTGACTATTATCTGTTGATTGACAAGTAATTTTTAGTTAAGAAGTTACAAGAAAAGTTTGTCTTTGTAAATTTGGTACTGAATAAAGGGTAGATTTCTTTAAGAACTGTGTTTGGTAAGAAATATTAAGTTGACTACGAGAATTACTTTGTCATAGTTTTTGCAAATAAAACTGGTGACTAAAATTGTTGAGGGATTTGTAATGCTGTTGATATTATTTGACAAAGATCTAGTTAGTGAATAGAAGAAACAATTGGTTTAAAGAAACAAAGAACATAAAAAATTGAGACTAAGTAAGGGAATGAACACAGTGAACATAGGGGGAATGCAGAAAACATGGATGAAAAACTATTGAAAATAAAGAACATGTAAGTGAAGGTGATGAACATGTGGGGAATAAAAAAAAATCGTGAACATATGGGGAACATGACAGAGAACATGGCAGAGAACATGTAAGAAAAGCTGATGAACACAGTGAACAAGTGGGGAACATGACAATGAACGTAGGGAATACAAAGAATGAACAATATGAAAGTGAAGAATATGAGGGGAATTTGTAGAGAACATTATGAGAATACAATACGATTATTGAAGGTTTTGATAAGTTGGGAGTTAAGGGAAGGGTGGGTAAGAGATGAGAAGGTAAAGGGTGGGAAAGGGTATTTAATGGATATGTTGTTTACTTTGATAGACTGGAGAAAGCAATTATCTGAACTAAAAATCGGAGGATGAGAATTGGAGCTTGGTTAATGTACTGATAAACATTTTTACTATGATAGAAATAGTAATCTTAAATCTATGGGGGATTTTGATCTGATAATAAGAACTTGTACAAATGAGGTAAGTGGGGGACAAGAGTTAGAGTTTTATAATTGTTTACATCATATTTACTATGTCTGAAACAACTATGGTAAAAATTTCAGGGAAATTGATGGGTTATTTATAAAGATACGAGAGAGAACTAAAGTCTGGGATGAGAGCTGGAGCTCGTTAACTGTTTGATTTGAATTACTACGTTTTGAAGTATGTCTGCTTTAAATTTCGGGAAAATTGGTCTGTTACTAAAGAACTTGTTCGAATGAACTAAGGTGGGGGACGAGAGCTAGAGTTTGATAATTGTTTGGATCCTATTTACTATGTCTGAAATACAGAAGGTATAAATTTCAGGGAATTTGATAGGATATTACCGAAGACAGAGAGGGAAGTAAGGTAGGGGACAAGAGCCTGAGCTCGGTAACTGACTTGATCTTAATTACTGCATCTGAAATACACGGGGGTTGAAATTTCAGGGAAATTGATTAGGTAATAACGAAGATACGAGAGAGAGCTAAGGCAGAGGACAAGAGCTAGAGTTTGGTAAATGTGTTATCTTTACTTACTCAGTTAGAAGTATGGCAGGTTTAAATTTCATGAAAAAATAATGGGTTAATAACAAAGATGTGCGAGGGAACTAATGCGGGGACAAGAGCTGGAGCTTGGTAATTGACTCGGTTAATTTGAGCAAACTGTCTTGTTTAATGTAAAGGAACTAGCATTATGAAGTCTATATAGCTGTACGGATTTATGAAAGAACAATATTAATGATAATGAATAGGGAGAGTAAGGTATCAGGTATAGAGGCTTGGTCAAGATAAGATTGTGGCGGTAAGATGGCGGCCGCGTTTGGTGGGGGTCGGTGTAGGTGACGCGGGAGTGAGATCCGCGGCAGGTGATGAGAGGTGCGAGGTAGGAACGGGTGTTGCGGTGACGCTAAGATAATGTAAGATTACAGAGATGACACCTGTTTTGTGAGATAGGGATGGAGGTAGTGGCTACATGTGTAAACGTTATCTAAACTGTCATTCTTTATAGAGATGAGGAGTGATAGGACGGATATTATACAAGTGGATTGAAGAGGGAGATTCTGTTAACTTAAGCATAAATGACTTGTTTATTATGAATTGAGTAATCTAACATTAGATGACTAAATAAAATATAAATACAATAAATATGTTTATTAATGCCTAATGTATATATATATATAAATTAATACGGTGGTGAACGCCGACAATGACTAGCGGACGGCGGGCCGGTAATCAGATGTTGAAAGCCTCGGGGCAGGTAGCCTGGGGCGGCTTAGGTAGCCTTGGGTCAACTTAAGTATTAAAGGTTACATTGAGACGCCTCGGTTGATTTGTGTGTAAAACTGACTGGTTTAATGAAAAGGAACAAACATTACGATGTATGGAATTATGAATGAACAATATGAAGGAGAGGGACAGTCCAGATATTACGGAGACACAATGATAAGATAAGATAAGATTACGGAGGTGACTTGACCCAGGGCGTGTGGCTGGCGGTGTAAAGTAAACACAGGTGATGCAGGGGTAAGTAGGGAAGGGGATGTGAGGTAGGAGCATGAGATGCAGGGGGGTTGGGAGGGAAGGGGGAGGGGGATGGCATGGTAATGCTTCAGTTATATAGACATATACTAGTTTCTATGTAAGAAACCTACTTAAATGTATAAGGCCTAAATATCTGTTTATTCTTGGTATGAACTCTGAAATTTGAATTTCACCCGTAAGAACTATTAACAAACGTCTATGAACTTATTTTCATCATAAGAACTTTTAACAAACTTCTAAAATCTCAGAAATTATTTTTCTCATACGAATTCCTTAATTCCAAATCTGTGACTGTACAAATTTACCTGAAAACCATGACGATCCAGCGTCCTCTTCCCTAATTTACCTGGAACCCCTGACTATCCAGCGTCCTCTTTCCCCGAAAATAAAAAAGGGATGCTGGATAGTCATCCCTACTACTAGTAACACTGGTCCAAGAGCTAATTTAAAATACATTAGTTAACCCTAACATTATCTTGCATCAAGAGGGGGAGGGGAATGCGGAAACCCACACCTGGGTCGCGTGTGCCTTCAAGATTTGTGGGTGATTAATCAAGCTCACCCGTCACATTCATCCATCTGTTGTCCATCTCAACCGATGGAGGAGTAACCAGACACCAACACTCTGGTCATGCGTGCACGCACATGCACGTGCACCTTCATGATTTGCGGGTGATTAATCACACTCATCCATCTCTGCCGATGGAGAGGGTCCTCTACCTCGTTAATCTCCGAGGAGCGCGGGTGGTGTCAGGCACGGCTATATGTGACCCCGGGCTACCTTAAGCGCTCACGGGAGACATCTCCCGTCATGCAGGGAGCAGTCGCACCTCCACAGATCTCCAGTATCAGCTCTTGATACTGGTAATGGCTCAAAAGGGCCACCACTTACGGGCTATTCATGCCCGTGCCACCTTTTGGGTGGCTTAATCTTTATCAATCAATCAATCTTAAGCGTATTAAGCGTATCAGTTTACAACCAAAATGTTAGGTCACTTGGTAAACATTTTGATGATATAAATGCACTACTTACAGCACTAGGTACTAAATTATCATTCATCATTTTAACAGAAACTTGGCTAAGTAATGACTATACCCCAACTCTACAATTTAGCTGGTTATAAAGCCATTCATAACTGCAGGCCTAATAAAAAAGGTGGTGGTACAGCAATATATTACAAAGATACCTTCATTTGCAATAGTGTTAT
The DNA here is from genome assembly GCF_040958095.1 of Procambarus clarkii. Lineage (NCBI taxonomy): Eukaryota > Metazoa > Arthropoda > Malacostraca > Decapoda > Cambaridae > Procambarus > Procambarus clarkii. Next base: position 37,460,470 of record NC_091161.1, read on the forward strand.
TAGTGATAGAGATGACTATTGTGAATATACCTTTACCAAGTTCTCCAGTAAATCCCTTAAATCCTCCCTGACTATCGGTGCCATCTATAGATTTCCTAATACCAACATAGCTTTATTCTCAGACAATGTAAGGAATCTTATCATAAATAACAATCTCAACAAAAATCACATCATTCTGGGAGGTGATTTCAATATTGACCTGGGTTTTCAAAACACCCCTCAAGTTGACTATTTCCGTAACAGCATGCACTCCTGTATGCTAATCCCCACAGTCACCAAGCCCACCCGAGTCACTCAAACATCTGCCACTACCCTGGATCACTTATGGACTAATATAACAGCTCCCCTTACATCTGGGGTAATTTATGACAGAACAACTGACCACTATCCTACCTTCCTCATAGCAAACATTGACACATCACCACCAGAAACCAAGAAACTTTCATTCACGCTACATAGTGAATCAGCTTTAGGCAATCTCTCTAATGCACTTCACAATATTAACTGTGAATCTGAATTTAATAATTCACAGGATGTAAACTCATCAACTAACCTCTTTCTCTCCAAAACTCTAAGCCTCTACAACACTCACTGTCCCCTCCTTACCAAACAAGTAACTGATAAAAGAAAAAATAACCCGTGGCTCACAAGCGGCATAATTAAATCAATCAACAAAAAACATGAATATGAAAAGAAATTTAGGAGTGGCTTAGTTTCAAAGGAAGTAGTTAAAAGGTACTCGTCAGTGCTTACCAGTATCATAAGAAAAGCAAAACTTTCATATTATGAGACTAGATTCAAAGAAGCAAAAGGCAACATGAAAAGCACATGGAATACCATCTCTGATATCTTAGGAACTAAACAACACTCCCACAACCAGATAACACTCTAAGGATGGCCTTACACCGTCATCTGACTTAGAAATGGCGAATGAATTTAATAGCTTCTTTTCATCGATTGGTGCTAACCTTGCAAGTAAAATCCCACAGACTCAGACATATATCAACACATATCTCTCAGGCAGCTATCCAAACTCTCTTCTCCTTTCACCAGTCAGCCCGACAGATGTTGTGTCCATCATACACTCACTAAAAACCAAAGCTGGGAACATCAGTGAAATCCCATCCATTGTATACAAGAGCGCCTCCCATGCCCTTGCGCCACCTATAGCTCTGCTGTTCAACAAATCCCTTGAGTGTCATACCTTCCCTGATATCCTTAAAAAAGCAAGAGTAACGCCAGTTCATAAAGAAGGTAATCCGGCAGACATAAACAACTATAGACCAATACCTAACCTACCCATACTATCAAAAATATTTGAAAAAATTATCTACAAACAGCTCTACTCCTATCTCGTAAAATTCGACATTCTTAGCCCCTGTCAGTTTGGCTTCCGTTCTCAAAAGAGTACCAACGATGCAATTATTAGTCTCCTTGATATAATTTACTCAGCCCTTGATAAAAATGAGTTTCCGATTAGACTTTTCATTGACCTGAAAAAGGCCTTTGATACTGTTAATCACAATTACCTCTTATGTAAACTCCATCATTATGGAATCCGAGGCCATTCACTGGACTATATCCAATCCTATCTTAGTGATAGACACCAATGTGTAGCCATCAATAATATAACCTCTCCCATTCTACCAATAACCGTTGGAGTGCCACAGGGCAGCATCTTGGGACCTCTTCTATTTCTTATATAGATCTATGATCTGCCTAATGTCTCTAACATTCTGAAACCTATTTTGTTTGCTGATGATACTACCCTCATCTACTCCAACCCCAACCCACATACACTAAATGATGTTGTTAATAATGAACTAAAAAAAGTACACTTATGGATGTCAACCAACAAACTAACACTTAACACAGAAAAGACCTACTACATCCTATTTGGAAGCAAATCTACAAATGCCATTCAGCTTCAGAAAGACAATGTAAACATTAGCAATAAAAATGATGGAAAGTTTCTTGGCCTATTCCTAGACAAGAGACTCAACTTCAGTACCCACATACAACACATAACTAAGAAAGTCTCTAAAACAGTTGGTATACTCTCCAAAATCAGATATTATGTACCTAACTCTGCTCTCATCTCTCTATATTATGCACTAATCTATCCCTATCTCAACTATGGTATCTGTGCATGGGGTTCAACCACTGCGAACCACCTCAAGTCCATCATCACCCAGCAAAAATCTGCTATCAGAATAATATCAAATTCTGCTTTCAGACAACACACAGCCCCCTTGTTTAACTCCCTAAACGTGCTAAACATAATCTCACTCCATAAATTCTCTTGTGTCAACTACATTTACAAAAAACTGTTCTTAAATGCAAATCCTGCTCTGAAACTCTTCCTGGACAGATGTAATAGGACCCATTATCACCACACCAGAAATAAATATCTCTTTGATATCCCCAGAGTTAAACTTAATCTGTGTAAACACTCTATGCAAATAAAGGGACCCAGTTTATGGAACTCACTCCCTACTGAATTGAAAAGCTGTCCAACTTTTACATCATTCAAAATCAACACTAAAAAGTACCTAATTTCATCTTCATAGTTTTTCACTTTTTGCCTTAAAATTGCACTGTATCTATTGCTACCCAATCTCCCAATCTTTATGATCCCAATTTGAACATCTTTACCATTGTGATCATTGCTGTCTTCTTATGTGCTGCCAATCTGCTGTATGGTGTTTATAAATCTTGTTTATCTGTATCTTTTGCTACCCAGTCTCCCAATCTTTATGTACCCAATCTGAACATCTTTACCATTGTGATCATTGATGTCTTATATGTGCTGTCAACCTGCTGTATGGTGTCTATTAATCTTGTTTAAATTACTAATCAAGTTGTCAATGTAATCAATCAGAGCTTTAATATAACAATGTGCTTTAATATACTTACTAAGCTCTCTCATCTCATTTTCCTCTTGCAATGTATCTTTATCATTTATCAATTCTGATAGAAATTACCTACTTAAAATTATCTGCTAGATTAAGGACCTGCCCGAAACGCTGCACGTACTAGTGGCTTTACAAGAGTGTAAATACTGTACTATCCAATGTATTCTCACAAACCCAATGTACCTTCTTGTATATATATAAATAAATAAATAAATAAATATTGATTACATTCATCCGCCGCAGTCACCCTTCATCCATCTATCTTCCCATTCTCAGAATGGAGGTGATCCCTCGTTGGTGCGAACCTCGTGATAACGGTACACCCACACACGGCTCACGCACGCCTCTTCACGATTTGCGGGCGATTAATCATGCTCATCCATCACACTCATCCATCTGTCATCCATTTCCACCGATTGAGGGGGGTCCTCTACGTTGTCAGTTTCCCTACTGGTGCTCAGTTGTATCATCTTGACCTCTCTTGGTGTCAGCAGTGTCGCAAGTACTGTTTCAGAATCAATGAGGTTTGTATCAAAGTGGCGGAGTTGTCTTTTTTGGTTTCCTTTATTATAAAACAACATATACATATAAATAAAAGGCATGGCACCGAAGCACCATAACAGAGGCGAATGCCACAGGAAACATAACCAACAACAGAGCGCCAAACAAACAAACAATACACCAAACCAATACATAAATATACAAACATCAGCATAAGACACACACATGCACCAGGATACAACCCCAAGCACCCATAAAGGGAACATAATGGGAACATAACAACACAGAAATAGGGAACACACACACACGTGAAAAAAGATACATGAACGACTTAAATACCCAGAACAGCGCAGAGACGTCCACCATACGTACACTATCCACACAAGTGGAATACCGATGAGGTACTGCAAGTACGGAACACCAGCAGTAGAGAACAGAAATATTGAAATACATAACACACAAGTACTCACACAGCGGACTCCAACAAGCGGAGGCCGTTACCACTCACCAAAGTGATTACATGAAGGCAATGAAGGGGAAGCCTGCAGCCACAAACATACATACTCACAACTAAACGGTACAATATAAGGGAATACGGTACAAATGAAAGGCATGACACAAGACCTGACCTACTAGACCTGACAGCATACAAGAAAAACCTACTGAACCCATGATACAACACACACCAAGGACAATCAATACAAGCATGGAGGGGGAGCCACCCCAAAACCTGGCTGCCGGACACTTTCTCACACAGTAGGCCCACAGAAACAGGAGGGGGACCAGAAGCACAAAGGCAGTGAACGTAAACACATGAAAAGCATTCGGCCAGCACACAAACAAGCATACGAAGCCCCAAACGCAAAGTAACAAACAAACACGTTGCGAAACGCCATGCAACCTCTGAAGAGACAACTAACACAACACCTATACCCCCTATTAGACTATTTTACAGGAACTTCTTTTCCACAGCTCATAAAACGGAGGAAAGGGTCCTGAAAGATATTGTTAAAAGAAACGTTATCCCTACAGACAAAAATCAGAGGATACAACTGACGATTTACTATAAAACCAGAAAAACGGCCAGCCTACTCATGAGAAACTCTCCAGACACAAAACAGAACGCTTTAAAAGAGACTAACGTCGTCTATGCCTTCAAATGCCCTCTTGGGGACTGTAAGCTCCAAAAAACCCAATATATAGGCAAGACAACAACATCTCTTTCTAGGCGTTTAACGATGCATAAGCAACAGGGCTCCATTAAGGAACATATAATCTCTTCCCACAACCAAACCATCGCCAGAGAAATCCTAGTAAACAACACAGAAATCATCGATAGATACAGCGATAGCAGGCGGCTTGACGTTTGCGAGGCACTACACATCAAGAAGTCAACACCAGCAATCAACAGCCAATTAATGCACAACTATATTCTACCCACCTCAAGACTCCGCTCCAATATAGAAGCATCAAGAAACATGGACCAATAGGCTTTCTACAAACACTTCTATTCAATACCCATTGTTTCGTGTTCTGTCTTGTGTTAATGAAATTAATACCCTATTAATGCCACCTCTTGTTCTGTCTTGTGTTGATGAAATTAATGCCACCTCACCCCATCCACCTCACTCAAATGTAGATATAAAATCGGAGATGCGTAAGTTCTATTCAGTTGTGTATTTGTAAACTAAAGTCTTTGAAAATGTAATAAGTTTTACGAAACGCGTTCGTGTCGCGTCAGACTAGAAATAAAAATGAATTTTGGAGAATTGATTTTTGATTTACCTCCAACAGTGAAAAGAAATGTACGAAAGATTGAGAAAATTCGTGTTAGAATTATTAATCTTACTTTTTCGGTCATATTTAATAATATATATATATATATATATATATATATATATATATATATATATATATATATATATATATATATATATATATATATATACACAAGGAAAAACCAGCCTATAACTGCAATAATATAAATATCAGCATAAATATTCCTTGATAAACAACAATGATCAATCAATCACCCTATCAGTCCTAGAACTCACATGTATGTCGCTGCAGGTAATCCAGCCTACGGTTGTAACTCTATACTTCAGTATAAATACTCCTTGGCACAAAAATGGTAACCAATCACGAACCTTTCACTGCGTCTTGCACGCTAATGACAACCAAACACTCTACCAACTCCCTACAAGTAGTTAATAAGAACTTCTTTTCCACATCTGGAAGTTCACTATCCTGACATCTAAAGGTTTTCCTAGAATCGTCTACTAGGGTCTTCCACAGCTCTCCCGGCTGCTACACCATGAATTCTTCCTTGAGCAACAATGGTGCTTCACCACTGGAATTACAGAAGCATGTGAAACTTCATTCCATTGCTCCTCTTCTCACAGCTTAAGGTCCTGCTCCTCACTGTATGGCTGCTCTTCCACAGAGCTCAGTGCCTTCCACAACCTTGGAGTCTCATCAACTACCCCTTCTCTGCTGGCTTTGAAGTTCTCAGCAAATCCTTCCCCAGACAAACCTGCAACCCATTTACATGCCAGTAAAAATGTTCCTCTACAAACATATAACTAACATAAAGTTCACAATAAATGTTTCACTTGACATCTCCCTGCTTTCTACATGCTGTGAGGTGACTCTCCCACGTTTGGGCTGGTCCTATTTTCTGCCCTCCCTGGGAGCCTTCCGCTTCCCGGGCGGCCCTCTCACTCAGTCGCCCCCGAGTGGTTGGAGTGGATAAATGTCGCTCTGCCCTCCGAGACGTTCCTCCATCTTTACTCTCTTATTTTGGCCTTCTGCCTCATCAAAACATGCCTAATGTACTCACAAACAATTACTATGATCGCTGGGCACACAATCAAATACAAACAATCACTATTAACTAGTTAAATTTGGGCTTACCACAATAAGGTCTCCTGCAGGGCGCTCTCCCTATCGATGGTGCCTGACCAGGGCGCTCCCATGGCCCATGAAAATGTCTCTGGGCGGCTTCACAACTCTTCTTGCCGTCCGTGACTTGAGACCACACGTTCCCAGCTCGATTCCACAGCTGAAACGTCTTCACACTTCCTTCCTCTTGAAGGTATATCAACTAGGGGTTCCTCTCTGACAGGAGCTCAAAGGAGTGCAACTTCCCCTCACGATGTCTGGTGCTCAAGTGAGCTCAAGCTCCTCTCAAGCGAGCCTCACACCTCCAGCAAACTCTCCACATCTCATGTCAAGTCATTTACTTTGTGACGATAATCTCTTTCAAGAGAGATTGAGCCTGCTCTTCCCTACTTTAAGTTACGCCAAAGACACAATAGTATAAGATGCTACATTCAAAATACGTCACCAGTAGCACAAAACGTTTTGACCAGGTGGCAAAACGTATTCAAGATCCCCCTACTCCACACACCCTCCACGCGCCGGCTCGTCATCAAACGAGCTAACTACCCTTCACCAGCTTGCCTGCCTCTGATTGGCGACTCGCCAGCCGCGCACCTGCACACAGCACCTCAGCGCCCTCTACAAGAATCGACGTCGGAGCCTGCCCAGCTATCCACTCCAGAATATTCCTTGTGCTCTTACGGATGACATCTCTCTCTGGCATACTAGCTCATTAGTTCGTATACGAAGGGAGGTTTCAGCCATAGCCGATATTCTCAGCACCATTTTAACATTGTGTTTTGTATTTCACATTGTCCTTACATTTTCTTTATTATTTAACTGTAATTTAACTTCCCGAGATTTGTCTTTATTTTCATTTACGTTTAAAGTAAATATATTAAAGTTTCATTGTTCATATTTTGTGTTTTACGTGTTCCTCCCTCTAACTTATCACAGGCAAGCAGTCTATATTTTGTTTAACGTGTGACCAGGCTTTGACACCTGCCATTGGAGGACTGCCGAACATCAACACTCCAACACTTTCCCGTCACAACTTATATTCTTGATCACTGCCCATACTCTTAAACTATTTATCAAATCTAACCAATTATTTTACGTATGTACCTCCATGTCTATATTTCTTTCACCTCTTATTTAGGTCAGGTCTTGCAGAATAACTCTCAAGGGAGACTCATTTTTCAGCTACCTGGGATCATAACAGGAGGTAGAATAACATCCCCAGCCACCCCCACCAACTCGTCCTGTGTCAGCATAACTGGAAAATCCCCCTTCTTGAATATATTCACACAGTCAGCCGCGACCACGACGCAGTGCAGCCCCCAGGTGACCTTACTGACCACAACGATAACATGGACGGGGCTGACTTTACAAACATCCAATTGTAAACCCTATCAGGGACAACGCAGAAGGAACACTTCACGCCAGGGACAACGTCAAAGTCCGGGTGTCATCAAGCATCCCCGCACAGTGGGCGGTTGTGATCTTGTTTCACCGGACACTCAGCACTTTCTCAAACCGCCTGGTCAACAGCTCATCCAACAGTTCAAACGGCGCGCCATGCACCGCCACGTAAGTCAGTCACACTCAGGTTAACTACCCTGAATGGTTCCCGCCCCATCAGGCAGAGGGAAATAACGCCTCTCACACCGATCGAGGAACTCTTGAAACACAACTTGACGGTGAAATTCAGCCACCTCTCAACGATCCTGAAGAAGCTACACATCAATCAGATCGGCCAACTTGACATGGAGCACGTCCACCAAAGCTAGACCAACCAGCGTTTGGTCCACTGGCCGGGAAAACGCTAAACCAGCCGAAGTGGATCTCTTCAGGGGAGGCAAACGCGTACCCATCTTGTAAGACTCGCTTTAAACGGGCAGGCCACCAAAGCATGCCCGCAAGCACTATACGTCCATCTCCATCTCTGGCCGCGCACCAATCTTCCAACGTTGTCTGGTCTGCGTGTCTGGTATTCCATGTTGTTAACCGTAAAGTTTCGAAGTGCTGTTGGCTCTGGGTGAAAGTTTGTCTAACAGTGTTGCTGGAAAACCTGGATGACTGCCGGGTTCATGAAGTTTCTGTCGTTGTGAGTAAATGTGTTTGAAAGTGGTGTACTTGCTTCTCTTGACTTTGTTAATGAAGTTACAAAAATTCTTGAGTTTGTTTTTGTGCTGTTTTGCCATTATTACTAGGCATGTCAAGGGCAAGGGGTGATCATCGACCAGGTTAATGAGTACGTGATTGCAGAGTATAGTGAGGCCGAAAAGTACGTGGCCATGTCTGTGCTGGTTTTGTATGAATCTGTTTTGGTAGCGTGTGATACGTCTCCTGGATCACATGGATGGAGTAATAGAGTATCTTCTGTGGGTGATGAGCAGTGTTTGTTGAAGCCGCCGCATGTGTGACTGTCTTGTCTAAGGTGTAGTTGGGTGTCAATGACCCCCGGGCGTCTTGCCATCATATGTGAATGTTAGGTCTGTCTCTTGCACGCTCTGTGAATGCTGCCCAGTCAGCTCTGCTGTATGGTAAACGTGGGAGGCCTTGAATGAGGATAGAGATTTTTGGGATACAGAGAGACAGGAATGTGGTCCGAACCTATGAAGGGGTCGAGAGTTGTGTGGTGTAGGTAGACTTTTTCCACCTTAGGGAAAGTCCTAAGGTGGGTCAGAGATTTATTATTATTAACATCTTTATTGACAAAATTTAGTTACAATTTTGCCTAATCTGAGGAATTCAATTAAGTCTTATTGGAATGAGGATAATGCTGGTATTCACTGTCACACAGGACAGAGGATCATACACAAGGCAATTGGTCTGAACTGTAGGTTGAACCCCATGTATCATGGTTACAATCAATGTTTCAATGTACGAATATGTAAATATAACTTTCTATTGGTCACTGCCACATAAGGGCAGGGATGGGTTCATAAGAGATGCTACTTAAGATTAATATTAATAAAATTGTTCTTATTTCTTTTAAATGGACAAACGAATTTTGGATAAATTAAACAAATCCACAAGGGCCGTGACGAGGATTTGAACCTGCGTCCGGGAGCATCCCAAACACTGCCTTAATCGACTGAGCTACGACAGGGTAAAGTAGTTGAAACCGAAGTTCTACTGAACTTACTGGATCCTGCAACCTCTCCGAGGCACAAACCAGGATTTTACACAACTCCCCCCTGCACTCGAGCTATGTCAATAGGCCGTTTGGATAAATTGTTAGGATGTCGTCCATGTACTCCAGATTCAATGAAACAGTAACACATTTGGTGGTACAATAGGCCAGGAGGTCTAAAATCTTTTACGGTTTCACAATCAACAATATAGTGTTCTAGTGAATGCATTAAAGGTTTGTCACAGAGTTTACAATCTGAACATTTGGGTAGTGGCTCAGCCTCACTAACCTGCCAGATGTTCCTATACCCAAGGCGAATTCACGCAATGACTACATCATATTGCCTGGTCCGGCTACTGTGCTGATCATACAAATACCTATTATTACAAAAGTTGTCATAGCTTTTAATACTGCAGCTTTCAGGTCTCTGGCCATGTCTTAATTCTAATAAACCTGAAGTAATTTCTTTAATTTCTATGTTTCTAATAATTTCATTAGATAATGCAAAGTCACAATCAGTGTTTTCTTTCCTGCAATCCTTATTGGCCAATTGATGTACGAAATCATATTTTCCAATTCCATCATGGGATGGGATCCACACAAATTTTATACAATGGTTATTATCATTGGCAAAAATTACTTTCCATTTAATATTACAAGCATAAATTGTGATGGGTTATTTAAAGACTGCAGAGCACTTTTAGTCACAAAATATCACCCCAACCCCATGGAGCTTAATGTATTTAGTAGCTAGATAAATACCCAATACCCAATATCAGTCTGTCGTGCTTTCCCAGTCGTTCAATCTGTGTACTAGGCATGATCATTTAATTCCCTTTATATACTGCACATGCACAATCTTTTCTACGGGTGCCTAATTGCACAGATCCATCACTAAAGGCATAGGATTCAGTTGGTTTGAGATTTTGAAGATGACTGTCAATAGTTTCTAGTGTTATACATCTCATAGTTTGTGTTATACATTTGTTTTACACAATTTTTACAATACAATACAATTTTATTTAGGTAAGGTACATACATACAATAAATATTTACAAGGATTGTTTAACTTATAGGTATAGCTAGTACATACAATGCCTAAAGCCACTATTACGCAAAGCGTTTCGGGCATGATTTCGGGCATTACACTGATGGGTGTATAATGTATAGAGACCTGCACAATTTTCCAAGGGGGAATATAGTGAACAGTTTTATCAAGACAGAGACATTCAGTTTCATAAGATTATTGGCACAACAACTGAGCCACACACTGTAAGGCGCTTTTTGCGGATTGATTGAACAGTCAGAATTGTTTAGAGTGGATCTCAATTTAATTTGAATAGAGTTGGGGGAACCATTATTTTTCAAAGTTTTGGCACAAAATGTTGTTGTTGTTAAAGATTGGCTACCTGGAACTTTTTGTTCCAGGTAACACGGGCTATGGTGAGCCCGTATGGCACAAAACATAGTTTTATGTTGAACTATTCTCTCGTAAATAGAAGGTAATCTTAGTTCCGTTCTCATGTTAACAATTCTGACAGTTCTAGGACAACCCAGGATGATGCACATGGCATTTTTTTGTACTACATCTAGGCCTTGTAGTTGTTTAGGTGTTAAATTAAGAAGATGCAATACATAATAATCAACAACAGATCGTATAAAGGCAACATAAAAACTACGAGCATATCTTATGTTAATTCCAAATCCTTAACTCACAAGAGTTTTGAGAGGTTTAACCCCCTCCCCGCTCAGCTCGTTGTCGCCGTGTGGGGGCTTCGTGGGCGGCTGCCGGAGTATGATGCTCCTTGGGACAGTCCTCTGTCCTTTTCAAGCCTTGTGCTCCTGCTGCCGTCCTCTCCAATTCTGCTGGGCATCTTTTCCTTTCCCTTCTGTTTCGTTTTTCTCCCCCCTCTTCTCCTATCTGCTTGCCGTTTCCTGCCGACCTTTTGCTCGTTCTGGTTCTTCCCTTGGACTTCTTCTATTTTGACGCCCGGGTGCTTGAGGAGGCATACTCTTGCACCCGTAGAACTGTAGTACCCGACGTCGAGAGCGAGGGGAACCTTTTATTGTCAATCCCCCTTTCGTCACTGAACCCGATCTCGACGGACTGTCGGTTTCTTAAGGTGGCGTTTGTGGGGCGTATACTCACGACGCACCCCTAGGAGGCCCCGACAAGATCGGCGATAGCTTCTTGTTGGGTGTCCTGCCTCTAATTGTGGCTCCATGGTGGGTGTGGGGGCACATTCGTGAGTGAATTCTTTCTTTCGTCAAGATGATTACCCCTGCTTCGGCTTCTTCTGGTTTACCTTCTCAGGCTCGTGGGGTGGGCGACCAAGCCCCCGAGTCGGTCCATATTGGAAGACCGGGCTCTGTAGCCTCCGCTGCATTGGGCCCCGACCTTGCTCCTCCTTTGGCCTCTCTGACTCCTTCCTCTGGCTCCCCTCCCTCCTCTGTGGTTGGGTCGAGCCCCAAGCCCCCAGTGGTGACTACCTTGTCCCCTGGCGCGGCTCCTTCTCTAGTTGTAACTACTGCGCCTTTTAACCCCTCTCTCTCTGGGGGTTCTCACCGCCGTCCTCGTCACGGCCGCCCTCGCTCGATTCCTTCCAGTTCTGCTACCTATCAAGCCTTGTTTGGTCCCGCTTCGTGGGCCAAATATTTTGATCTCCTCCCTCTTGATTCTGCGCCTCCTGACGATTTCTCCCTCCATCGACATCTCATTGATTCCGTGGATGCCTCCATTACTTTCAACCCCACTCGTCTCGGTACACGTGTCGTTGCTGCTCCTTCTCAGGATGCTGCTTCCCGCTTGGCTGCCTTATCCTGCCTTGGCGAGACCCCCGTTCGGGTCTCGAAGAACGTTCAGTTGAATGCCAGTGTTGGCACTATTTTGCTCCCGCCCCATGTTGCGACCGGTGTTCGGGATCCTGCGCGACTGCCACGACGATATTCGACATATCCTCGCTGCCCAGGGCCACTCTATTCTCCAGGTGGACACGTTTACTCGTCCCCCTCGTGGTAGTCGCCGTCAACCCCTCCGGGTTGTGAAGATTACCTTTGATGGTAGGACCCTTCCACCCTCTGTCATTCTTGCTGGTGCCAGGTGCTCTGTCCAGGAGTACATTCCTTCTCCTCGGCTCTGCAACAAGTGCTGGAGGTTTGGGCATGGTGCCCTCCGCTGCTCCGGGACTGTCTCTCTCTGTCCTTTGTGTGGTGGCGAAGGTCACTCTAAGTCGGAGTGCGCTTCTCCCCAGGCTCGTTGCCTCAACTGCGGTGAGGCCCATCCTACCTTCTCCCGTGCGTGTGTCCATTACAAGCTTGAGGCAGCCGTCCTCAACTTGAAGCACCGGGAGCGTTTATCTTTTCCTGAGGCGAGGCGCCAGGTTCGCCGGCTCCCACCTTATGCTAATATCTCTTATGCTCGCGTGTTGCGCTCTTCCTCTCCTCGTCCTTCCCGCCTTCCTCAGACTCACAACCGTTTCCGGGCCTTGGACCCTGATGCGCCCACTGCCCCCTCCTCTGTCCCTTTGGGTTCTCTCCCGAAGGATCCTCCTCCTGGTCCTCTGTCTGGGGTTCCCCTTCCTTCTACCCGGTCTGTCGTGTCTTCTGTGTCTTCTTCCTCGTCCCCCTCCGATCCTCCTTCCCATCCTCTTCCTCCATCTATCGGCTCTCCCCGCCGCCTGTCGGTGCGGGCGGATGTCCATCGCTCTCCTAACGGCCGTCGTGTGTGCTCTCGTTCGGCTTCTCCTGTTGAGACACTGGGATCCGTTGCCCGGTACGTAGTTGCTGGGACACCGGTCTCTTTAAGTCAGAAGCGTAAGCCTGGCTCCTCTCCTTCCTCTTCCCCGGCGGGTAAGAAGGCTTCGCTTTCTTCCTCGGCTCCTCCTTCTGGCTCTGTTGCTCCTTCCCCTCCCGTTTCAGTGCTTGCGCCCCCTGTTCCTGCTATGGAGGTTTCTTTGGCCCCTGCTTCCCTTTCGGTTGCTGCTCTTGCTGGGGTGCGCTCCTCTCTTTCTACTCCCCCTCTTCCTGCTGCTGTCCTTGACTGCTCCTCTCCGTTGTCTCCTCCTCCTCCTCCTCCTCCTCCTCCTCCTCCTCCTCTGGACCCTGCCCGCCCGCCTCTGATCTGTTCTCCCGTTTCCTTCCCTCCGTCTTTGCTCAGTTTACCCATGCCCCCTAACCCTGACTTTGCTGACCCTGATCCCGACCCTGATATTCTTTAACGTGCTCTGTTGGTCTTTCGCCTTTGTTTCTTCCTTGTTCTCTGTTTTTGTCCTTTCTCTTCTCGTCGTTGTCCATTCTTCAATGGAACGTTCGAGGTTATTACGCCAATTTCCTCGAACTCCAACTTCTGGTTTCGCGGTTTTCGCCCCTTTGTGTCTGTCTCCAGGAGCCAATGCTTGGTGCTCGTCCTGGTCGTTTTCGTGGCTATTCCTTTCTCTCCCCCCCCCCCCAGCCATTGCTGGGGCTTCTAATTCTTCTGCTCTCTTGATTCGGGCTGATGTTCCCTTTGTTCCTTTACTTTTTCCTTCGCCTCTCCATTGTTCTGCTGCTCGTATCTTTGTGGGGAAATGGTACACAGTTTGTTCCATTTATCTCCCCCCGAGTGTCCCGCTCTCTCTTCCTGATTTGAAACACCTCCTAGACTCCTTGCCGGAGCCTGTGCTCCTGCTGGGTGACTTCAGTTGTCGTCATTCTCTTTGGGGTGACGTTCTGACGAATACCCGGGGTCGCCTCCTTGAGCCGTTTCTCCTCTCTTCTTCCCTGTCTCTTCTGAGTTCTGGTGAGCCCACTCATTTGGACTCTCGAACTCGCACCCTTTCTTGTCTTGATCTTTCTCTCTGCTCTTCTTCTCTTTACTTAGATTTCACGTGGCAGGTTCTTGATGACCTCCATGGAAGTGATCATTTCCCCATCCTTGTTTCCTTTTTCTCTTTTCGCCCTTCCCTCTCTTTCCCTAGGTGGCAGTTTGCTAAGGCGGACTGGACCCTATTTTCCCTCAGTGCTACTCTCTCTGACCTCTCCCTTCTGCCCCTCTCTCGCGCTCTCCTCCTTTTTCATGACACTGTCTTCGACGCTGCCCTCCGCTCTATTCCTCGCTCTTCCTCTCGGGGTCCACGGAAGTGCGTTCCCTGGTGGAATGCGGACTGTGCTCGGGCTGTCCGCTGTAAGCGTGCAGCCTGGAAGAAGCACCGCCGTAGGCAGACGACCGATTCTTTTCTTTTCTTTCGGAAAGCGAGTGCGGTGGCCCGTAGGGCCATCCGTACGGCTAAACGTGAATGTTGGGCATCTTATGTCTCGACAATTACGTCCGAAACCCCTCTGGCCCAGATCTGGAAGCGTATCTGCAAGATAGCGGGTAAGTTCGTTCCCGATGTTTCACCGGTCCTTCACCTCCGTGCTACTCTAGTGGCGGACCCGTTGCAGGTCGCTTCCGAACTGGGTTCCCACTTTTCTTCTGTTAGCTCTGGTCTTCATCTTCCCCAATCTTTCCTTCTTCGTAAACCTGTCCTTGAGTCTCGTCCTTTAGATTTCTGCACTCATCTTCAGTTTCCCTATAATGATCCCTTCTCTCTCTCTGAACTTCGTTCTGCCCTGGCCCTCTGCGGTTCTACGACGGCGGGCTCCGATGGTATTCATTATGAGATGCTTCGCCATCTCCCTCCGAGCACGTCTCAGTATTTACTGAGTCTGTATAATCGGATCTCGGAGTCGTCGTCAGTCCCTGAGGACTGGCTCGATGCCGTTGTCCTCCCTGTTCGCAAACCGGGGTCTCTGGGTACTTCCCCTAAGGACTTTCGCCCTATTGCTCTCACAAGTTGTGTCTGCAAACTCTTTGAACGTATGGTTAACGTTCGTCTGATGTGGTTCCTGGAACACCATCACCTCCTCTCCCCTTCTCAATTTGGTTTCCGCAAGTGCCGCAGCACGACAGATGTCCTGGTGAACTTGGAGGTCTATATTCGTACTGCTTTTGCTGCGAAGACCTCCGTTGTTGCCGTCCTTTTTGACCTAGAAAAGGCTTACGACACCACTTGGCGTTATCATATCCTATCTCAACTTCATTCTTTTGGCCTTCGTGGTCATCTCCCTCTCTTTCTCCGCAGCTTCCTCTCTCGTCGTTCCTTTCGGGTGCGCCTTGGTACCGCTCTCTCTCCCTCTTTTCAGCAATACGAAGGTGTGCCCCAGGGTAGTGTTCTGAGCACTACTCTTTTTCTGGTTGCCCTCAATGGTCTTCTTTCCTCTCTTCCTTCTGGTGTCTTCTCCGCTCTCTATGTCGATGATCTTACCCTTTGTTGTCAGGGTGATGATTCGCCTCTCCTTCAACGCCGGCTTCAACTTGCAATTGATGCCGTGTCGTCTTGGGCCACAGGTCATGGCTTCAAGTTCTCTACTTCTAAGACTTGTGCCATGACTTTTACGCGGAAACGGGTTGTTCTTCGTCCCTCTTTGTCACTTTATGGTCATCCCCTTAAATACAAAGATTCCGCGAAGCTTTTGGGGTTATTCCTTGACACTCGTTTGTCTTGGTCTCCCCATATCTCTTACCTCCGTGTTGAGTGCTCTAAGGCCCTTACCCTCCTTCGGGTCTTGTCCCATACTTCTTGGGGGGCAGATAGGCGCACTCTCCTTGCTTTACATTCCTCTCTCGTCCTGTCTAAGCTCGATTATGGTTGCCCTGCTTACTCGTCTGCTTCTCCTTCTACTCTTCGCCGTCTTGATGCTTTGCACCATACTGGGTTGCGCCTCAGTTCTGGTGCCTTTCGTTCGACTCCCGTCCTTAGCTTGTATGTTGACACTGGCTTCCTGTCTCTCCAGGACCGCCGTGATCGCTACTGTCTTCGCTATCTTGCGCGGTCCTTGCAACATCCTTCCTCTCACCTCTGTCGTGCTTTAACTTTTACCCCTCCTGCGGTTCCTGTTCCTCTTCACCACCTCCCTCTTTCTGTCCGGTTATCTCGCCTACAGGATTCTCTTTCCGTTCGTATTTCTGGTGTTTCTCCTCGTGTTGTTCCTTCTTTGCCCCCGTGGAGGGTCCCTCTTCCGCGGTTTTGTACATCCTTGACTCGTATCACTAAAGCTTTTACCCCTCCTACGGTTCTAAAACGCCTTTTCCTCGAGCACTTTTCTTCTCACTCCCGCTCCGTTTCTGTCTTCACCGATGGGTCTAAGTCAGCGGACGGTGTTGGCTACTCTGTTGTTTTTCCTGATCGCACTTATATGTGTCGCTTGCCTCCGGAGACTAGCATCTTTACAGCGGAACTTTATGCTATTGTCTATGCTCTTCGTCTCCTGCTTTCTCGTTGTCAGTCTTCCTTTGTGGTTGTTGTTGACTCTCGTAGTGCCCTCATGGCTCTCGGGTGCTTTAATCCAGTTCATCCAGTAGTTGTCGAGATCCAGCATTGGCTGTTTCTCGTTCACAGTAAATTTAAGTCGGTTGAGTTTTGTTGGGTTCCCAGCCATATTGGCGTGTCTTTAAATGAGCGTGCGGATGCTGCCGCTAAGGACGCTGTCCGCTCTTGTCCCATCTCTCGTAAAGGCATTCCGTATTCCGACTTTTACCCGGTTATCCATTCCTCAGTCCTTACCCGTTGGCAGGCTTCTTGGTTGTCTGTTACTGGTAACAAGCTACGTACTCTTAAATGTTGTGTTTCCTCGTGGCCGTCCTCCTTCCACCATAACCGGCGGTGGGAAACAGCTCTGGCGAGGTTGCGTATTGGCCATACTCGCTTAACCCATGGTCACTTGATGGAGCGCCGCCCTGCTCCTTATTGTCCTAGTTGCATTGTCCCTCTTACGGTCGTGCATGTCCTTCTTGAATGTCCTGACTTCCAGGACGAGCGTGTGTCTTGCTTTCCGACCGCCCCTCGCGGTCACCTGTCCCTCGATAGAATTCTTGGTGACTCGGATACTTTTGATATCGTTCGCCTTATGCGTTTTTGTTCTCGTATTGGCATCCTTGGTGATATTTATCGCCCTCTGATTATTTTGCGTATTTGATGGTGCTACATAGCCTTCCCGGTTTGGTGCCTTCTTTTGATAATTACTTACTTACTTAAAGACTGCAGAGCACTTTTAGTCACAAAATATCACCCCAACCCCATGGAGCTTAATGTATTTAGTAGCTAGATAAATACCCAATAGCTCAGTCTGTCGTGCTTTCCCAGTCGTTCAATCTCTGTGTACTAGGCATGATCATTTAATTCCCTTTATATACTGCACATGCACAATCTTTTCTACGGGTGCCTAATTGCACAGATCCATCACTAAAGGCATAGGATTCAGTTGGTTTGAGATTTTGAAGATGACTGTCAATAGTTTCTAGTGTTATACATCTCATAGTTTGTGTTATACATTTGTTTTACACAATTTTTACAATATAATACAATTTTATTTAGGTAAGGTACATACATACAATAAATATTTACAAGGATTGTTTAACTTATAGGTATAGCTAGTACATACAATGCCTAAAGCCACTATTACGCAAAGCGTTTCGGGCATGATTTCGGGCATTACACTGATGGGTGTATAATGTATAGAGACCTGCACAATTTTCCAAGGGGGAATATAGTGAACAGTTTTATCAAGACAGAGACATTCAGTTTCATAAGATTATTGGCACAACAACTGAGCCACACACTGTAAGGCGCTTTTTGCGGATTGATTGAACAGTCAGAATTGTTTAGAGTGGATCTCAATTTAATTTGAATAGAGTTGGGGGAACCATTATTTTTCAAAGTTTTGGCACAAAATGTTGTTGTGGTTAAAGATTGGCTACCTGGAACTTTTTGTTCCAGGTAACACGGGCTATGGTGAGCCCGTATGGCACAAAACATAGTTTTATGTTGAACTATTCTCTCGTAAATAGAAGGTAATCTTAGTTCCGTTCTCATGTTAACAATTCTGACAGTTCTAGGACAACCCAGGATGATGCACATGGCATTTTTTTGTACTACATCTAGGCCTTGTAGTTGTTTAGGTGTTAAATTAAGAAGATGCAAGGCATAATAATCAACAACAGATCGTATAAAGGCAACATAAAAACTACGAGCATATCTTATGTTAATTCCAAATCCTTAACTCACAAGAGTTTTGAGAGGTTTAACCCCCTCCCCGCTCAGCTCGTTGTCGCCGTGTGGGGGCTTCGTGGGCGGCTGCCGGAGTATGATGCTCCTTGGGACAGTCCTCTGTCCTTTTCTAGCCTTGTGCTCCTGCTGCCGTCCTCTCCAATTCTGCTGGGCATCTTTTCCTTTCCCTTCTGTTTCGTTTTTCTCCCCCCTCTTCTCCTATCTGCTTGCCGTTTCCTGCCGACCTTTTGCTCGTTCTGGTTCTTCCCTTGGACTTCTTCTATTTTGACGCCCGGGTGCTTGAGGAGGCATACTCTTGCACCCGTAGAACTGTAGTACCCGACGTCGAGAGCGAGGGGAACCTTTTATTGTCAATCCCCCTTTCGTCACTGAACCCGATCTCGACGGACTGTCGGTTTCTTAAGGTGGCGTTTGTGGGGCGTATACTCACGACGCACCCCTAGGAGGCCCCGACAAGATCGGCGATAGCTTCTTGTTGGGTGTCCTGCCTCTAATTGTGGCTCCATGGTGGGTGTGGGGGCACATTCGTGAATGAATTCTTCTTTTCGTCAAGATGATAACCCCTGTTTCGGCTGCTTCTGGCTTACCTTCTCAGGCTCGTGGGGTGGGCGACCAATCCCCCGAGTCGGTCCGTATTGGAAGACCGGGCTCTGTAGCCTCTGCTGCATTGGGCCCCGACCTTGCTCCTCCTTTGGCCTCTCTGACACCTTCCCCTGGCTCCCCTCCCTCCTCTGTGGTTGGGTCGAGCCCCAAGCCCCCAGTGGTGACTACCTCGTCCCCTGGCGCGGCTCCTTCTCTAGTTGTAACTACTGCGCCTTTTAACCCCTCTCTCTCTGGGGGTTCTCACCGCCGTCCTCGTCACGGCCGCCCTCGCTCGATTCCTTCCAGTTCTGCTACCTATCAAGCCTTGTTTGGTCCCGCTTCGTGGGCCAAATATTTTGATCTCCTCCCTCTTGATTCTGCGCCTCCTGACGATTTCTCCCTCCATCGACATCTCATTGATTCCGTGGATGCCTCCATTACTTTCAACCCCACTCGTCTCGGTACACGTGTCGTTGCTGCTCCTTCTCAGGATGCTGCTTCCCGCTTGGCTGCCTTATCCTGCCTTGGCGAGACCCCCGTTCGGGTCTCGAAGAACGCTCAGTTGAATGCCAGTGTTGGCACTATTTTGCTCCCGCCCCATGTTGCGACCGGTGTTCGGGACCTGCGCGACTGCCACGACGATATTCGACATATCCTCGCTGCCCAGGGCCATTCTATTCTCCAGGTGGACACGTTTACTCGTCCCCCTCGTGGTAGTCGCCGTCAACCCCTCCGGGTTGTGAAGATTACCTTTGATGGTAGGACCCTTCCACCCTCTGTCATTCTTGCTGGTGCCAGGTGCTCTGTCCAGGAGTACATTCCTTCTCCTCGGCTCTGCACCAAGTGCTGGAGGTTTGGGCATGGTGCCCTCCGCTGCTCCGGGACTGTCTCTCTCTGTCCTTTGTGTGGTAGCGAAGGTCACTCTAAGTCGGAGTGCACTTCTCCCCAGGCTCGTTGCCTCAACTGCGGTGAGGCCCATCCTACCTTCTCCCGTGCGTGTGTCCATTACAAGCTTCAGGCAGCCGTCCTCAACCTGAAGCACCGGGAGCGTTTATCTTTTCCTGAGGCGAGGCGCCAGGTTCGCCGGCTCCCGCCTTATGCTAATATCTCTTATGCTCACGTGTTGCGCTCTTCCTCTCCTCGTCCTTCCCGCCTTCCTCAGACTCACAACCGTTTCCGGGCCTTGGACCCTGATGCGCCCACTGCCCCCTCCTCTGTTCCTTTGGGTTCTCTCCCGAAGGATCCTCCTCCTGGTCCTCTGTCTGGGGTTCCCCTTCCTTCTACCCGGTCTGTCGTGTCTTCTGTGTCTTCTTCCTCGTCCCCCTCCGATCCTCCTTCCCATCCTCTTCCTCCATCTATCGGCTCTCCCCACCGTCTGTCGGTGCGGGCGGATGTCCATCGCTCTCCTAACGGCCGTCGTGTGTGCTCTCGTTCGGCTTCTCCTGTTGAGACACTGGAATCCGTTGCCCGATACGTAGTTGCTGGGACACCGGTCTCTTTAAGTCAGAAGCGTAAGCCTAGCTCCTCTCCTTCCTCTTCCCCGGCGGGTAAGAAGGCTTCGCTTTCTTCCTCAGCTCCTCCTTCTGGCTCTGTTGCTCCTTCCCCTCCCGTTTCAGTGCTTGCGCCCCCTGTTCCTGCTATGGAGGTTTCTTTGGCCCCTGCTTCCCTTTCGGTTGCTGCTCTTGCTGGGGTGCGCTCCCCTCTTTCTACTCCCCCTCTTCCTGCTGCTGTCCTTGACTGTTTCTCTCCGTTGTCTCCTCCTCTTCTTCCTCCTCCTCCGGACCCTGCCCGCCCACCTCTGATCTGTTCTCCCGTTTCCTTCCCTCCGTCTTTGCTCAGTTTACCCATGCCCCCTAACCCTGACTTTGCTGACCCTGATCCCTACCCTGATATTCTTTAACGTGCTCTGTTGCTCTTTCGCCTTTGTTTCTTCCTTGTTCTCTGTATTTGTCCTTTCTCTTCTTGTCGTTGTCCATTCTTCAATGGAACGTTCGAGGTTATTACGCCAATTTCCTCGAACTCCAACTTCTGATTTCGCGGTTTTCGCCCCTTTGTGTCTGTCTCCAGGAGCCAATGCTTGGTGTTCGTCCTGGTCGTTTCGTGGCTATTCCTTTCTCTCCCCCCCGCCCCCCAGCCATTGCTGGGGCTTCTAATTCTTCTGCTCTCTTGATTCGGGCTGATGTTCCCTTTGTTCCTTTACTTTTTCCTTCGCCTCTCCATTGTTCTGCTGCTCGTATCTTTGTGGGGAAATGGTACACAGTTTGTTCCATTTATCTCCCCCCGAGCGTCCCGCTCTCTCTTCCTGATTTGAAACACCTCCTAGACTCCTTGCCGGAGCCTGTGCTCCTGCTGGGTGACTTCAATTGTTGTCATTCTCTTTGGGGTGACGTTCTGACGAATACCCGGGGTCGCCTCCTTGAGCCATTTCTCCTCTCTTCTTCCCTGTCTCTTCTGAATTCTGGTGAGCCCACTCATTTGGACTCTCGGACTCGCACCCTTTCTTGTCTTGATCTTTCTCTCTGCTCTTCTTCTCTTTACTTAGATTTCACGTGGCAGGTTCTTGATGACCTCCATGGAAGTGATCATTTCCCCATCCTTGTTTCCTTTTTCTCTTTTCGCCCTTCCCTCTCTTTCCCTAGGTGGCAGTTTGCTAAGGCAGACTGGACCGTATTTACCCTCAGTGCTGCTCTCTCTGACCTCTCCCTTCTGCCTCTCTCTCGCGCTCTCCTCCTTTTTCATGACACTGTCTTCAACGCTGCCCTCCGCTCTATTCCTCGCTCTTCCTCTCGGGGTCCACGGAAGTGCGTTCCCTGGTGGAATGCGGACTGTGCTCGGGCTGTCCGCTGTAAGCGTGCAGCCTGGAAGAGGCACCGCCGTAGGCAGACGACCGATTCTTTTCTTTTCTTTCGGAAAGCGAGTGCGGTGGCCCGTAGGGCCATCCGTACGGCTAAACGTGAATGTTGGGCATCTTATGTCTCAACAATTACGTCCGAGACCCCTCTGGCCAAGATCTGGAAGCGTATCCGCAAGATAGCGGGTAAGTTCGTTCCCGATGTTTCACCGGTCCTTCACCTCCGTGATACTCTTGTGGCGGACCAGTTGCGGGTCACTTCCGAACTGGGTTCCCACTTTTCTTCTGTTAGCTCTGGTCTTCATCTTCCCCAATCTTTCCTTCTTCGTAAACCTGTCCTTGAGTCTCGTCCTTTAGATTTCTGCACTCATCTTCAGCTTCCCTATAATGATCCATTCTCTCTCTCTGAACTTCGTTTTGCCCTGGCCCTCTGCGGTTCTACGGCGGCGGGCTCCGATGGTATTCATTATGAGATGCTTCGCCATCTCCCTCCGAGCATGTCTCAGTATTTACTGAGGCTGTATAATCGGATCTGGGAGTCGTCGTCAGTCCCTGAGGACTGGCTCGATGCCGTTGTCCTCCCTGTTCGCAAACCGGGGTCTCTGGGTACTTCCCCTAAGGACTTTCGCCCTATTGCTCTCACAAGTTGTGTCTGCAAACTCTTTGAACGTATGGTTAACGTTCGTCTGATGTGGTTCCTGGAACACCATCACCTCCTCTCCCCTTCTCAATTTGGTTTCCGCAAGTGCCGCAGCACGACAGATGTCCTGGTGAACTTGGAGGTCTATATTCGTACTGCTTTTGCTGCGAAGACCTCCGTTGTTGCCGTCCTTTTTGACCTAGAAAAGGCTTACGACACCACTTGGCGTTATCATATCCTATCTCAACTTCATTCTTTTGGCCTTCGTGGTCATCTCCCTCTCTTTCTCCGCAGCTTCCTCTCTCGTCGTTCCTTTCGGGTGCGCCTTGGTACCGCTCTCTCTCCCTCTTTTCAGCAATACGAAGGTGTGCCCCAGGGTAGTGTTCTGAGCACTACTCTTTTTCTGGTTGCCCTCAATGGTCTTCTTTCCTCTCTTCCTTCTGGTGTCTTCTCCGCTCTCTATGTCGATGATCTTACCCTTTGTTGTCAGGGTGATGATTCACCTCTCCTTCAACGCCGGCTTCAACTTGCAATTGATGCCGTGTCGTCTTGGGCCACAGGTCATGGCTTCAAGTTCTCTACTTCTAAGACTTGTGCCATGACTTTTACGCGGAAACGGGTTGTTCTTCGTCCCTCTTTGTCACTTTATGGTCATCCCCTTGAATACAAAGATTCCGCGAAGCTTTTGGGGTTATTCCTTGACACTCGTTTGTCTTGGTCTCCCCATATCTCTTACCTCCGTGTTGAGTGCTCTAAGGCCCTTACCCTCCTTCGGGTCTTGTCCCATACTTCTTGGGGGGCAGATAGGCGCACTCTCCTTGCTTTACATTCCTCTCTCGTCCTGTCTAAGCTCGATTATGGTTGCCCTGCTTACTCGTCTGCTTCTCCTTCTACTCTTCGCCGTCTTGATGCTTTGCACCATATTGGGTTGCGCCTCAGTTCTGGTGCCTTTCGTTCGACTCCCATCCTTAGCTTATATGTTGACACTGGCTTCCTGTCTCTCCAGGACCGCCGTGATCGCTACTGTCTTCGCTATCTTGCGCGGTCCTTGCAACATCCTTCCTCTCGCCTCTGTCGTGCTTTAACTTTTACCCCTCCTGCGGTTCCTGTTCCTCTTCACCACCTCCCTCTTTCTGTCCGGTTATCTCGCCTACAGGATTCTCTCTCCGTTCGTATTTCTGATGTTTCTCCTCGTGTTGTTCCTTCTTTGCCCCCGTGGAGGGTCCCTCTTCCGCGGTTTTGTACTTCCTTGACCCGTATCACTAAAGCTTTTACCCCTCCTACGGTTCTAAAACGCCTTTTCCTCGAGCACTTTTCTTCTCACTCCCGCTCCGTTTCTGTCTTCACCGATGGGTCTAAGTCAGCGGACGGTGTTGGCTACTCTGTTGTTTTTCCTGATCGCACTTATATGTGTCGCTTGCCTCCGGAGACTAGCATCTTTACAGCGGAACTTTATGCTATTGTCTATGCTCTTCGTCTCCTGCTTTCTCGTTGTCAGTCTTCCTTTGTGGTTGTTGTTGACTCTCGTAGTGCCCTCATGGCTCTCGGGTCCTTTAATCCGGTTTATCCAGTAGTTGTCGAGATCCAGCATTGGCTGTTTCTCGTTCACAGTAAATTTAAGTCGGTTGAGTTTTGTTGGGTTCCCAGCCATATTGGTGTGTCTTTAAATGAGCGTGTGGATGCTGCCGCTAAGGAAGCTGTCCGCTCTTGTCCCATCTCTCGTAAAGGCATTCCGTATTCCGACTTTTACCCGGTTATCCATTCCTCAGTCCTTACCCGTTAGCAGGCTTCTTGGTTGTCTGTTACTGGTAACAAGCTACGTACTCTTAAATGTTGTTTCTCCTCGTGGCCGTCCTCCTTCCACCGTAACCGGTGGTGGGAAACAGCTCTGGTGAGGTTGCATATTGGCCATACTCGCTTAACCCATGGTCACTTGATGGAGCGCCGCCCTGCTCCTTATTGTCCTAGTTGCATTGTCCCTCTTACGGTCGTGCATGTCCTTCTTGAATGTCCTGACTTCCAGGACGAGCGTGTGTCTTGCTTTCCGTCCGCCCCTCGCGGTCACCTGTCCCTCGATGGAATTCTTGGTGACTCGGATACTTTTGATATCGTTCGCCTTATGCGTTTTTGTTCTCGTATTGGCATCCTTGGTGATATTTAGCGCCCTCTGATTATTTTGCGTATTTGATGGTGCTACATAGCCTTCCCGGTTTGGTGCCTTCTTTTGATAATTACTTACTTACTTGAGAGGTTTAAAACGCTCAACAAGTTTTTGCGAAGGTTGCTGATGATATTTGTATCAGCAACCTCGATTCCAAACTATCTATAAGACTCAAAAGTCTCCACGGGCACTCCATTAATAGTATAGTTAACATGAAAAGAAAGGGGAAAAAAGAGCTCTTGTATTATCAACAGAGATTATGAGGCCATATTCTACTACTTTCTTGGAAAATACATCAAGTAACGTTTGTAGTCTTTGTTTACTGTTTGCCATAAGACAAATATCATCAGCATAACATATTACAGTTTTAGTAGATTGTACAGGGATGTCATGGATAAGTTTGCACATAAGTATATTAAAGAGTGTGAGATTTTTCTCTACGCCTACCTCCCTTAGGAGGTGGACTACAAGTTTAAAGGCTGCTCACGGCAGTTAAGCATGAGTCCAATAGAAAAAGGAAAAGCGGGAGCAAACCGCCAGGCCTCCACCACCAGGGGTGAAAACCTGTCCACAATAGGCCGCTGGCTCCTCCTAGTTAAACAGGACGTTAAAACTAATAAAGGGTAACCGACGGGTTCTCACAATCAAATATTTATATTTGATGTGGCGCTATGAATTGGAATTCGAATTCCCAAGAACAGCCGTCATATCAAGATCACATCAACATTTAATAATAATATGCAGAAATATGGTGGAATAGTATGGCTGAAGGGTTGGCATCAAAGACCGTTTTCTATAACATAACAATTTATTAATAACAAGAGACTAACTACTACATTACCGAGTTTACGTTACGTTAATGTCAATCCAGTGGCACGATAACAAACAGCTAAATAGCAACCCTTGCTGTGAACTAACTGAACTAACCTGAACACAGGTGTGCCCACTGATGACGCAATATTGCAAAACAAAGAAAAATATCACAAAGTTACACCACAGCGAATGGTTACGTTATTGTACATCAAGTGGCATTTGCAACACAGCTATTCAACAGCCCCTCGAGAAGTGACAGCAGGCTCCATCTTGCTGACACTTCGGGCTGACAACATGAACTAACTGAACAAATGAAGGATATCCACTGAAGACAAAGACACAAGCAGGCAATCAATAGTGTCTCGGTTTCCCTGACAGCTACTATAATCACAAACTTAGGGGTCCTCCCGCCCCCCCAGGAGAGACCCACGTAACTAGGCGGGTAGTCCAACAGTGACCCCCCCCCCCTATCACAACCCAGTGTGAACACTCTTTGCAACTCCCTACAAGAAGTTGCACTGTTGTAAACAGTAACAAAGACAGGCAAGGCGGGATTCTGGGACACAGCTCCACAGATCCCTAGATAACTCTACTCTCGTCACCAGACGACAACCAAAAGAAATTGCCTTAAGTGATTAATTACGTTAATTGACTGATCGCAGCAGTCAGCAACAAAGTACTACGATAATCACAAACAATTGTCTCACACTAGACAACAACAGGATGATACTCTACGTTAATCTTTAACACTTGTCTCTCTCTTGTTAACAATAACTCAAACATATATTACATCACACTTGACTCCTAGCAAGTATTCAGTGAGTAATTCTCAATTAAGGTCAAACGGACCACTAATTACATCCCCATTGAGTTACGTTAACTAAGCCTACCCTAACTTGGTGGCTTCTCCACAGTCTGTGTCAAAAAATTACTAGTGAGTGTTAATTACCCTAATTAAGTCCCTAATTACTTCTGAGCAATTAATTAACTGTCACCAGGACCGATAATTAATCATCCATAAATACGTCTCACTCCGCACTGCCTAAGCAGGTCTCATCAAACACTGTGAATTCACGGGAAAGGAGTTAATTACCCTAATTAACAAGATGTGCCACTAATCCACTGTCCTCAGACAGGATATGATTAATACAACGATTTATGCTAGCTCCATGACCTCGCTTTACCGAGTCATCGGGGCTCTCCAATGTTAATTACTCCACTAATTAACCTGAGCCACTAATTGCTATACCCCAGAAAGGTAATTAGTCTCGAGCATATTACGTTAACACAAATACTGACAGACTCTGACAGATTCTCTCCCACTACGTGAATTCATGATGAGAAGGCTAATTACATAATTAGCTAGAGTGGTCAATTAATTGTCACATGGACAATTAATTGCTCCCGAGACGTATCTCACTCAAGCTCAACACTGTTCTCTCTTAACAGCCCTCACTCACTCCACAATACTAAGTGTGCACCCCTTATCCAGTTAATTACCCCTTACTTAACTCACTGAATCCTTAAGTCCTCCACACAACTTAAAGAAACAAAGTAACCCCAGCGTTACATAGGTCACACTACAATGGCATGCAACATCATAAAAGCATTGCCCACATATGGTTGCGGCTACTGCAACTCGCTAATTACTGTGCCCACTCAATAATGACACACGGTTGTGCAACACACAAAAGTATACTAATATTACTGCCCCCCACTCTTTTTCTTGCACCCGTTGCAAAGGACTACTGTGAACACACACATACCTCAGCAAGGCAATTAACCCATCAATTGCCTGCTCTCATTAAGTACTGTGAATTCCCCTGAATAATCCTAGAGGTCCCTTAAACCCTCAACACAGTTCCTGGGGCAATAATATCATATAAACTGAAACAATACTGCACAAACCTGCAACATAATGATGCCGTCAGCATACCCCACATGCTAATGACATCATTAGGCAATCAGTCAGCAATCACATCTACTGACTCGCCACACAACACAGTACATAAACATACAAATGAACACATAGAAATGGCATTCACATAATCAATGAAAATTATATCATCGTGTAAATGTACTGCCTACCTCTAATGATAATAATTTTACTGTACTCTATGGCATTAATCCAGTCTGAACGATTATATAGAATCGACAGGCTGGATCACTTATATGGTAAATCTCTACACTGACCGGTTACATACTCTAGTCAGTCTATTATATATATATATACATTATGATACTACAGTGTGGTCCCGTGTATAATATCCATCTCCAGGTACCGCCCTATCAAACACCTGGATCCTACTGACAGCTGTCACTCAGCTGCTTCTCTAGCCTGGCGAGGCTCTGAGACAACTCTTACCGTGAATTTCCACCGGTATGCCTCACACTGTAATAGTGCTCATTTCTACTGCCCTCTTTCCCTTATTTTTTTCCTCATTTCCCAAGTCACTACCACACTAGCTGACAACACTTAGCTTGCTTGCTCCTCATGCGTCGACAAGATGTGGCCCTAGGCTGCCCCGGGAAAGTGGCCAAGGCATGTGGCCACCGCGTGGCCCACAGCGCCCCTCCCGAGCTGGGAGGGGGGGTGGGGTTTGGCCGGCGCGCGGGCAGGCAGGTGGGGTGGCCGGGCCATGTGGCCAAGCCATGTGGCCGGACCATGCGGCGGGTGGCCGGGGTGACCCCCCGGGCATACACACGTGGTTGAGGAATCACCCACAACTCCAGCAGACTAGAGCCTGCCTTGCTCTACACTGGGGTGACAATGGCAGGCGGCGTCCCCACACTGACGCAGCCTGGCGGAATGCAAAGTCCAACATGGGCCTGTAATATCACACTCACTTACACTGCCCAACACCAATTGTCCATTGCCACTAGACAGGATACTCGACCCACCTGTTACACCATGAGGCTCTGCCAGCTGCCCCCTGGGTGAACACAGTCAACTGTCTCTCTAGTTTTTTACTGTTCCTTCCGTAAATCCTTGGCCCCAATTCACCTAATTGGGCCTTGACACAACCCCTGATGGCAGGCGTGCCATGTTCGATGAGTAATTTGGACGAGAGAAGCGATTAACGGGGGTGGAGGGGGAAAACTCCCCCCCTCCACCCAGACACGTCCTAGTCCACCTGCTACCCTGCTCAGACTGACGATTTCCCGCGCTAGGGAAATTCAAAATGCCCATACCTTCTCCCTACTTTGTCTTGACCAATCAGCCTGGACCCTCGTGCCGCATCCAACCATAGCTCTTCGCGCCAAAACTAGGCTTGGAGCACACATGCCTAAACCAATCAGGCTCACTCACCCTCGAGCGTCCTGTGACGTCACAAGAAGGGGAGGCCTAAGGAGAGTGGCGTGATGTCTCCTAAGTGTGGGGGGGGGGGAAGGCAACGTTCACTCCACTCTTCCCCCACCTCTAACGGTTTTAGTCAAGTACCACCTCGTCCTATTTCACAGAAACAAGAAAATTTCTGTAATTCTCTCTACAGAGCAATCAAAGACCTCTAACTACTCACAAATGATATTCCATAACATAAGCTTTCATTCAACACCCAACAAGCATATGTTATTTTGAAAGCTTCAGTTTCTAGAGTGACTAGCCTAATCTAGAAACTAGGAAAACTAGCTGAGGGATCTAAATCCCTCACAAAGAGCATAGGGCTTAGGACACAACCTTGAGGTGTGCCTAGTTTGAATGCATCCGTTCTTGTACTTTTAACTCCTTTAAATAGGACACTAGCACGCCTGTTGGATATGTAGCTCTTTATCCAACTCAGATTACCTTCTATTCCAAATTCAGCAGGTTTCTCAAATAATATTTCGCCATTTGCTTCATCGAAATCTGAGTTCAGGTCAATAAAGGCTGCCTGTGTCCTCTCCTGGGAGTGTACAAAATATTCAGCAAAACATGGTTGTGAACAAAACTTGGGCATAAACCCATATAGGTTAGGAGCCAATTCTTCTTTGACCTGAAAAATGACTCGACTGAGAACTCCAAGACAAGACTTTACACATGCAAGATGTAAGGGAAATCGGTCTGAATTTTGAGAGATAGGTATAGGAATTGGTTCTATGAGACTTTGTGTCCATTTCTTTGGCAAGATACCTTGTGAGAGGCTCATTTAATAGAGGTCAATCAGAGGGTGGCTAGGGACATCATTCAGTAAGCTCAAGGTGTTACAAGTTATACCATCCACACCAGGGGCAGTTTGTTTAGGTTTCCCTAATGCTGATTGGGTCAGAGATTCTCTCTCAAGAAGGAAGCAGAGGGGAGAGAGAGGTTACAAGTGGAGTACTACAAGGGTTGCTTATAGGTCCCATACTGTTTCGAATTTGTCAATCACCTGGCAGGAAATTTGTGCCTTCATTTCAATATTTACAGATGATGCAAAGTTTGAGAAGTCTCAGGACAGTAGCAGATTGTGAGGCATTTAATCAGATTTGGACACTTAAAATATTTCAGAAAAAAATGGTTGCTAGAGTTAAGCATGGCCAAATGCAAAGTTATGAGGATTGGAACAGGCACACTAAGACCAGGACAAAAGTATAGGATAAAAGGGAAAACTGATTCTTACATCAGAAAGGAAGAAAGTCCTAGTAGTGGACATAACCCCATTTGTGATGTCAGATGCCCACATTAGCAGAATAACAGCTTCATAATGGCATACTGGCCAACATCCGAGTATCCTTCAGAAATTTAAACACAAGGGCTTTCCTGTACCTATTTACAGCGAAGGTGAGAGCCACACATGAATATGCATCCCCCGGCATGGAATTCTTACCTGTAAAAGGACAAGAAGAAACTAGAAAAGGTCCAAAGATATGCAACGAGACTTGTTTCAGAGCTGAAGAGTTTAAGCTATAAAATAAGACTGAGAGAACTGGACCTTACCACACTGGAGGAAAGGAGAGATGAGGGGGATCTGATAGCAATATATAAGATTCTAATGGAAATTGACAAGGTAGACACAGCAATATTGTTGAAAGCTAGGAACAGCAGAACTAGGGGTCACACAAGGAAATTAGAGACGCAAATAAGTCACAGGGACGTCAATAAGACCTTTTTCAGTCTCAGGGCTGTCAATAAGTGCAACTGGTTAGACGTAAAGACGTTGAAGATAAATCGATTCAAAGTTTTAAATGGAAATATGATAAATGAGGGGAAAGAAGACATTGCATTAATCTTAGAACGTTTAGAAGGCGGGGGGGGGGGGGGTGGCTAGGAGCCTAGCTTGACCCTGCAGGCACATTTTGGTGAGTACATCTAGGAGAGTTCGCACAAACACATACACGCACGCACACGTCCTCGCAACCAAGTGGACAGCACTCTAGGGTCGTAGTTCAAAGGACCCGGATTCGATTCCCGATCGAAGCAGAAACAAATGGGCAGATTTTCTTTCACTTGATGATTTGTTCACGAAGCAGTAAACAGGTATCTGGGAGTTAAACAACTGCTGCGGGCTGTATCCTGGGAATGTGTGTGCGTGTGTGTGTGATGGAAACACATGTAGATGATATGATAGGAAAAATAGGTCTTGATTCGGTAATTAGACAATCGACGATAAGAAAGGCGCGGTCCAAGACCTAAGAGTTCGACCCTACAGGCATACAGTAATATATACACACAGGACGCTGAGCACCGTAACCGGTTGCTGTACCTGGCCCCTGGCCTAGACCCCAACATAACAGTTACAGAAGGCGTTATGGAGCTTCCAAGCTACTAGGTGGGTGTGGTAGTGGGTTTAATGTCCAGTAGTGAAGTATGTGCTTTTAATACATACTCACACTTGCTCATACTTCACATTAATAGAAATAAACTATATTAATATTGTGGAAGTGACTTGTGAATTATTTGTATGCGAGGCGGCCTCATGTCAGGTGAGGTGAATGACGTCACAGGTAGTTGACCCATCAGGCCAAGCTAGTCAAGAGGCGCGGCGGGCAGTGTGGCGCGGGCCGGCGTGGGGAGAGGTGCTGCTCAGCGCCCGCCTCATTGGTTGTACTAAATTAGTCACCTGGACAGTCCTGTGCATGAGGTCACCTGTGCCAGGCTTACAGGCAAGTTACTCTAGATGATTAGTTATTTTATCACATTGTATTCTATTGGTGGAATAGTCTATATTTGCTGATTGTCTAAATAAGCATAGTTACAAGATGTTAAAACTTTATTTAAAATTATTCAATTAGCTCTGGTTTACTCATTTGTAAATATGATAGAGTAATATACCTGTCTATTAGTGGAAACTTTTACCTAGATTAAGACTTTTGATGATTATTAAAGCAAAATTTAATTCTAAAAACGCCTGCCATGTGATAAACTGTTCAACAACAGCGGCTTGAGTGTTACACTCATAGTGAAACTGAACGTTCCACCAAAAGCAGGTGAAAAATGTTGACAAAATTATTAGTTAAATTCTGGCAGTTATAAGGTGTTTCTTGTGAAATATCATATTTCAATCCTTGAAACACAGACCAAAGACTTTTAATGTAGCAAGCGTCACATCCCCTCCCCCCCCCCCCATCCTATGTGAATGAAACTAGCCATCCTGAGTCAGTGTCGTCCACGCTGCAGCCAACCCCAGAGACGCCTTAATTAACATTAACGTCTTGTGTAACCAAGTACTATATTTTTTCCAATATAAGTAAATATTAATGTATATTTAAATTGTGTATAGGTCTGATAGTTGAAGGAAACAACGTGAGTGTATTCCAACCTGTCTCCCTCGCCTAATAAATAATATATAATAGGTCACATCAAAAACTATTTTAAGTACAGTGTGTTAAAATGTGTGAACTGTTGTGGGTCGGTGCATGAACGAGCATAGACTGAGAAGTTAAATGTGAAGCGTTCTTCACGTTCATGTTTGGCTGCCGGGTTAACGACCACTTGGCCGTTGTGTTGAGAACGTTCATGTTTGGCTGCCGGGTTAACGACCACTTGGCCGTTGTGTTGAGAACGGCTTTGGATAAGTCAAGTCTGAGATTTTGCCATTCGGTGGTAAGTCAGCTTTATAGATGAACCAAAATCTGACCTGATCGATTGTTTTGCGGGATGTTTCTCAAACTTTACAAGATGTTCAATTTAGTATTTTGATGTATTTAATGTTATTTCAGGTATGTACGAGGGTGCATCAGTACAACAGCACTGCAGGTATGGTCAACCAGACCCATGAACTTGGTCTTTTACAACGCTACTGCAGGTATGGAGGGATTAAAGTTACTTGGAAAATCTTCTCTAGAATCGCAGTTGGTCATTACGTAGTTGATACATATTCCCACCTAAGTACCATAGGTGAAGGGAACACGTTTAATAATTTTAATAGTTTAACACACTATGCCTTGAAGCAGTGATCCTCTAATAGGTATAGTCTAAAGTACTCTATGCGTTAACCACTTCCGAGTGGTTAACCATTCTTCAGGCCCATAATTTGAAGATTAAGTTGTGGTGTATTATATGGTTAATGTTAAGCTAACAATTTCGGTTAAATTTCAATCCCCTCCCCTGTCCATATTTGTTAGTCTGTCTTCTATCCCACCAGTCCAATCAAATAGATGTATATATATATAAATACCCAAGAGGGTGATGCTTCACTTGGGGTTAGGGGAGACTGGGAAGCGAAAAGTTTTAGCGTGAAGGGAAAGTACCGGGGCTAAACCTAGCAAGCTGAATATACCGTCGGACAGTTTCGGGAGGCTGAACACTTGCAGCTACGTGGCCATCATCAGTATCGTGCACAAGGTATTGGTAGCCCTTGAATGCTGTAGCAATTCTGCAAGTCGACAAATATTGTGGTCAGGCGGCAGGACCTGTGAAGTGTTAAGGTGAACGTTTCTGGGTCTCTGGAACGCGGTAACGTGGTGTTCCTGATTTGTAACTGCAAAGTCTCTCTTTATTGGGGAAGAAAATATTATATAATAACTGGCGGAGCTCCTATAACCACAGATAACGGCATTAAGAGCAAGGACACTAACTACGTCCTTTTATTCCAAGCTAACAAAGAAGGCTCCGAAGGAAGCAAGCTAGTTTAAATATATGAACGAGTCTTTAGGGTCGACCACTGAATGGAATGAACAGAGGACGCGTTTTGTGTAAACCTGTTTTTCATTGATAAACAAGTGGTTTGTTGGCTGGATTAACAATCATTTGTCCTTTATTGACGAGGGCGGTCTGGCCGATTAAAGTACTATTCTCCAACAGTGCTTCACTGACATCCGCTTCTCGAATAGCAAGTCTGTAAATGCTTCACTAGTGTACTACAAACACAAATAATAGCCAAAAAACTAATTACATAATGTATGCCTAATATACATTGAATTTTATTGTATATTAAATTATGAATGGAAACATATTTTTATTACGGTGTTAAAATTGATGAACCCGTCTCGTGGGACGGCCTCTGCACTAACGAGCCTGGCCCGAGGACGAGTTGAGTAGCGTGGCTGGTGTTCACTATAGTGTGCGGAAGCCATAAAATGCTGCATGCATAAATATTTCTGCTGCAGCCACACTAACACTTGCTCTGATCATCGTTCCTTTAATCTGGCAGTACGATTTGTTGTCCACCATGAAGAGGATGACCTCAGTTACATATACGAGGCACTGTTGTTTGGGCCTTATTTGTGGTCCACCAGACTCCTCCTTCCTTAGTTCTCCTGTAATTTTAGCCTTAAGTTAATACAAAAACCTCTGCCAGTGCTTTGGCATCCTCCCTGGTGTGCCTGAGTTTAGGGCCAACAAAGTGGGTCGTGTACTTCAGTCTCGGGCAGTAGGTTAAGGAGTGTTCCAAATGATTTGTTTATCACCTAGACCATCTAGGTCGTAACACTTTCAACTGAGAATATTCGACGGAACTAAATCTTTTGTATGGGACTTGCCTCTTTTTGTTGTACCAATATCTTTTCTCCGTTGTACCCGTAGTCGTCGTCTCTTCTATAGCCCTCTTTTAATTGCCTCGTCCATAGTGTCTTTCTTCAAAATCTATTGCGCCTCTACGAGGCCAATGTTACACCTGGCGATCGTTCCCTTGGTTTTCTGAAATTATGTTCAATCAATTGACCTGGTTTCTATTTTTGGGGTTGAACCACGGCGTTCTCTGGGGGGTGGGGAAGGTAGGCCCCTGTTATCAAATACCCGCAGGTCATTCCATGATCAGTTATAACTATAGCCACTTTGTTGTGGAACTGGCCTTGGTGACCAGGCGTCTCCTCCTCTTAGCCTCTTGGTCTGGGCCTGCCGTTGTCTCCGGTCTGTTCTCCATCTCGCTTTATTAAATTGACCTTTTATTCTTTCATTTGACATGTATACATTTTCTACTGTATCCTGGGTGCCTTATGGAAGAGTTAGGAGTACGGACTGGGTACTCCTTGAAATACTTAGTCAGTCCATAATTTATCTAGGTCTGCTTGGAGTACTAGTTTTAACATCACCACATACAGACAAGGTTAGAAGAGACTCCCTGGCTTCACGTTTTCTCTTAGTTGATGCCGTTGATGGGTTCTGTCAATTTGGTGCTTGCTGCACGGTATTGGCCGGGTTGCCTCTGACTGAAAAAGAACATCGTTTTGTCTAGTTTCCCTTTGTCCAATGACCTTGTGAAAGAATAAACAAACAGGAGACAAACAAATGCCTAAATCAATAACAATTCCATACACAAGTAATCTTTTTTTCATGTCATGGAAAAGTACCGAGGGAGGTTAAGAGACCTGCCTTAACATGAGTGAACTCATCTGGCCTGGGAGCACGAAGCTAACCCTTGTATCTCCGACTGGATCCACCGAGTTCCACTGATTTGTATAATCAACACTGGTGATAAAGGCATTGTAACAACTCTGGCAATATCCTTGGGCATCCCAGCCCGAGGGTTACCCATAGATACCCAGCGAGGCAGACCTTGGTCCCAGACCAGAGGATACAGGAGAGTGCACGGATGGATATGCACTTTTGGAGATTCCACGCTGATATACATCTGGTCGTTCTCACTCGCACAACTTAATAAAAGTCGTGAAATTCCATTCTCTCATACCAGGACAAACTTGTGGCATCTCCTTATTCTAATGGGTGATGTAGTCGTTCATGTCTGTGCAGCCTTTATCCTTGAGATTTACTACCTATGGTATTTATATTAACAATTTTGTTTCCTTGTAGTTTCCCTTTCGGTATGCCAGGCTTTGGCTTTCTGGTCCCTTCCATAAGTTATCCCTAGTCCCACTATATATTCAAATGTAAATACAGTGATCACTCATTCCCATGGGGCTTCGGACTTAATTTCCCATATATGTGAATCGTTTAGTAAATTCGAGGTAAAGTCAAGCAGGTTCATCACTACCTCTAGTCATGTGGGTCCCCTGACATGTTGGCTTGAAAGGTTTCTTGTTACCATGTCCAATAGTTTAGCTCACATTACACCACAATACGGTTCTTGCATCTATCCATGGTTGAAGTCTTCATGATTGAAGTTGGGATCGATTTCCAATAGGCGACAGAGTCTGCCCTTTCAGTTATTGTAGGTGTTTGACAAATATAGTAGGTCTTGCCTGGGTCTTTGCCATTCAAAAAAGTTATAAACCGCTGCTACTATCTTTAGTCCTCCCATCGTCATGGTGCCTGTTATGTAGTATCTGAACTTCTCGCAGCCTGGGGTATCCATATCCTGGAAACTCCAGACCTTTATCAGCAGGCCCGCCACTCCTCCCCTTCCTTCCCTCTGTAGTGTGTTGTGTAATGTTGGCGTGAGTACAGACTTGTGGCACACCAGCATTACGGTCCAAGTAGTCAGTGTGGTGTTGGAGGAATCTTACTTTCATTTTGTGGTTGTCAAAGAAATATTTTGTCGGAAGTGGAAGGTCATTCATAATTTGTATTTTATTTTATTCAAGCCAGTGTGTCAATTGCTTTTACAGAGTCTACTGACAAATATTGCCTTGATATATTGTGTAGTTAATGTGCAGCTTCTCAGTATGCAACCCGTTCTCGCAAATTCGTAAGGTCAATATTGACTTATTAACTACGTGCATAGGTGATATACTAAACATAATAGATACCCCTAAAAAGATTCATAGAAAACACCGACCTTACCTAACCTTGTTAGTATCTTAAGATAAGCATCTTATTGCTTCGTAATTACAATTATTACTTAACCTATACCTATTATAGGTTAGGTAATAATTGTAATTACGAAGCAATAAGATGCTTATCTTAAGATACTAACAAGGTTAGGTAAGGTCGGTGTTTTCTATGAATCTTTTTAAGGGTATCTATTATGTTAAGTATGTCACCTATGCACATATTTAATAAGTCAATATTGACTTATTAAATTTGCGATAACGGGTTGCAGTATGTTAAGATGGTCTTGTGCAGGTCGGTTGGACGTGATTAATTTTCCAAGGTGTCAGTCTGGTAGGCGTTTTGTGCTACCCATAAAAAAAGTTTCGGATCTAAACAAATCACAGGTTTTTATACCGGTGCTTTCAGGCCGTTGGGAGTCGGTAATTTCTCTATTAGACCCGAGTGTTAGGAACAATAGTCCCAACTAGAGATGGGGGGGGGGGAGCACCTAGGTTTAACTCTCCTTCATCGTTCTTACACGCAAATTTGGCTCCAATATTTGTCATTATGGTGGGTTATATTTGTGATATGGTATCCATACATGAAATTCCAATCCCTTTATACTGTGCAGTGAGCAGGTTATTTAAGTCCAATTATAGAGCTCTTAATGTCGGTCGCGCAGAAAACTTTTTCAAGAGCAGACTTTGAAGCACACACAATTATTCCTCGTCCTGTGACGTTCTATGTACTGGTAGCTAGTTGTGTAGTGCAGCCAGTTGTTTGTGTAGAGGTCAGCCAGTTGTTTAACCTGACACTGATAGTCTGTGTGCAAATATTGTTTCTGTAAAACCTGCATGCTACTGCAGTCCTTCCTGTAGAGGACTGAACTGTGATATCGATGTGGACAGTTTTCGTGGGATCTTCAAAATTTTGATGAGGCAATTATTTAAAGTGTGACGGCTTTGGAAAGAGCAGGATTCTAATCAACCCTAGTGGCGGGTGTGTGTACCCACCACACACACACATCGAAACTACGACGTTGGTACAACGTTGGAACAATTTTTAACCTAACCAGTTATAACAACCAATATAGCAAGTTATAACAACCAATATAGCAAGTTGTAACAACTTTCTAATACGTCATAAACACGTTAAGCCAAGATGTAACAACTTTATTACATGTTGTAACAAGCGGAAAATAGACAGTTACAGTTTGTTTCCAGGGTAGTACCTGAATTGTGGTATACAGTTGAAGAGGGATATCAGTGACAGGAATATTGCATTTAAAAGAAATGTAGTTTCGTGAGATTGTATGCATTTTTACTCGGCCATTTATCACACAAGGAGTAAGTTGGTATGTTACACCACTTAGTGTGTTAACGGCACATAATAATTTGTCTCCCAGCAATGCTGAAGATGGTGTCTCGTGATTTGAAGGAAAAAGATCGTGTTGACTTGAATGATTCTTTTTAGTATGGTTAGAAGCTTGTTCTTTCCTCATTTTGACGATTCTTGTGAATCTTGGGCACCAAGAATTACCCTCGTGGCCTCATCCTGTATTACTTCTATTTGTACAAAACAGAGGCGGGGAAGCAAAGTGCAGGGCATGATAATAAACTAGGGATCTAATAAACATGTTAAATAGTCTAGCATATTTAACATTTATACCAATATTCTTACTATTATTTTCAGTGATTTCGGTTCTAACCAACGATGTAGGTCGTTTACAATGTCACTGATGATACCTACTCCAAGGTATTTGTGCTGCCCACATGTTTCTATTGTTTGGTTGTTAACTTTGAAAGCTAGAGGCACACTGGCTGTTTTTTGGGAGAGAAAGTGATGGATTAAGTTAAAGACCGAATTCAATGCTTTTAGCAGCGAGTTAATCAAGTAGAGATTGCAGTCTCGTTTGGATATTTGAAACAAAACAAATTTCGTCGACATTAGATGACGGCTTAATCAGCTAGTGTGGAACTAACAGTTTTCGTGCATTAGGACATTGAACATTGTTGCGCAAAGCGCACAACTCTGGGGTGTACCCAAATCAAAGGGTGTAGAATGTTTACTTTTGACCCCATTGAAAGAACTGAGGCAGTTCTGATACTCGGGTGCCCCTTGAGCTATATCAAAAGTCTTCCACTAATCCCAAAGAGGCTAATCGTTCTAAGATTTATTTCCCCTTTTTTGCTGTATCAAAAGCAGTTTTGAGGTCAATAAATGCCACCTAAGAGCATGGTCCCTGTAACAAAATATTCAGCAAAGGAAGTTTAAATGCGTCTTCCAGTAAGGGAACCATTCAGGTTAGGGGCAAGTTGGGGTCTAATTTCAAACATTAACCTGTCGAGTGTAATCCTCTCAAGAACTTAACACTTAAATGATGTCAGACATGGGGACTGAAGGCACGAAGAAATCACAGTAATGTGATGTATCAATGAGAAAATGAGTAGGAGCTTGAGAGAAGGATTCGAATCTCTGTTCTGTGTACTCCCAAGCATCCCAGGCTGGAATTCTTTTGACCATGTTGTGGTGCAGTTGTCTAAGGTGTTTGCTTGGGAGTCCTCAGAGCTTAGGTTCGACTCCTCCTCACGGCTTCCACTAATTTTTTCGTATGGGTCAGAATGTTTGTGAATTTGGCTTTGGGTATTATTAGTCGGTATCCAGCGGTCGGGTAAGATACCATGCCTCAGACTTTGATTAATTAGTTCTAGCAGAGGACTATAGTAAGGGAATTGAGGATGTAAGATACAATTGCTTTGCAAACCAGGACAAGAGGTAAGAATTGAAAACGTGGGATGAGTCATGTTGCAATGGTGTTCCATTTAAAGTTACAAGCTTAGTAAACGGAAATTTTGAGTTACAAAATAGTAGTTAAGGGCATGAGTTGTGAACGAAGTTAAAAGGGAAAATCAAAATGAATCCTGTAGTTTTTAAAAATGTTTCGTACATTAGGGAGTGGAAGTATCGTTTTTCAACTGTAATTTTCATGACAATATTCTTGAATGAGGGGAAAGGGGAGAAATCGAGAAGAATTAAAAAAATCAAATTGATTCGTACAGTAGATAATTTTGTATACTTTAATTAAGAATTGGCAAGAAAGATACAGTAAGCATTAGGCTTAAGTTTCGGGAGGAGAAACGTTTAGGGAAATGTTTCAAATTGATTCGGTTTCAGTGAAGCAAAAAAGGATTTACAAAGGATAAGTGTAAAGGTTACTTCAAGGAAGGGTTTCTAATTGATTCTGTGAAACAATTAAGGTTGACTGATAGTAGATATGCATGTCGAGGTTAGTACAAGCATGAGCGAACGTTTAGGGGGTGTGGAATACAATAACTGTTAGCAATGAATTTTCCCGTACAAGTGCAAAACACCTTCCTGACTGTCTCCCCTTCCATTAACCAGGTGACAAAAACTCCCCCCCCCCCCCCCACCCCGGCTCCGCCCACTCTACGCATTTAGTGTAAATAATGTCTATGCATCACTAATTATTCTTACCTAACCTAAATAGTCCTATTGTATGTAAATGAAAGATTTCTGTGTGATACTAACACACGGTATCCCT
Source organism: Procambarus clarkii (assembly GCF_040958095.1). Classification (NCBI taxonomy): domain Eukaryota; kingdom Metazoa; phylum Arthropoda; class Malacostraca; order Decapoda; family Cambaridae; genus Procambarus; species Procambarus clarkii. The sequence continues at coordinate 37,500,650 of NC_091161.1, forward strand.
CAGTACGCCCTGTTAAAGCACCATTCACCTACCAGCGATCCATCGTCCTGTTGATCCACCATTCATCTAACTGTTCATGCCGTTATCCACCACCTACCTGCTCCTCCATCTAACAGTGACACCTAGCATCTGTTTTTTTTAACTAGCGTTAAGAATCATACATTAACGATTCAACCCAACCTAGCTTTCCTAACCTAACTGTGATGTGTTCGTCATCCAGTGTATTAAGCACCATGTATTATGCTCCATATAATAAAAATGTTGAAAAAAAAAAGGTTGAGAAAGTAAATTATATATATTTTAAATGTTGATAGTGAGTAGTAAGGATAATCTAGTGTAAATTATACTGTGTTAAATCATAAATCTCCGATGTAGACACGAACACTATAGTTTGAGAATTAACATTTTAATGCGTTCTTGAACTCTCAATGAAAATCTGTAACTACTTAAAGCCCTCATGCGCACAGGTACCCTATGCGCTGGCATTCCCAGGCACACGCACCAGACAACCAAGCTCTACATGGTAAAACCATGTAAGTCCTACTGATCTTTCGGGGTTCAAGGGGCTTCCGTAGGTTGCAATCCTTTGACCACATCATAGCCTGGTTGTCTGGGGCGTGTTCCTGGTAATGCACCGCGCATAGGTTCGAATCCTCACAACGGCTCCATATTTAATCAATGATACATCAGGTTAGTGTGATTGCTCTGTGTATCAGAGGTACAAGTCAATCCAACTGGATGGGTACTCAACCCTCTCGAAGGGAACCTTTTCTTAACACTTAGACGTGCCTCACCAACATAGCTTGTCTCTCTCCACAAATTTAAAAGAATTACAAAGGCTCCAGACAAGATACTGATATAAACTATGCATAACAAAGAGCATTTAATCTCGACAAAGGGTTAAAATGTGCGTTGTTAAATAATATATTTCTGCTATACTTACCGACTCTCCTGAGGACAACTGGCCCAGTGTAGGACACGCCAGGGATGGGTCAGGTAATCTTCGTCTCCAAGACTCGGCCTTCACCTGTTCAGGCACTGACAGGCAAATTTATGTGGACTATGATGCATGGACAAGTCACATGGGAAGACAATTCAACACAAATAGTATGTTAATGCAAATCAAATACACATCCAGGTGTCGTTATTAACACAAGATGGTGGCTGTGACCACAGATGGGTGACCACTGTGGTCAAGCACTTACAGCTGCCCGAGGTTCAGGAACCACCAGGAGGATGATGGTAACGTTTGTACCTGTAGTACTGAGGCTTGAAGCTGCTAGAGATTGCTGGTGGCGTACACAGTCAGGGACATGGGTAAGAATATGGTACTTGGCTGCCCTCGCTACTCTTGTGGACAATCCATGCATAGCATCTGTTGGACTTAGTGTGCTTGTATTAAATATTCTCAGACGAAACATTCTGGGTTCGCGGCAATCTCCAGTGATACGAGGAAAGGGATTTCCATAGCTGTTGATGTTACATGTTGACTACATGTGTGTCTTCCAGGAATGCGTGCGGGCAGGAGTGTTCTAGAATCTCTAATAATTGAGAGGTATCAAACATGTTTGTGTAAAGGCCACGACTAATAAAATATTACATAATGGCTTGGTCTATCCATTAAGAATTGAACGAAGATATAATAAAAATTACGAGTAGTGAAGCGTCAGGCGAGAGGTAGTCGTAACTAAGAACTATTGGCTGCGGAGAAAGCTCATAATGACCTACATTACTAGGATGAGCCGATCACCAGCCATGAGACTCGCCGCCGGCGCCACTGGTACAGCAGGCAGCACACGGGTTTGTTCTCTGGAAAACTTCAGATTATGAGCAACCATCAGCTCAAATCCTCGCAGTTTTGAGGAACAACCCACCAATACCCAGATTCAAAGCTCTTGATGTACCATGTTGACTGTATTCCTGTGTCCGACCGCCAGGAGTGCGTGCTGCAATATTGTTTAGAAGTAACGTTGCAGATTTCTAATGAAATTCTTGGATAAATACCGTTGCAGACTATATGTTGTACACGTGGCTTGTTTTGCACAGTTACCACAATGGTCGGGTCACCTGGCTCACAATGGTCTATTTTCGTGTGTGAGGGCCGTATCACTGAGCAGGTCGATACCCTGTGAGAAGTGCCACCATGACACACCTTTAAAGGTGTACTGAGGATAAGTGAAAAGTAGACCAAACTGCTAAACGAGGTGTTAGGTATCCCAGATTCCACCTGGGATAATCATTTTACGACCTCCGTTGAAGGGAAACAAATTTATTCAGACCTTAGGAGTGTCTCGGTTATTAGGTAGGAATGTGAATCGGCCCTCACTACGGAGAGACGTCGACAGGAAGTAGAGGATAAAGAGGAAATGGAAGCAGTTTTCAGACAACGAGGAGGGGCAGTTCACCGAGGTAGAGCAAGTAGAGAAGAAAACTGCTATAGAGGCTACTCCCGGTACTTCGATCAGCAAGAAGCCAGACATAATGTACCTAGAGAGAACAGCACCAGTTACACACCAGCCAGTGTCAGACTCTGCACATCTTTCCAAATTGCAGACTTAGAATTGCAAAATTCCAAAACCCATAATTCACAGACAACTTTCCTACAGCATAAGGCATAGTAACGGCAATGGAAAAGCGCCAACCAGAGCTCAAAAATTCCATCACTGTCAACGTTAAAGGAGAAATTTATTATTACTAAAAAATGACACAACCAGACCAAAAGACAGCAAATTACCGAGACACGGTAACATTCCTGCAAGGAAAACCTTAAAAGTTGGACCCTTCAAAAAGACACAAACGTCGTGCTGTTGGAATATCCAGTCGACTTTCCACTGGATCCAATCCTAGAACACGGGGAAATCTTGCATGCAAAGCAGTGACACGTCGGGTTCCGGTGACTGTTATGGGACATACTCCAGAAATATTCATTCTTGGTAATTAGGGAATGTATTGACATGGTCCTGGAACACCTGCGCTGCTTCAGGTGTCAGAAATACGGCCACCATCAAACACGCTGCACCGGGCAGGAGAGATGTGCAGCCTGAGGCATCCAACCAAAAACTGTACAGCCAAGAACAAGGTAATCCAGACCACAACAGCCAAATGTTCAAGTTGAGGTTGAAACATTATGCTTCGAGAAATACCACACGGAAGGCAGGCAGCTTAGGTCAGGATAATCAGACCAGCAGTATGTACACCAACATTAACGTCTGGAACACCCGTGCACAGCCACAACAGAAGCCAACGCTCATAGAACACAATTCATCACACAACTCCAAATCAGAAAATGCACAAAACCACTGCAGAATTACAACATGGAAGCAAAATACAATCATTTTCAGTCTATAAAACAGATTTACAGTTTTACGGAGGTCCAGCTGAAAAACATTGTAGATCATGGTCAAGACCATTACCAATTGCTTACAGATGACGCAGAATGCCTCTCAACAAAAGACTTTAGCAATCGCTTGTGTAATAATGGAGAAGATCGTGCAGTAGACCAGTTACACAAACAATACAAGACAAGAAGTAGCACAAGAGGACAAACACATGGACATAGACTACCAATAACAGTCGAATAGTCACATCAGACCATCAAGATCCACAAAAGACACTGCAGTAAGCAGTGGCGAATCAAGATCAACGATATCTTGCTATACAGGAGACGGATATAAACAATCAATTCAGTCAGATTTGCAGCGACACTGCTAGCGAAGTGGAAAATATGGTGGTAGATTCCGAAGAGTTCTACTAGGAAAGGCACACCAACAGAAACTGTTGTCTGTTCATTACGAATTCTTCATTGGAACAAACGATGTCCTGGAAATAAAAAGCCACTCTTCAGTATGCTGCAATCGGTACAAAAGCAGATGTAATAGTTTTACAAGAAACTGTCTACCCAGCCACGAAATCCTTTAGATTAGCTGGATATCACCAATATATTATACTACATGAACAGGGGAGACGAAGGGTTAATGATCCTCTTAGATTAACACCATACCAAGGAAGAAAATAGACCCAGTTTCGTGTGGTGATGAGCAGAGGTATTAACAGTAACGGTGAATATGACTAATATCGAGCTCCTCGTATATAACGTCTACACGCCCCTAGATGTAAACTAGCAGAGGAAGTGCTTGCCATGGAGGTGCATGATACAATTATTACCTGGGATTTTAATGCTCTTAATCAGGAGGTAGGTGTGACTGGGTCAGCAAATGCAAACAAGTGCCATTTTGCTGAAGTTCTATGAGAAGTACCTGAGATTACACTTCTCAACCCTGGAGACTCCCCTCCCCCCCCCCCTCCCTCGACACATTGAAGGAGGTTCTAAAGTTAATCTCGACTGCACTCCAGCACCAGGCGAAGTGTGAAGTAGATCCGGTGATGACCAGTGATACTATGATACTATTACAACACTAAACATAAAGATCTCCTGCACCACCTGCACAACCTACATGGAATGTAATATAAAGGCCAACTGAAATGTATACCAGGACGAGCTTGAAAAATGGTATGCTACATACTCGCCACCAAGGATTCGGACACATAAGACCAATCTCCAGAAAGCCATTACAGTTGCTGAAACGGCTATTCTAGTCATTATCCCAGGAAACACAAAACATAAGAACTATTTATTTCACAGTAAGGAAATTAAAGAGCAAAACCACAGTCAACATCTTCAGAAAACAAAAAACATCTCTAAAGAAACCGCACACCAGTAGGAAGAACTTTGCTTAGAACAATATCAGAAGTTAGTTTCTAAAGAGTAAAAGGAGGCAAGATGGTGTGAATGTTGTCACTCAAAATGAGCATTGTAGTCTTGGAAAGATATAGGGACATTAAAATCCTGCAATGGTCAGAAGGCAGAAATGAAAAACTGGAAGGGTTGACGGCCATTCAAGAGAGCGAATGTGTACATGTGACGAATGTGATACTCCCTTTACTAAAACAAGAACTAATCAGAGCCCCCCCCCCCCAAAAAAAAAAAAAAAAATGCTGGCAATAACACTGCATCAAGTGCTGATAACATTACATATTCAATAATCGCACATGTAGGTCCTGCTGGAGAACAAGGGTTTTTGTATGTTACCTATGCATCTTGGGAGCTAGGCAAACTACCGACCTCTTAAAATAGAGCAGACATCATTCCGATTACTAAACCGAAAGGCAATGGCAATTACAGACCTATTTCAGTAACATCATGTATTAGAAAATAACAGAACTGATGGTCATAGAGAGGCTACTGTGAAAGACTGGAGACCAATATATGAATATATTTGGTTTTACTATAGTAGGTACTGCAAATTGCATGGCAATAGGAAGGAAGAGTCTTCAAACTTGCAAGCCAACAAGCATTTTAACACACATTAATTATACAATTGTAAAGAGAAAAATGCATAGTAAAGATTCACAGGTATGCCAAAGTAAAGCTGAAAGGCCAAGTGTCAAACTACACTTGTATGAGAATGATACTCCACAAGGAGTCGTCCTCAGTCCTAGTCTTGTTAACGAGGTTTTCTGTATGGGTGTTAAAATGACATTTGTAGGAGTTAAATTGCTAAGCTTTGCTGATATAGCAGTAGTCGTGACAGGTCCTTCACTTTTTAATAAAGCAGAAGTGGCGCTAAATAAAAGTAACATCTGAATGCAGCATTTTATGACTAAAAATATTTGCACACAAATCTAGGGCAATGACACTAGGTGACTGCACTCCAGAATGCACTCTATTAAGACCAAAGAACAGCGCCTTTCGAATGAAGTAGGCTAAAAGACTCAAAAGCCCCCAGGTGTGGATGGAATTAAATCCAAAGTCTTAATGGAACTGGCAGAAGAACTATGCCTACCGCTGAAAGTACTTGACACAAAATCTCTTGACCATAGGGTAGTCCCTCCTAGATTTGAAATATGGAAAGTCCCTCCTTTTTCAAGAAAGTCAGAAAGTCGATATAAAACTACCAGCCGATCAGCTTGACATCACCCCTGCAAGCGCATGGAGAGAGTCCTCTCTCTCCATGGAAGGGAGGGAATAAAATATTGGGAAATATTGCAGGGAGGGAATAAATCACCACTACAGTCTTGTATAATCAACACATGGATTGTTAAACAGATTGTGCCTTATAAACTTGATCACATTTTTGGGAATGGTAACCAGAGACTCAAAGACCTTTCAGTGACCTTTCGATAAGGAAAAAAAAGGTAATGGTTCAAATGTATAAATCTCGGGTGCGTCCCCCATTTGGATTACTGTATACAAGCATGGAGACATCATTTTCAGAAGGACATAGCTGCTCTGGAGGAAGTGCATCATTGGGCAACAAGTCATCCCTAACCCGTCCTCGTAATATTTCGTCATTTTTCCTACGTTTGCCGGTATGAACAAAAGTGAACGTAATTTGCAATGAGGCTCACGATAGTGACGTACTCTCCGGCTTACTCAGATTGAGAGGAACTTTCAATTAACGGTTTTCATGACGTTTTGAAACCTTAGATCTTCCTGCCCTCCTAACCTACCAGAGGACCCATAACTTGCTGTTTTGGAAAACAAAAATCCAACATATTTTCAATTATTTTTCATTTTCAAATTACGTCCATTTTCGGCGATATGAGCAAACGGCCAAATTCAGATGTAATTTGTAAGAGGACAGGTTGCGCCAGTCATCTCTCATATCATGAACGTTTGAAGGCCACAGGGCTAACACTGCAAACCAAGCATTATAGGGCGGATCTCATTGAAACTTTAAAAAAACTGAACAGGTTAAAGGATGTAGATTCCGGATATTTTCTTCAGACGGTCAGATGTATCACAAGCAAGGCAGCAACGGTTTCAAGCTCAACCAGCCACAATGTAGGACTGAGAACAGATGCTTTTTCACCTACAGTTCACATTAACCCATTGAAACGCCTACCCACCAAAGCCATAACTGCCAAAAATTGTTTTAAAATATACGTGGAAAAGATCATAAAGGCAAATGGTGGGGACCTTCGACATGCCGCCGGCTTCCTGTCTTCGAGGCCACTAGGGTTAGTGGTCCTCTCGTAAATCAGGCACCTTGTTAATTCAAGACATTAACCTACAGTGGCTTACTCGATGCCACTATCTTGGCGTATGGATAGATTCTAAGATGACCTTCACACAGAAAATTCAATATCTGAGAAAGGCCAAATTGCAACTGAATATGATAGCAATCACAGGGCCCCGTCTAGGAACAGGACAGTGCTAATGTTTTACATGCCTTACTCACTCCTTCTCCTGGACATTGGGCATTTGTTGTGGTTATTCAAAACGAAGCACTGCAAGACATAACAGGGGCTCCCAGATGGAATGAATTTTCACATGAAAATATATATTATGGCTAAAACTTAATATTGATTGTCTTAGGCTTAATATAATTTTTACGTAATATAATAATTATCAACTTTGCGCCATGTAACAGAGAAAACATGTGAACATTTACATACCAGAATATAGCATAGAATAAGCAAATAATTAAGAGATAGACGAATGCAGAAGATGTAGTGACGACAACACCTCAGCTGCAACATCAGGATCTGTGGGAGGTTACAAGAATTTGACCAACTATGAACCACTCATTTTGAAGAATGGAATCATTAGGAGTAGTAGTATTACACCAGGCTTCAATTACTTAAACATAAGGATGTGGTTGAGACAGAGGTCTTGAGCAGCACAAGCAGGCCAGAGGTGGAAAGATATTAAAATCCACCCTACAAACGTGCTAGGTGCCCAAAAGAATTTTTTAGTTTGTGAGAAAAGTGCGAGTTTAAAGATTTTTACAAATTAAGCTTTAAAGAATTTGCAAGGGCAGGTATTGGCTTATTCCCCAAATTTGGAGCTTGTGACAGTTAAAGGCGAGTAGGTCTCCACCTAGAGCGGTGACACTGGCATACCCAGGATGTAGCAAGATACATGACTGACCACAGCCCTGCACCTTCCTCCAATCAAAAGTTGACCCAAGATGATCACGTGTGGGAATTTCCCAGCAGGTCTTTATTTATGTTAAGATTAGTTATAACTGAGTGGACTGTATGATTGATTTAAAGACCTACTAGGCGTTACCACTTACACAACCTTGGGAGGTTGATTTAATATTGCTAAATCCACCTTATAATATGATGTAATCATGAAGTTAGTAAATCATGGTAATTATCAAATTTCTTTAAAGTTAGACTACAATTATGAATTACTAAGTTAGGAAGGGCTTAGCTACAGAGTTGATTTGCTCGAGTGGAAATTTTTAGACTGTCCAAATTTTTACTTAGTTGGTGTGTCGAGGCCAACTAGGCTCCATGAGGCTCCAGTAAACCTAAGTTGAGGCGGCGTGCTCCCAGGCTGCTTCTATACATTATGTGGATAACATACAATGTAACTCCTGCAAATGCTGATATTTCCCCAGTTTATCTCAAATGAGTAGACTAACTTCCTATTTATGCCTAAATTTACTGTTTAAATTCTCCTGCGGCGTAACGGCCGGTTAATTCTATCAAGGGTAAATATAACCATAAATCCCAGTAGAATGTTAATAACCGACCGGACACAATTTCCCTTGTGTGAAGCTAGCAGCAAAGTCTCCGAGCCGTAGTACGTCGGATGACCCACATATCAGACGATGCTAGTTGGCATGGTTCAGCAGGGATCAGATCGAGCTCGTGTTGACGCGAGACTGTGCGCAAGTGACGCATTCTCATTATATTTATCTCGTTCACTAACGAGACGATATTGACGTCCTTTTACGCCCTAATATTTTAAATCAAATACCAAAGAACAATTTTCCATTGTTCATAACATTGGATCGAAAGGTTTTCCGTGATTAAAAGCACATTTAAGAAATACTGAATACGTGACGTAATTATTATTTTGCCCGTGAAGCAACATGTCACGGATGTGGAAATTCAGCTTGGGATGGAAGTACACTTTAATAGCCCACCATTTTTTTGCGCTTCCTCGCTAGAAATTGTTAGTAATTTTAATTACCTAAGCATTAATCTTGCTGCATTACGGGTAAGTGCTTTGGGTGTCAGAAATTTCCGACATCACTGGCGAGCCAAGCAAGCTACGAGACAGCTCATAGGCCCTAACTGTCACTGTTACCTCAGATCTGGACAAGGAAGGATGTATGATTGAGTGCTTAAAGATTTTTGCAGAATTCTCTTTTGTGCTGTAGAGTTAACCTTCATAGAGGAAACAATAGACCTCTGAATTACTATAGTAGTAGCCGATGACCTTCTGAAAAGATATATATGATGAGGCTTTACAGGTAACTGATGCAGGCTCTAGTGAGGGTCGTCTCACAGCCTTATGAAGTGACTAAGGACATCAGCCACAAGTACAGGAGTAAATGTGGATAGTGAAGTGTTACCCTCCAGGACTTCAAGACAGTCCTGGCGAAGTGAGGGATTCTGTAAGTCGGTGACCCGTGACATTTGCGCAGGAAGTGCCAGTGTGAAAATGGCCAGTAAAATTGTTCACTGAAACTCTGAAAAATGCACTGACACGAAATATTACTCACTGATGCGGGAGGGCAGCGATTGATAAGAGTTCTGTTGAGCCGAGGAAACTATTGGTTAGCAGACAGTGTTAAGTATTGGCCAACAAGTAGTGAGTGGTTGTGTGGCTCTCGGCGCTTGTGTAGCCTATTAGTGTGGGAAGTCAGTTTCCGACAGCTACATGGGGAGGGGGGGTGGCAGCGAGTTGACTAGTAGAGCAACGAGCCTTTGCAACAGCCTACCTCTAAAAGGGAAAAAAAGAAAAAAAAAAGGAAAAAAACTCTAAAGGGTTCGGGAAAGTACCTGGGAACGTGACCTGTGACACCTACGAGGAAGCCCAGTAGTCAGAAGCCCTTCGCTCAGCTGTGAGGAAGCTTGAATGTGAAGCTAATGAGTACCCACTGAGACTACCTATTTGTTTTCATTATTATTATATTTACATGCAAAGCATGCTAAGAAATACAATAAATACAATAAAACAAGGTCATGAGAACGAAACACAACACCAGCCTGAAGGGCGCACAATAATTACAACACATAGCATAACAAACCACAGGTCCCATTCACACACCAAACACACAGCAATCACACAGACTACTCAAAATGCTCATACTTATCCGGCCACTCCGCCGCCGGGAATCGAACACAATACGCCTCCCAAAGCAACATGATGTTATCCGGAACAGGGTTACTATGAAAAGTAAAAAGGATCAGGCATCAACTCTGGCACACCCACAACAAAACACCGAGCCGGTGGAACCCAGACGAAAGAAGGGCTCCATGGGACAGGATGCACGCGGTCAACAATGTCAAACAGCAAGGGGTTCTCAGCATCATACGCCACGCCGGAGGCCAAGACGAGAGGCAGGGGGCTTCTTCCCACGGGGCCGGGCAATGGGCAGTGCACTGGGAGCCTCCTCGGCTGCCTCACAGGGCCCCTGTGTCAACCACAGGACGTTGCACCTGCAGGGACCCCCCACGCCGGGCATCCTTCTTCAGCACGAGGCCTCGGCCCGCACCAGCACCCTTACCACCCACGACCGTAGGAGCGACCACTCCCCACTGCGGAGAACCATCTGCAGAAGAAATAACAGGAGGTAACTCATTTGCACAAACATTATCAGCAGGCACATGGACGTCAGCAACCACCATTGGCGTAGAGCGCGAAGCACCCGGAACTACCACATCATCGCCCGAAGATCCACCAGCGTCGAAATCCTCCACATCAGCCCAAGCAGTAGAAGAACGCCGGGAACGCTTCGGCTCCGGCCGCACATCCTCAGAGCCGGAGGCAGACCCAGAACCATGGGTCTCACGCCGTGCGAACCGACGCCCATTGAAGAACGGCAGCAGCCTCAACCACAGGTGGATCCGGGCTGCGTACATCGGATGCTCCGCAGCCCCCCCCCCCCCCCCCCAGCACCCAGCACAGCCGTGACAACTGGCGAGGGCCAGTCGCAGCAGCAGGAGATGAGGAAGATGAAAACGTCGGCGACTTGCAGAGACCATCCGGAAGACTCACGGGAGCAGCTGGGACAGCAACAGGAGCAGGAAGATCAGTCAACGGCACCGTAACATCCGGAGGAGGGGCCGGATCATCCGGAGGACCGCCGGGCAACGTAGGGGGAGCCGCATCAGCCAACGGGACGTCCACACCCTCGCCCACGGAATCCACCCCAACAGGGAGTGGTGGGAAATCCTCCTCCCGGAACAGGTTCACAGGAGCGACTGCAGCCCCGGAGCACCCAGCAGTCTGATGCCCCAACAGGCCACACTGAAAACAGGTACGGGGTTGATGGGCATAGTATACCCGGACGTAGTACCCCAGAAGCCGGACTGAAGAAGGAACGTCAGACCTCAATCGCATCCCAAGGGTACGAATGTTCGTTCGCATACCCTTATACCTCCCCAAGGACAGTGTGTTCACCTGCACACTGACGACAGCGCCAAACTGCTGGAAGTATTGCCGGAGTAGGTCCTAGGGGAAACTCCAAGGGTGCCCCATGCACACTCACATGTCAGGTCACCACTACGGTCCATAATGGTCACAGAGTCGGCACCATCCGGCAGCAGCAAGGATCGACCCTCATAACGGCGGAGGAACTCGCGGTACACCTCCTCTCCCACTAATTTGACAATAACCTGGAGAGTAATAACCCAGCTCAATCCTGTAGACGTCATCCACCGGGACACGCATGTCACACATGACAAGCTCAACGACTGGGTAACCAACACGGCCTGTAAACTCAAGGTCCACGGAGTTCACTCTCACAACAGAGGGAAGAAGGCCTCCCATCGCAAGTGTGGTACGTCAACACCAGTCAAACGGCAACTGCAGGGAGGGTGGGGACGCCCACACCCGCAACCGCTCGGCAAACAACCACCAACTAACGAAGGGCTTGGCAACACGTCTATACCCCACGGCAGCTCGGGCGCAACTCCCTAGACTAACGAAAAGGGTGGTTTGAAGGGTGCACTCAAAACCAGAGGATAGTTGGTGAGGGAGTGGCGTCATAGGAGACAGCAGCTGAAGCAGTGCAGAGATGTGGACCAGGAGAAACTCTTCGCCTCGAATGATAAGTCGGCTGTTAATTAATAATATGCACTTTTCTTGGTCGATGACGTTCGCTCAATGATTTACAAACCTTACATGTTCAGAGCTATGAGGTTAGTCCCCTTCATGGAAATAAAATGTTAAAAATCCATTTATTGTCCGATTATTATAGGACTTGTTTTAAAATGTGTGCCAACGTTTCCGAAATGTGTGCAGTTTCCTGTTTTTCCTCAGTTGTTTCTGCCTTTATAAAGACTGAAAATTTACTGTGGTGGATAATGATAAAAAAGAGCAAATCCATTTCGAAAAAAGGAAGAAAAAGAAAACGCCTTATGGAAAAGCTAGCGAGTATTCGCAAGTAGTATTAACTCGGGGAAACTCGCCAACAAAGTTTGACTGTAATTAATGAATTTCCAGGCTGTGACCTTTACTGCAGAAAGTGACCGATACCTTTCCTTGCATTTACCTTGCGATGATTTCGGGGCTGAACGTCTGTGGCCCGGTCCTCGACCAGGCCTCTTCGTTGCAGGACTGGTCAGTCAGGGTGTTGGACGCAGCTGCTGATAGGTGAATTGCAGCCTGGTTGATCAGGTATCCTTTGGAGGTGCTTATCAAGCTCTCGTGAACACTGAGGGGTCGGCTAGTTATGTCTTTTGTGTAGTGAAAGCATGTTGAACGGTCTCTGATGTTGATAGTTCTTTGAGTACCTATTGCACCTCTGCTTCTCAATGGGGGTATTCTGCACACAATGCCAGGCTTTCTGGTCTCTTGTGGTTTTATTTTTGTGTGCTGGTTTGGGACCAGTCCCTCTAATATTTTCAAAGTGTAAATAATGTGATGATGATAGTGAAGTGGCAGAAACAGCAGGTGAGGATGCGATACAAAATGAATAGTGATGTTAATTTGGCTATTGTTACAGCTCCACGTGCAGATGATTAATTTACCACTAGAACCCCACATGCCAGTTGTAGTGAAGTCTGGTCTACTGACAACACTGCACCATTTGTTCAGAGTTTTACTGGACCACCAGGCTTGACTGTCCCAGCACCAACCACTCCTCTGGGATTTATTTATTATGAGATTTACAGAAGTATTTGGCATATGAAAGGAATTTAATTTGCATTACAAAGCATGTTCAATGCTTCTAACCTAGTAAAGAATGAGTGCAAAGTGAATGTAACAGAGCTTGCCAGATATTTGCAACTGACAAAGTTGATGGGAATCGTGAAGGTGCCAATGATGTCAATGTTCTGGCAAACTGGTAAAATGTGGCATGTATCTTTCAGTTTTTGTATGACTTCAAAACATTATGTAAAGATTGCAAAGTAATTTCATACTCATAACAATGCCATTCCCGAAGACAGTACACACTCCAAATCTTCCAAAGATTTTAATCCAAATAAACCTGATAATTATGGAGTAGAGCTGTACATGCTAGCTGAATCAGACTGGTGACATCTTTGATTTTGAAGTATATGCAGGAATTGAGAAGACAACAATTCAAAGGGTTATGAGTTTGATTGCACCACTGAAGCGCAAAGGTTACCATCTACATAAGGATAACTGCTATAACTCGCTTCAACTTGGGGAACAGTTGCTTAAACAGGGTGTATACACCTGAGGTACTCTCAGATTACAGCGTAGTGCACCCAAAGATCTTCAGCTAGAAGCAAAGAGGAAACGGTATTAATGAGAGAATCCATAGGAGCCGTGATGAGGGTTCGAACCTATGCCGTGGGTGTTCCCCCACACACGCCCTAGTCAACTAGGCAACGGCATGGTATAAGGGTTGCAACCTGGAGTTCTACTCAACATACAAGGATTTCCTGAGGCTTCTACTGAAGCTGGGCTAGGAGTTCCATACATTCCCCCCCCCCCCCTTCAACTCTGGCTCTGTCATCCAGGAATGTTCTCCCTCTGACTCCTCCTCTAATACAGAGTAATCACACGAACGTGACTGCATCAGTGAGAAAATCCGTAGGCGCTGTGATGAGGGTTCGAACCAGGGCATGCATGGGAACACCCACTGCATAGGTTCGAACCCTCATCACGGCCCTTACGGATTTTCTCACTGATGCAGTCACGTTAGTGTGATTACTCTGTGTATAGAATATCATGTTAAAGGGTCCTTAATACTGGTACATTAATGAAGACTGTCAAGGCCAAGGAAAGCAAAGATCTTGTGGGGTTTTCTCATTTTAAAAACGATGAATTAGTTGCTAGATTTAAAAAGGGACCGTGGTTGGGAGGCATTGAGATTATTTGGTTCAACATCTCTGAGTATATAAGTTGTCTTGGGGATCTGCGAAATTATAGGCCTAAGGGGTTATCCAGGTTTGTGGGTCTTAACATTACCATTGCCAAAAAAGTAACGCGATTCAAAATACTGTTACTTTTTAATTTTAAGCCTTCATTCTGTGTTCACTGCATCTGTGAGGAGGTTATAAAGGATGGTGGCGATAAAGGTATCGCCACCATAATAGAGATCCTGACCAACAAAATGCTGCAATCCTAATCCATTTCCGTGTGCAACACAGAACTTGGTGCCTGCTTGGAAAGAAGAATTATCGTACCCCATTTCAACATTTGTAACGGATTTAACAAAACAGAATACTACTACTCCCACTATTGTAACAAAGCTACACACCGAACATTGTGTTCCTGAACAAAAGCTACATCAACCTCCTGCCTATGAAGCGCCGAGATCAGCCGCCATGGAACGCAGCCCGTTGTCATTAATGGAGGCACAAATTAAATGAGTCATCGGAAGTATATATTTACACACCACCTCAAGGCCCGGCCGGTCAAGACGAGCCGAAACTCCACGTAAAGAATCAACATCAGCCTCTAAAAATATTTCGGGCACCTAGGACAGAGGCACGCCTGGAGGCGGGGCTCCAGGCATGACAGACCCCGCTTCAAAACTAAGAAGAAATCATGACCATCATGACTGCCGGCTACAGTCTCAGCACCCTCCACTCCGGCCTACCCACAAAGGGATGCCCACACGTCTGCACCGAGGAGGGAACCTCATCACAACCACTGACTTCAAACAAGCCACATTAGACTCCAGCACACCCTGTTCACTGTCCATGGTCTCCACCATTTCGAGAGAATCCTCAGGTTCCAGTGAACAAACTCTTCCATTCCTCGTGCGACGTTTCTGCCCGGGCACGAGAGTAGCCGGAAGAGACGAGTCCTGGAGATGTTGAGGGGGTGTGGGGAAATCTCCCAACAGAAATTTTTGTTTATTTATTAAAGTACTGAATTTATTAGTTTTATTGGAATTTATTATTAATTAAGAGCGGACTGTATATTTAGAAATTATCCTGCTAGGAGTTTTCCTCTTTCACAAATTCGGGGGTTTAATACACATTGCCTATCAATCAAAATTAATCAACTAATGGAAATTTGCTACAATTGTTAGCCTCCTAAATATTACTGGATTAGAGAGAATACAGCTTAGCTGTAATGTAGAATATAGCCTGGTAATAGGCAAGAGATTCCGTCACGTGGGCTGAAACTCATGGTCAAGGCCTTAACGGCGACTGAGAATGCCTTATGATACACAAAGATAATGTAGTCATTTAACTTCTCCTTGTCTCCCCCCCCTGTCGAATAATGACAAAGTAATAACCAGCAACAAATATATTTGACAAAACAATGAAAGAAGAATATTTAGTTGACCAAACCACACACAAGATGAATGGGCAACGACGTTTCGGCCCGTTCTGGATCGTTATATAGTAGATTGTGATGAGACGATTAATTGAAGATTAAGCCACTCAAGAGGTGGCACGGGCATGAATAGCCAATAAGATGAGACGAGGGAGGAACGGGCATAATTATATGCCTGTGCTTACATAGGGGTAATGTAAAGAACAAGTTAACCTGAAATAATTCTTACCTGTTCTGGGTGGTAAGCCCTGCTCTATAACCAGTCCATTTATTAGTTTAAGTGATCACTATACTTATCTAACAAGCAGAAATAGTATTCTTCCTTTAATTAGCAAAGTTCGTAGTAGATAACAGGAGTTGTTGGTGCTAGACCACACTGATTTTGCAGGATTGTTCACTCTAGCGTGTTTGTGGGCTAAGCTGGTCTCTCGCTCTCGGTGGCGTCTCTTCCCTCCCGTACTCGGGACGCATTCTCCAGCAGTTTTAAATCCGTAATTTCACGTGGTAGGTTCTTGATGACCTCCATTGCAGTGACCATTTCCCCATCCTTGTTACCTTTTTCTCTTTTCGCCCTCTCCTCTCCTTCCCTAGGTGGCAGTTTGTGAAAGCGGACTGGAACCTCTCTACCCTTAGTGCTGCTCTCTCTGACCTCTCCCTTTTACCTCCCCCTCACTCTCTCCTCTTTCATGACAGTCTTCGACGCTGCCCTCCGCTCTATTCCTCGCTCTTCCTCTCGGGGTCCACGGAAGTGCGTTCCCTGGTGGAATGCAGACTGCTCGGTCTGTCTGCTATAAGCGTGCAGCCTGGAAGAGACACCGCCGTCGGCAGACGGCCGATTCTTTTCTTTCCTTTCGGAAGGCGAGTGCGGTGGCCCGTAGGGCCATCCGTATGAATAAACGTGATTGTTGGGCATCTTATGTCAAAACCATTAGGTCCGAAACTCCACTGCCACAGATCTGGAAGCGTATCCACAAGATATTGGGTAAGTTCCTTCCCGTAGTGTTTCACCGGTCCTTCACCTCCGTGGTACTCTTGTGGCGGACCCGTTGCAGGTCGCTACCGAACTGGGTTCCCACTTTTCTTATGTTAGCTCTGGTCTTCATCTTCCCCAATCTTTCCTTCTTCGTAAACCTGTCCTTGAGTCCCATCCTTTAGATTTCTGCACTCGTCTTCGACTTCCCTATAACGATCCATTCTCTCTCTCTGAACTTCGTTCTTCCCTGGCCCTCTGCGGTTCTACGGCGGCGGGCTCTGATGGTATTCATTGAGATGCTTCGCCCTCTCCCTCCGTGCACGTCTCGGTATTTACCAAGTCTGTATAATTGGATCTGGGAGTCGTCGTCAGTCCCTGAGGACTGGCTCGATGCCGTTGTCCTCCATTCGCAAACCAGGGTCTCTGGGAATATTCCCTAAGGACTTTCGCCCTATTGCCCTCACAAGTTGTCTGCAAACTCTTTGAACTCTCTCTCTTTGTATGGTTAACGTTCGTCTGATGTGGTTCCTGGAACACCATCACCTCCTCTCCCTTTCTCAATTTGGTTTCCGCAAGTGCAGCAGGACGACAGATGTCCTGGTGAACTTGGAGGTCTATATTCGTACTGCTTTTGCTGCGAGACCTCCGTTGTTGCCGTCCTATTTGACCTGGAAAAGGCTTACACCACTTGGCGATAACATATTCTATCCCAGCTTCATTCTTTTGGCCTTCGTGGTCATCTCCCTCTCTTTCTCCGCAGTTTCCTCTCATCGTTCCTTTCGGGTGTGGCTTGGTACTGCTCTCTGCCTCTTTTCAGCAATACGAAGGTGTGCCCCAGGGTAGTGTTCTGAGCACTACTTTCTTCTGGTTGCCCTCAATGGTCTTCTTTCCTCTCTTCCTTCAGGCGTCTTCTCCGCTCTCTGTCGATGATCTTACCCTTTGCTGTCCGGGTGGTGATTCGCCTCTCATTCAACGCCGGCTTCAACTTGCGATTGATGCCGTGTCGTCTTGGGCCACCGATCATGGCTTCTCTACTACTAAGACTTGTGCCATGACTTTTATTCTGAAACGGGTTGATCTCCGTCCCTCTGTCACTTTATGGTCATCCCCTTGAGTACAAACATTCCACGAAGCTTTTGGGGTCATTCCTTGACACTCGTTTGTCTTGGTCTCCACATATCTCTTACCTCTGTGTTGAGTGCTCTAAGGCCCTTACCCTCCTTCGGGTATTATCCCATACTTCTTGGTGAGCGGATAGGCGCACACTCCATGCTTTACATTCCTCTCTCGTCCTGTCTAAGCTCGATTATGGTTGCCCTGCTTACTCGTCTGCTTCTCCTCATACTCTTCGCCGTCTTGATGCTTTGCACCATACTATGCTGCGCCTCAGTTCTGGTGCCTTTCGTTCGATTCCCGTCCTCAGCTTGTATGTTGACACTGGCTTCCTGTCTCTCCAGAACCGCCATGATCGCTGCTGTCTTCGATATCTTGCACGGTCCTTGCAACATCCTTCCTCTCGCCTCAGTCGTGCTTTAACTTTTACCCCTCCTGCGGTTCCTGTTCCTCTTCACCACCTCCCTCTTTCTGTCCGGTTATCTCGTTTACAGGATTATCTTTCCGTTCGTATTTCTAATGTTTCTCCTCGTGTTGTTCTTTCTTTGCCCCCGTGGAGCGTCCCCCTCCTGCAGTTTTGTACATCCTTGACCCGCATCACTAAAGCTTTTACCCCTCCTACGATTCTAAAACACCTTTTCTTTGAGCACTTTTCTTCTCACTCACGCTCCGTTTCTGTCTTCACCGATGGGTTTAAGTCTGCGGACGGTGTTGGCTACGCTATTGTTTTTCCTGATCGCACTTATGTGTCGCTTACCTCCGGAGACTAGCATCTTCACAGCGGAGTTTTATGCTATTCTCTATGCTCTTCGTCTCCTGCTTTCTCGTTGTCAGTCTTCCTTTGTAGTTGTTGTTGACTCTCGTAGTGCCCTCATGGCTCTCGGGTCCTTTAATCCGGTTTATCCAGTAGTTGTCGAGATCCAACATTGGCTGTTTCTTGTTCACAGTAAATTTAAGTCGGTTGAGTTTTGTTGGGTTCCCAGCCATATTGGTGTCTTTAAATGAGTGTGCAGATTTCGCCGCCTAGGAAGCTGTCTGCTCTTGTCCCATCTCTCGTAAAGGTATTCCATATTCCAACTTTTACCCAGTTATCCATTCCTCCATCCTTACCCGTTGGCAGGTTTCTTAGTCGTCTGTTACTGATAACAAATTATGTACTCTTAAATGTTGTTTCCTCGTGGCCGTCCTCCTACCACCATAACCGGCGATGGGAAACGGCTCTGGCGAGGTTGCATATTGGCCATACTCGCTTAACCCATGGTCACTTGATGGAGCGCCGCCCTGCTCCTTATTGTCCTGATTGCATTGTCCCTCTTACGGTCGTGCATATCCTCCTTCAATGTTCTGGCTTCCAGGACGGGCATGTGTCTTGCTTTCCGACCACCCCTCGTGTTCACCTGTTCCTCAATAGAATTCTTGGTGACTCGGATACTTTTGATATCATTCGCCTTGTGCGTTTTTGTTCTCATATTGGCATCCTTGGTGATATTTAGCACCCTCTGATTATTCCGCACATTTGATGGTGCTACATAGCCTTCCCGGTTTGGTGCCTTCTTTTGATAATTACTTACTTTAAATCCGTCATTACCGACTTAAGGAATTAGACTTTGAATTCGTTTGTAATTGTTAAATCCAGTCTTGGAGAATACTTTATCCTATTTGTTTCCAAGAATGGTGTGTTAATGATACGTGTTATGGATAAATATTCTTCAGGTGAGGTGACAAATATCCCATTTTGTCAGAAGCCATGAAACCCATTTTCTTTTAATGATTCTCTTAGAAAAATTAGTGGTTAGTCGGGTTAGTATTTTCCTAACGTAACTGCATTTGCTTGGTACAATGTGTGTTAGTATTTAGTGTCGAAAATTCCAACATAATTCCCGGGAGGAGGGGAGTAACATGGGTCGGAGTCACTGTTTAGGAATGGAGAACCCTTCATTGCTCTCCTTCAGAATTATAGTATTGTTCAAGTATTAATTTGCACTGTGGTGCTTTAGTCCTTTCAGGACAGCGGGGTGGGAAGCCTCTGGGTGACATCCTTTCCTGCTAGTTACGAGGAAATTAGTTTTTCTAAGGTTTTAAGACTAGTTGTATCTTTTCACTTCTTCCACTATTCTCAAGATACCCTGGCTGTCTGAATATACAGACTATACCGCCTAGAGGCCATTCTGAACGTAGACCGTCACTGTCAACCAGAACATCACCACCAGATTTGAAGTTTTTTTTTTTTATTGTAGGGGTTGTTTACTGATACTCCCATAGTCATTATTCTCCCGCAGTGGTTACTCTCCCGAAGAGCAGTTAGGTATTATGGAGTCCAAACGTCATTCCACCGAATTATTACTCATGACAGATGTTTGTAGCTCTTAACCAACTCAATCTGACTTTGAAAGGATCTTCTGGTCCCTTGTATGTGAGGTCTGCTAGAGATTTACGAAATCTATGAATACATCACAGGCGAAGACAGATTTACGAAGTGAATACATCAGATTAGATGGACTTAATGGCTTTCGTGCGAAAGATCGTCAGAGGTTGGTCAGTGGTTTATTGACCCGAGCTTCAATTTCGGTGACCGGTGTGAAGCTCCTGTAGATCAATCCTTTGTTATGGAGGGTTTTCCTTGGACAGCGTTTGACTGTTTCCACCATCAGCTTGTAGAAGCCTTCATGCCATGATCTTCTAGGGGATATGAACTTCCAGTAGCACTACTGTTTATTTAGGGCAATGCATACAACTGGATGATTACAGGCTTCCTTCAGACATGCTTTCCCTGCAACGAAGCCTGACTGAGATCACTAACTTGGTGCAGGATCGATGTGCAACAAACCTACAGAAAGCATGTATGAATGCCTCGGCACATGTCTGGGGTCCCTACAGAGTATTGGGGATGTAATTTTAGAGATAAATATAGCCTCTGCGATTAGATTACTGAGGCGGTGGAGCTAATGAATTAATGTATGTTATGATATGTAATGAACAATGTATGTTAAAGTATAATAAGAGCATATACGAGTATCTTATGTTCTGATCTTAGAGTATGTTATTCCCGAATGTATTGCTTTGCCTAAGAGACAATTCACACCACCATGGGAGAATTGTAATGTAGATGTAGTAATTATTCCCCTGCCAAAAAAAAATGTACGAGATAGCAGAGCTGAGAGCAACATATAACTGTATAATTAGGGAACTACCTACAGAAAACAAATATATATTGTGATGGATCAGTAGCTAGGGATCACTAGCAAAAACTGTCACTGCTCTACCTGTTGTAAAGGTTAAAATACCTCAAAGTTTTGCACAGGTTAGGGAGCAAATAAAAAAAACTACTCCCATCACTGGTCACACAAACCCAAAGTAGCAGAAGGAAGACTCACTGTAATGTAATACCAACAAGACAGTGTGTACCCCCTTCTTTCAAACCCGGCAAAAAGATATCCAGAGACATTGCAGAAGCCATACACAGACCTCAGACTTGGTTAAAAGTGCTGCTGAGAGGTAATAAATTCAATAGAGCATGTCAAATCTGTGAAACAGATGCATGGGCGCTACTATGGCATTACTTATTGGAATGTGAAGCAACTGAAGCCCTGTGCTCCAAACTCAACATTAATCCAATGAGAGCAACTGCATTAAATTCAAAATTCAGACTATAATGCTGTTGAATAATGGGACACTAGTGAACACTGTACATCTATATCCGCCTCCAAGGTGGTTATCAAGACTAAAACCAGTTCGCTAAAACGTAAACAGTAAAAAAAATGAAAAGGAGACCACAACTCCATTTCAAACTTTGACCCAAATACCACAGAAACAAGGTTATTGTGAATAACTGATTACGGAATCAATATAGCCTGTGCTACATTGACATTTAGTTCTGAGTAGCTAAATCTAAAACAACGGCAACAGCAGCTGTGGATGTGGAAAGGCAGGATGCAGTTTTTATTAGGGAGTACACATCGGCACTGTATATACTGTTATTGAACACTGCTTAACTGACAATGTCTCTTGAATGCAGGCTGAACTTAAAACTGAATTAGCAGGATGACAGGAAGTAGTCAAATGTAGTATTTTTTTTTTTTTACAGTAGAGGAGCGTTGGAGTCTTTAAATAATAGACTAGCAGTATACCAGAATATTGTAATAGTGAATAGAGAATATAAAGTCTTTAGAAAAAATGGGTATAATTTAAGATTTATATGGCTCCCTTTACATAGGGTAATATTGGTGAATGAGGCAGTTGATGTGATAGCGAAGAGAGCTTCAGAAAAACTCTTGTCGATGTTGTATGTCATAAAACTTTGAAACGGACATGAATCAAGATGATCCAAGAAGATAAATAAAAAGTAACGAGAACTGTTATTGTGGACATCAGTAACACACACAAGCATTATGCGTCCTTCGCTTATGGTAGAGGAAAGTCTATTTGGAAGGATTCAATTTACGAGTTTAAGAGTAGGATACAAATGTTTTTGGCATTACGGTGTTGTCAGTGAAATAGATAAGGAGTGTAAATTATGTAGTATGTTGCACGCCCACACCTTAGATTATTATGTATTAGTGTCAACTTAATAACTATATAAATAAGGAAATAAGTAGTATATCACATCAAATTGTTAAGATGTGTGATAATAGTGTGATACAGAATACTTTGGAGTTACAAACACTGCCCCAAGAGTGTAACACACACATGCTGTGTTTACTGTATTAACCTGCAATGTAAAATGTGATTCTTGTACTTTGATTCGTGTATTTGGGTGCCTCTTGAAGGACTTGAAGTAGATGGTAGAAATAGTCTAAGCTACTTTATCCCTTTGAGATGTATTTTATTGTTTCTGTAAACGTACTTAAAGGATTTTCAGAACTCACATTTTGATCAAAGTTTCCCCAATTTTGTGTTTCTGCTTTGCTATCTCTTAGTCATACAACATAAGAAGCTTCAATTATCTTAATTTTTTTTCTTGGAACTCCCTTGTTGAATTAGGTTTAATTTTTTTGGAGCATTCCCATGACTTTCAAAGTTTTTGTCTTCGTTCTTGTGTTGTGCATGAACATTTTGCAAATGTTGTCTTCAATTTTCTTGGTTTCATAGAATCATTTGGCAAAGCTTTGATACAAATAACGCATGGAGGTCTTTTTTTTTTCCAATGATGGACGTGAATTCACAATAAACATGAGTAGCGTCGTACGCTCATTATCTGACACACATAAGCTTCAAATTCTGTGTCTAAAACACACGAATAATTCAGACTGTATTAAATTTATAATATAAAGAACTTTTCCGTGCAAACAGCGAGGCGGACTTTATACACTGCTATCCAAGAGAGACCTGGGTCAAACTATCAGTAAACCAAATTAAGGGACGTTCTCTAAGTAATACGGCTACATTGGTAGTATTACGACGAACAGACGGTCAACTGTTTCTGATACTGGTTTCAAGCCACATGGCCAGGTATGGCTAGCCACCTTGCCAGAGCAATGCCAGGTAGCCAGTAAGTACACCGGGTTAGGGAGTTAGTCAGGTGGTGGAGGGTGAGTGAGTGATGGCTTGCCATGGCCTGGGCTGTAGTGCCACCAAGTTTTGTGGAAAATGTGCAGAAGTATATGGAGTTAGACGGCCGTTTGAGTGCCGTAAGGTTTCTACCAACAGGGATCGCACATCTAAGCTGGTATTGTTACACTCGCATGGGCCAATAGGCCTCTGCAGTTACCTTCATTCTTAAACACATGATGACTAATATATACAAACTCGCTTATTCATCGATTGATTGACAGTTTAAAGTTGATTTTTTATATCAACTATGTATTTTAATGGATTTAAACCAGTTTCTCAACATGGAGCATATGACCCACATGGGGGCAAAAATGGAAACTGGGTTGTGTGATATTAGTGAGTGCCATTTTCTTTGCTTTATATAATGAGTGAGGAGGGGGTGGGGGGGGGGTAATTTTGACATTATTATAAAAGGTTGAGAACCATTTGTTTAAGCTTAAATGTCATGGCTTAGTGACGAGCACAAGTCAAATTATTATTATCGGACAGTCAGCTGTGGCTCTGGAAGTTTGTATTATTTTCGTGTTGATTTTGCTAAGCCAGCTAACTCTAAAACTCACCCCCCCCCCCCTCCAACTAAAAAAAAAATCCCTGGGGAATTACCCCTGAACTAGACAGTTCAAAACACTCGATAATTTACATTTGAGCCATATATGTAATAAACTACATGTATAGGTATGAAGTAACTGTATCATGTATATATTAAAGCATGTATTAATATCATGGATCAAAATCACTTCAAGGTGATAAAGCTAGGCTTCAGAAATTATAAAAAAACACTGGCAGATAATTTAATACTGACAAAAGTAAGGCTATGAGGCTAGGTAATGATTATAGTCACAGGATATCAGAGGGAAGGTGATGAGATTGAGAAAGGAATCTTGGTCATAATTAGTAAGAACTGGAAGCAAAAAAATCTATGCATAACTGTTCGAAATAAAGCAAATAGGACCCTGGGAATATTTCTAGAAGCGTTAGCAATAAAACACCTTGTGGCTTTCTGCAGCTGTAACTAGCTAGGGAGGTCGGTCGGCCGAGCGGACAGCACGCTGGACTTATGATCCTGTGGTCCTGGGTTCGATCCCAGGCCCCGGCGAGAAACAAATGGGCCGAGTTTCTTTCACCCTATGCCCCTGTTACCTAGCAGTAAAATAGGTACCTGGGTGTTAGTCAGCTGTCACGGGCTGCTTCCTGGGGGGTGGAGGCCTGGTCGAGGACTGGGCCGCGGGGACACTAAAAGCCCCGAAATCATTTCAAGATAACCTCAAGAGGATAGCTCGTTAGGCCTTATTTAGAGTATGATGATCAGTTTTGGTAGCCATACTATAGAACGCGTCATGCATAGAATGACAACGTTAACACCACGAATTAGGGACCTTCCTTGTGGAAAAAGATTGTTAAAGCTTAATTTACATTATCTAGTAAGGCGAAGAGTTAGGGGTGACCCTGATTGAAGTGTAAAAGTTAAACTACGTTTGAGACAAAGTACATCTTACGGGGATAGAGTAGTTTAGGCTATTTCTACCCTTCCCTTCCCCCTCCCCCTCCCTACGTGTACAAGCCGAAGAACGGGCATAAGGTTAAGGTATAAAAACAAAAACACAATAGAATACGGAACAATGGACGAAAATTAGAAAAGTTTAGATTTAGGAAAGACCTGGATAAATACTGGTTTGGTGACAGGGTTATTGATTTTTGGAACAAATTACCAGGGTAACATAATAGATGTAGGGTCCCTTGATTGTTTCAAGCGTAGGTTAGATGTATAAGAATGACTGTGAATCTAAATAGAAGCTGCCATGTGAGGATCAATATCCTTCATTTTTGTTCATAAAGCAGACGTGGATTGTTTTACCGATCGTTTGAACCGTTAACAGGAGCTGCCCTTAATGTCCAAATGTTTTCTACTGTTCTGATGCTAGAAACAATAATAATGGCCGAAGTTAACAATAATAATAATCACGAAATAATGGAAGCAAATTAGATCATTTTCGAACTAGAAAAAATATTATAGTTTGTGAATTAGGTTGTAGATTAATGATACAAATTCAGGGCAAAGTTGGTTAGCAACCAAAGTGTCCTCTCGAATAATGCATCCCATTTTAATGTCAAAATTCCAAACAGCAATTTAGTTGATCATTTTGTCCGTCGTGGCAACTCCAGAAGACGGGCCGATGTAACCGGCGTGTGACTGCTGAAGTGATTCAAGTGCGTGTTAGTGTTACTTTATTATTATTCTCCAGTTAAGCAAACTACCAAGACTGGATGTGTTGATCAAAGGCTGCTTCAGCGTCTATGTATTTCATTATGTTCTTCTCATTGTAAATAACAAATATGACTACTCAGCCTTAGGAAAGCTTAATTTTAAGAAGCAACTTCATTTACCCAAAACACACAGGTTGTACAATGGTTTAAGAGGCGAGAACACACAGCTTCTCTGCAAGATATGGAATTACATGCTGAATTTGGTAAATGTCAGAGGTTGTTAAAACATGTTTTATTTCATATTATATAAAGTTTATATCATTGTTTATATCAAACAATAAAATTACAACTTGGAATAAATGATTTTAATTTTTTAGGGTTTTTAATATTTAGACATGAATTTGAGTAATTGTCTGGAACTGTGCGAGCGGCCTCGAACGCCCGTAGAGTCTAGATGTAACACCAGCTGCATTGACATTTCACGTGTAAGGTGTTCATTATTGTTGTAAAGTTTACGAACATTATTTGTTAATGTTTGAGTGTGTCAGCCCGGGGCACTACATCCTTGAGCTTCACTATATATCCCAATTCTCCATCACTTAAGAAGTCTGGGATATCAACAGTGATGTCATTGATTGAACGTTTGTGTCTGGATGTCAAATATTTTGCCTCGAAGTTGCGCATCATGAGGGAGTCGCCTTCCTCTATGATCACTGATGGTATGTCAAGTCATGTCATGGGTTAACTTAATGTGTTAACGAACGTTTCTGATGAACGTTTTGCTTTAAGCATGTTGAGCATCTGGATGGGGTCGGCATCCTTCACGACCTCTGGTGGTACATCTAGCAAGTGGGACAGTGCGGGGCAGAAATACTTTCTTCGTTTTTAAATGTTCTGGAAATAGATTTGAAAGTTCTAAAAGGCAAACTGGGAATTCGTTTAATTATTCTGTGCTCCTTCCTAGAAGGTTTCCTTGGGCATAAACGAATTCTAGTTAACACTTTCTTCGGGATCCCGAGGCTCATGTTTTCCATAGATGTAAGCCTTCATAACTGCAGTCGCCATCACTACACAAAGGCAGTATAATCTCCACATTTTTCCAGTAGTAAAGTGATGCACTCGAACTCTGTCGATGATTTACTGATCTAGCTGCACTGCTCTAAATAACAGTGACGCTTGCGTTAATGTCCGAAGGTGGAAAATGGTCAGATGGGTAGTTGATGAAGACTTGGGGTCGGTAGGTCCTATGGTGACCAAATGGATTAAGAGTAAGCCACCCAAAAGGTGGCGCGGGCATGAATAGCCCGAAAGTGGAGGCCCTTTGGAACCATTACCAATAGTTGAAACTGGAGATCTGTAAATGGATGGATTTTTTATGGGGGCGCGGATGGCGGTCACGGAGGGCAAGCAATACCACTTACAGAGCTGGTGATTTAATGAAGGCCTCTAGGTCTTCCGTGTTTTCTTAGTCCGAGTCTTGCTGCTAGTTGACATGGCTGTGTTGTCGTCCGTGGCGTAGTTCGTTGTTGGGGGTTTTGGTCTCATGGCCTGAGGTTGAGGCTGGCTCTGAAGTCGACGAGTTTTGATGGAAGCTGGTTCGGAAACGTCGGTGGTGGTTGTGGTCGGAGACAGCACGTCTGCGAGCGCTTCTGTTGAGATTGTGATGGAGGTAGCTTTTGGGGCTGGAATGGAAGATGCTGCTGTTTGTGCAGCCTGGGTCTTTAGTGGAGCTGACGTCTGAGTTGATATCGACCTTGTGGAAGTCCCGGGTGTGATAGGGGAGGTAGAGACACTTGCGTCAGGGGCTGTGATGAGGTCCAGGCCAGTGTCTAGGTACAGCACATTTAGTTCCCTGATGAATCGGTGGTAGTCGGTTCCCATTGGGGGCCCCTGGGGTCCCCATTGTGAAAGCTGGCTTGACTGGTAAGAGGAACAACTGTTTGGTAAGACTGGGAATCGTCTGGTTGGTTGGTGAGAGCTGAGGTGTTTGTTATAGCATCAGGGGCTCTGGTGGTGGGGTTGAGGAGGTTAACTTTCTTGGTTTCAACCTGGGCCTTTATTTTTTCCTGTCTGCCGGGAAAGCGGTGTGAAATTACAGGTTGATTGCCGTTGCGGAGAAGGCAGGGATGGGTTGTCGATTTGCAGATGGAATAATGGTCCTGGGTGCAAAGGTTCCACTTTTGGATGGGGTGTTGACACTTGTTGGTGGGATGGGAGTAATCGTAGCACGAAAAGCCCTGGGGAGCTCATGGTATCGTTCCTTCTCCACTTGGAAGGGTGGAATCTTGATGCAGCAGTAGTGCAGACCATGTGTGGCAGCCTGGTTGGTCCCGGCTAAGGTGGTGAAGGATATCTTCATGCTGGTGTGCTTGTCATCGTCGGTATCGGTGCTGCAGGATATAACATCGAATACCCTTTGGCTCGTTTTCTTCCTCGATGTTGGTAATGATCTCCGTTTGTTCTCGGTCCGTGATCCAGTGGCTGCTCCCGCTGATAAAGACTGTTCGGTCGGCGATGTACTGATGTGGGAAGAGAGGAAAGAAGTGGTGCACTTTTCTAAGTGTGCAATCGATTTAATTTTTTTTTTTTCGATCCCCCACTAAAGAAAGAGAACAATATTCTCACCTTCATGACCAAAGTAAATGGGTGTAATCAGACGACTTCTTTTAAGATCTTAAAGACGTCGCTTTTGGTGAAAGTATGGCCGTCCATGGGGCGAGTCCTGACTTTTAGGCATTTGTGACGCATAATAGTTGTTGAAACGCCCTCAACGGGTCCTAGTGGCGATGGATGTCGTGTGTCAACCCGTCCTCTTAAAAATAACGTCACTTTTGGCTGGTATGCGCGATATGGCTAAATTTGGACGTAAATTGAAATGAAATCGACTCACAAAAGTGACGTTCTGTTCCGTTTTCTGTTTGAGTCGTCCGGCTTACGCGCAGAGGTTATGAGAGGACTCTTTAAATTAACGTTTTTCATAACGTTTTGAAACTTTGAGAATTTCCTGCCCACCTAACCTATCAGAGGACCCTTAACTTACTGTTGTTGAAAAAAAAAAAAATCCCAAATTCATTTTCATATTTTTTTCAATTTCAAATTACGTCCAAATTCGGCCATACGGGCAAACGGCCAAAAGCGACGTTCTTTTTAAGAGGACAGGTTGAAGTGTAGTTAGTCAGGATTGCTGGTGTGGACTCGGGGGGGGGGGGGGGGGGGGGTGTGTGGACCAAATGGATTAAATGATGAATATTAAGCCACCCAAGAGATAGCACAGGGCATGAATAGCCCGTAAGTGGTAGATTTTTTAGTAAAATTATCCCGTGTGTTCACATTTAATATCTATCTATACTTAATATCGCTGCTATCGCGGGGAAGGATACTGATTGACAGGATTTGAGGGTGTTGTCCAGCTGCCGGACACCTTTTTTGACCAGAATAATGGCAGTGTTGATGGCTTCATGGTAGTTACTGCAAGATTCAGGGGCTTTTAAAGCTCTTAAAAGGTCGTTGGTTGCTTCATATTCCTGGAGATAGTGAAGTAGTGGGTTTTCTGTGATTGGCAAAAGATGCATTCCCTCTGTCTGGGTTAGCCAATCTCCCAGTTGCATCTGTAACCTAGACGGAGTCTATATAACCGAACTACTTTTTCCCTGTGGATGGCCTGAAAATGCCATATTGTAGAGGGTGAACCTTCTGCTACTCGGTTGTAGATGGGCTTTGTTGAGGTGTGAGAGTTTTTTGGTGATGGTGTTTATGTATTCGAGGCAGGGCTGGATTGTTTTATTAATCACTGGATAACTAGTTAGCAATTTCATCGCCTTTCTCATTTAATGCGATTCCAATATGGGAAGGGATCCAGTTTAAGGTTATGTAGAGTCTTTTTCTTTTAGCTACTGCTCCAAGATACAAAATGGTGGTAATTATTTCCACGTTGTCTTTCTACCGCATTTTTCCTAATATTTGAAGTGCAGCTTTTGAGTGTGTGTGATTGCACATAGAGTTCTGCAATCTCACATGGGAATGCCTTTTGATTGGCAAACATCTCGGTTTGGGTTGAAGATATTGGTCCTTCCAGTCTCCAATTGGCCTGTTCGCTGTCCATGCATAGAGCAGCACCACCCATATTGTGTCAACCGATCCGTCTGTGAAGACGTGACTGTCTCCTGCTACTGCTATGCTGCTCATTAGATTTTCTATGATGCACCTTAGGATTGTTGGATCATAGGCAGCTTTTTCATTGGAAGACTTTTCCCGTAAGACATATTATAGGCTCTCTTACTATTTTGAAGATAGGCTACATGGAGCCTGAGAGCTGAGTGGACAGCGCTTCGGATTCGTATTACCTAGGTTCCGGGTTCGATTCTCGTGGAGGCGGAAACAAATGGGCAGTTTTTCACCCTGATGCTCCTGTAACCTAGCAGTAAATAGGTACCTGAGTTACACCTGCTACGGGCTGCTTCCTGGGGGTGTGTAACAAAAAGAATGCCTGGTCGAGGACCGGGTTGCGGGGACGTTAAGCCCCGAAATCGTCTCAAGATAACCTCAAGGTAAGGCTCCTCCCACGGTGGGCAACAAGTGTAGTTTGGGTGTAGGTGATCACCTCCTCTATCAAGAATCGTACTTTTTAATTGTAGTCGTTTAGAAATTTTCCCCACTCTGGCAGCCCAAGAGTTTCTATTGTCTTGTCTAAGTCCAACCACCAAGGCCTGTCTTGCTGGGATTGGATCAGGGGAATAAATTATCTTGCTGATAATTGTAGCTGCTGTTTGATATTTTCTTTCTTGAAGAGAGGGCAAACTAGTTTCCAATCTTCGTTTCAAGCCTGGTCTACATAGGGGGCTCCCACGGCAGCTCTCATAGCATTGATTTTGGCTACTTCAAGCCTTTTCCACTTGTTGTAATGGGATAGAGTGCAGGTGCGGCATAGTCGATCACTGACCTGACTGCCTGTACATAATATGTGCGAAAGACTTGCAAATTGGCTTCTCCAGAGAGGGAGGTTAGCGACCTGAGGACTGCCGTCCGGGCCGCAGTGTTCTCTCAAGTAAGAGACCTCAGCAGTAAAATGTTTCCAGGATTATTCCTAGATACTGATAAGTGTCTACCCATTCAATTGGTTGACCCTGTACTGTGAGTGGGATGTTCGGTGTCAGTATTTTTATGGGCATGGCTTTTGTCTTGGTAGGGTTGAATTTGATACCAATCTGCTTTACGATTCACTGAAGCAGTCTAAGCATTTGGGTGCAAGGCGTGCCGCATCTCTTCCTTTTATAATAACAAAGTCGTCCGTGTAATTTAGCAGCCTTGCAGTGTTGTAGGAGTTTCTCATTATTCTTTCCATTAAACAGTTGAAGAGAAGGGTGCTGAGAATGCCTCCTTGCGGTGTACCATTCATATCTTTTCATGAGTCTCTGAATACAAATTTCACTCTTGCTTCTGAGACAGTTTTTGGTCCAGGAAAGGTGGTTGCCTTTGACCTCTTTGTCGATGAGACGGCAGAGAATAGCTGGGATGCGAGCCAGTTAAAGGGCTTTCTCGATGTCCAGGAATATCACCATTCCTGGTCTGTCATTCTAATGGGCTAACAGTTGTAGTACATTCCACTGTGCCAACTTTTATAGGCATACATGTCCTGGTGCAGTTTAGGCATGTTCCACTCAAGTCTGTTGCGTGCCATTCTGTCAGCCTTCTTGGCTGCAAAGGTTTGGAGAGATGGGCCTTGGATTAGCTGGATCTTTGGGTTTCGTGATCGGCACTGTCTGCCCTATTGAAAGCTATAGGTCTAGTTTGAGAAGTCCAGGCTAAATTAATTAAACTAAGCTATGCAGCGCCCCCCTCTTGGCCAAGGTATCTAATTATTTTACAAGTTGTCTCCAGGGGGATGTATCTTTATAGTTTTTCTTAACCCGACTGAGCTCATCCAGTGTGAAAGGGTGTTAGTATTAGACTTCTGCACATGCTGTACGGATTCTGTGCCACCTTTCGTCCTCTAATTCTGTCTGCACTGTTAGTTCATCTGGTGGAAGCTGGTTACTGGCTGCTCTTTCAGCAAATTTGGTTGCTAGTACCAAGTGATGAAGATGCGAACAAACTTGAATGGTCCGCAAGCATGTATGCAATTGAAAACTCCACACCCCCCAGAAGTGACTCGAACCTATGCAGCCAGAGGCACTATGCAACTGGCGAACACAGTAGCTTAACCACTCGACCGTCCGTGACCGTACAAAAGACAATGATAGCCTTGGCTATTTAGCCCACCGTCCCGACGGCACTTAGTGGTGAACATGGGCATAGTTATTTCATCAAATCACCTCATTCTCGTGGGGCCACGTGAGCAACATAATGAGTAGATTGAATATATTGATTTGTTAAATATATAATGTGCTGGTTTTTATCTCGATTACGAGGCCTAAGAAAATAGTAATAACTTGATCCTCGCGGTGACGGCACAGATATGACTAATATTAAAAGTATAATTCATATTTTAATAACGTGAATAATCCTCAAAATACCTAAATTTAAGTATTATTTCGTAGTTTTAAAAGCTAAAAATCCTCATGGCGGTATAATATTAGAAGTGTGTTTTAAGTAGTTAATTGTTACAATGGGAAATATTTCATAATTATAAGTGTAAAATGATCTAGTTATAAATTTATATGTATTATAGAGGGAGGAGTCACTCTTACTATCTTGGTGATTTTATTGTGTAAGCATTATTGCACCCAATTGGAAAATAAGATTTCTGGTATATATACAATAAAATTTTTATGACATGTACAAGATAAAATTGTAATAACATGAATGTTTATAAAAGTACTGAATAGACAAATTTAGTTTTAGTAATGGTTATCGAACTAACAGTTCTCATTACTTTAAAAACAAATAGTAATTGTAATAATTACATATAATTTGTTATAATTACAAGAGAATATGGGAATACAGGGTAATGGTATCCAAGCAATGCAGGGTATTATTCAAGTGACTGTTTGATATTGACATGTTTGTAGATATGATAGCATTCTTTGTGTTATACACCTTGAAGCCCACTCTTGGTATACTGACATCGGTTCCGTCGCGTATCTGTGCAGAGTTTATCAGATTTTTTAAGATTGCTTCATGTTGCGAGTGAACCCTGGTTCTCTTAATAGGCAAGTTTGGTAGCATCTACCCAACGTCGCTTAAATAGGGTGGTGTGGGGGTTAAAACTGTAGTCCTGCAAGCGAAGACCTCGGGTGTCCAGGAGGGGCAACTATCTCCTTCCTCAGATCAAACAGCTTCGGCGTCTCCTAAACCTTTACATAAAAGACCGTTGTGTCGAAACTTCCCAGGCCTCATAAGACTACGTGCAGATTCTTCAGTTTATTTTTGAGTAAAAAGAGAACACGTTAATATGGATACAGTGCACGAATAAGTAAATATATGACAAAAATAATTGAAATAATGACAGCTAAAATTACATTCTCTAGGAAAACGAAGAATGAATTAATAT
This sequence comes from Procambarus clarkii, assembly GCF_040958095.1. NCBI lineage: Eukaryota > Metazoa > Arthropoda > Malacostraca > Decapoda > Cambaridae > Procambarus > Procambarus clarkii. Next base: position 37,533,713 of record NC_091161.1, read on the forward strand.
GAACAAATCCACAAGGGCCGTGATGAGGGTTCGAACCTACGTCAGGGATGATCCCAGACGCCTTATTCTACTGCGCCACGACATTGTAAAAAAAATTGCAACCTTGAGTGCAACTGCCCTCACAAGGCTCACGCAGCTTCTCCGGGAGAAGTCGCGTCTAGGATCATCTCGGACATAGGTTCGAACCTTCATTATGGCCCTTGTAGATTTGTTCATTTGATGAATAACGCTATTTTGATTTTTGTATGAACATAAGAACATAATAACAAAGGTAACTGCAGAAGGCCTATTGGCCCATACGAGGCAGCTCCTATTTATAACCACCCAATCCCACGCGTATACATGTCCAACCCATGCTTGAAACAATCGAGGGACCCCACCTCCACAATGTTACGCGGCAATTGGTTCCACAAATCAACAACCCTGTTACTGAACCAGTATTTACCCAAGTCTTTCCTAAATCTAAACTTGTCCAATTTATACCAATTGTTTCGTGTTCTGTCTTGTGTTGATACTTATAATACTCTATTAATATCCCCTTTGTTATGTCCATTCACCCACTTGTAAACCTCTATCATGTCACCCCTAACTCTTCGCCTTTCCAGTGAATGCAACTTAAGCTTTGTTAATCTTTCTTCATATGAAAGATTTCTAATTTGGGGAATTAACTTCTCATCCTCATCCATCGTCATCCTACGCTGCACACGTTCAAGTGAATTTATATCCATTCTATAATATGGCGACCAAAACTGAACTGCATAATCTAAATGGGGCCTAACTAAAGCAAGATATAGCTTGAGAACCACACCAGGTGTCGTGTTACTAACGCTGCGATTAATAAATCCGAGTGTCCGATTTCCCTTATTACGAACATTTATGCATTGATCCTTTTGTTCTAAATTCTTACTAATCATAACTCCCAGATCCCTTTCGCAATCTGACTTCGCAATCTCAACACCATCTAGCTCGTATCTTGTAACTCTATCATTACTTAACCTCAGAACTTTACATTTATCAGCATAAACTGCATCTGCCAATACATTGACCATTTCAAAACCCTATCTAGAACAACTTGAAGTGATAGCGAGTCCTCCTCCGAATTAATTTTCCTACCGATTTTCGTATCATCGGCAAATTTGCAAATGTTGCTACTCAAACCTGAGTCTAAATCATTTATATATATTATAAACAACAGAGGTCCCAGGACAGAGCCTTGAGGCACTCCACTTACAACATTTTACCACTCGGACTTGACTCTATTTATATTAACTCTGTTTCCTTTGATATAGCCATGCCCTAATCCAGCTTAATATAGCACCCCCAATACCATGAGCCTCTATCTTTTTAATCAGTCTTTCATGTGGCACTGTATCAAAAGCTTTGCTAAAGTCAAGGTACACAACATCACAATCCTTACCACTATCAACTGCCTCAACTATGCTAGAATAAAAAGATAACAAATTTGTTAAACATGAACGGCCGTTTATAAAACCATGTTGCGACTCAATTATTATTTTGTTTTTCAAGATGAAGACGAATTTTATTTGCCATTATAGATTCGAGTAACTTTCCCACAATAGACGTTAGGCTAATTGGTCGATAGTTAGACGCAAGTGATCTATCTCCTTTCTTAAAAACTGGTATCACATTAGCAACCTTCCAAAACTCTGGCACTATGCCAGACTCTATTGACTTATTAAATATGGTTGACAGTGGGTCATCTTCTTATCTTGAGGTTATCTTGAGATGATTTCGGGGCTTTTAGTGTCCCCGCGGCCCGGTCCTCGACCAGGCCTCCACCCCCAGGAAGCAGCCCGTGACAGCTGACTAACTCCCAGGTACCTATTTACTGCTAGGTAACAGGGGCATTCAGGGTGAAAGGAACTTTTGCCCATTTGTTTCTGCCTCGTGCGGGAATCGAACCCGCGCCACAGAATTACGAGTCCTGCGCGTATCCACCAGGCTACGAGGCCCCCATAGGTCACAAAGCTCCCCTTCGCATTCTTTAAGCACCCTGGCAAACACTTCATCCGGCCCTGGGGATTTGTTTGGTTTGAGTTTTACTATTTGTTTAAGAACATCCTCCCTGGTAACTGCTAAACTCGTCAACCTGTCCTCGTCCCCACCCACATAGACTTCTTCGGCTGAAGGCATATTGTTAAGTTCCTCTTTAGTAAATACAGATACAAAATATTTATTAAAAATACTACTCATCTCTTCATCACTATCTGTTATTTGACCTGTCTCAGTTTTTAATGGACCTATCCTTTCCCTAGTCTTAGTACGATATAACTGAAAAAACCCTTTAGGATTTGTCTTTGCTTGCCCTGCTATGCGAACTTCATAGTTTCTTTTTGCTTTCCTTATCTCTTTAACATTTCTAACCAGTTGTACGAATTCCTGTTCTAAAGTGACCTCCCCATTTTTAATCCTTATGTACCAAGCTCTCGTTTTACCTATAAGGTTCTTCAAATTCTTTGTTATCCACTTTGGGTCATTAGTATTCGATCTATTCAATTTCTATGGTATACTACGTTCCTGTGCTTTGTTTAGAATATTCTTAAATAAGTTATATATTGAATCCACATCGAAATCCCCATTTACGTCACCTATCGCTGGGTTCATGTCTCGCTCCAAGACCGGCCCACACCCCATACCAAAGACTTTCCAATCAATTTGACCCAAAAAATTTCTTAGGCTATTAAATTCAGCTTTTCGAAAATCTGGCACTTTTAACAGAATTTTCTCCTACAGGTCTATTCCATTCTATGCTAAATCTGATTTCTTTGTGATCACTGTTCCCTAGCTCACTCCCTATTTCGATGTCATTAATTTGTTTCCCTGTTAGTTAACACTAAATCTAAAATATTATTTTCCCGTGTTGGTTCCTTAATGTGTTGCGTAAGAAAGCAATCGTCAATAAATTCTAGAAAATCTTCTGCTTCACTATTCCCGGTTTTGTTCAACCAGTTTATTCCATTAAAATTAAAGTCACCCATGACATAAATACTGTTAGATCTAGATGCCCTAGATATTTCATCCCATAGATGCTTGGCTTCCATTCTGTCTAAATTTGGTGGCCTATATATAACTCCTATTATATTATTATTTGCTTTTTCGTGTATTTCTATCCAAATAGTTTGTGTGTGGCTCAGTTTTGATTCCCTCTTTGAGACTACATTGCAAATTGTCCCTAACATATATAGCTACTCCACCTCCTTGTCTAATATATCTGTGTGAAATAGTTTAAATCCATTTATTTGATATTCAGCTAATAGTTCTCTATTTTCTACATTCATCCACGTTTCGGTAAGTGCAATAATATCTATTTTTTCTGTGCAGACAAGAGCATTTAATTCGTTAATTTTATTTCTTAGACTTCTACTGTTAGTGTAATATACCCTAAGTGAATTGTTATTTTGAGGCCCTTCTCTTTCCCTGATCATTTTGCCAATTCCTTTCTCCTACAAACACACACTTTTATTACCTCCTTCCTCCAAATCAATTCCCATACCTCTATCTACTAACAGTTTAAACCCAAACAAACACCTCTAACCACTTCTTCCAACGAGTTCGCAACAGCAACAACCCCAGCCCTCGATAGATGCACCCCATCACGAGCATACATTTCATTTCTTCCATAGAAGTGTTCCCAGTTGTCTATGAAAGACATTGCATTTGATTTGCAATATCTTTCCAGCCGGCAATTGACACCAATTGCCCTCGACATCCATTCATTTCCCACTCCCTATCTTGGAAGAATGCCACATATGATCGGGATTCCTCCCTTGCTCCTAACTAATTCAATGGCTGTCCTGAATCTCTGTATTAGTTCCTCACTCCTAACTCGTCCAACATCATTACCCCCTGCAAAATGTAATGGGATAATGGATAATACTGGTTCGGTAACATGGTTGATATTGTGTGGAACTAATTACTCTGTAACATATTAGCAGTGGGGTACCTTAATTGTTTCAAGTGTAGGTTAAACACGTATATGAATGAGATTGGATATATACAAGATGTATACAAGATGGGTGGATATATACAAGAGCTATCTCATATGTGCAAATAGGCCTTCTGCACTTACTTTCATTCTTATGTTCTTAATGGGTTTAATAAGTGCAATGAAGCTAAATTTGTGACTGTGGGGAGACACATTAGGTGCTACGAAATAGACGAGGATTAATCGAGCATTTACCTGAACCTGAACATCTTTCCTCAGTTATGCAGTTTAGTTTGCATTTATTGATCAATTTAACAGGTACGAGGTGGTTGTACTTACCATGAACTTCGCAATCAGTTGACGAATGTCGACCACAACATTCTCATCTGTCTGCTTACGCTTATCTACCTCGCTCCATCTTTCTGAAATTACAAAATAAGAATTTTATTTTTAACCTGTTTTGTATATACGCATATTTGGAAAAAAAATATATAAATTTAAAAAACATAGTTTTACCGATACATGTATACTGTCGATAATGTTGGTACATTTCACACTTCAAGTAACTATACTAGAGATATTTCTTTAGTCATGGTTCAACTGGTAATAAGAGTCAAGGGACGCGAGTTCAACGCATTGCAGTCCCACTATATTTTAGCGCAGATAAATCACTCTTTTCAGTTCATTATATACAATATATTAAAATCCAAGAACCTAACTTAGCTTCTTCCACCACAAGCTAATCAACAAGCAGCTTAGATTGGATAACACAATCTATTGATCCTCAAATGACTGTAAACTTCCCACTGACCAATTCTCCTAACTCTCATCTTCACTACTTATTTACTAACACTTTCCCAACTCTTTACCTCTGTCTAGTATGAAGTAGCCGAGGCTGATGTGCCCGTGGTCTGGGTCGGCTGCAACATGTTTGAGCTCCTTGGCTTTGCTTCAGAGAGAATCTTGCAGTTTCTTCATGCTGAGTTTTACGCTATCTGGCAGGTCCAAGTAGGCGTAGTGGGTAGCTTCCCTCCTGGCGGGCATTTCGGGTGCGATCTGCAATGAAACTAACACAAGTTTAATGTGTCTGGCAAGTTTAATATATAGATGTTTAATTAATCTGTAACTTCTAAGATTGCAAAGGATTCGAGCTATTTTCTTACGTCGTGAAAGCATTTGTGATGCGATCTGCACTGATAACACAAGTATAATATACCAGCCCATCCTCCAGTTTTGGTAGTACTTACAGTAACGATGAGGACATTAGTATATTTACCGACGTACAACGAAATTAGAACGTAGAAATCTGAACTCTGAACAAACCGGGAACATTTTTTCTTAATTGTGTTATTTTGACAGACTAAACTGAAACAGTAAAAAATGTCATCTGTATATTTTGTGGAAAGGTTTGTAATGTTGTGTACCTTGACTTAAGCAAACCTTATGATACGGCTTCCATATTTACATATTTTTCATATTTACACCGTCCTGAAGTGATTAATCCAACTTAATATAGCAGCCCCAGTACCGTGAGCCTCTATCTTTATAATCAATCTTTCATGTGGAACTATATCAAAAGCTTTGCTAAAGTCAAGGTACACATCACAAACCTTACCATTATTGACTACCACAACTATGCTCGAATAAAATTATAGCATGTTTTAAGCATGAACGGCCATTTGTAAATCCATGTTTGAATCATTTATATTTATTTATCTCAGTTGACAGCTGAGACAGCTGACCTGTTTCAGTTTTTACTGGTCCAGGACGGACCAAAACGTCGAAGCTTCTCAACGAAGTAGAGGTTTATGTAAAAAAAAAAAAAGTAAAAATGAGAAGTTTGAGTTGTGGTCATCATAGATACTCCTCTCTAATGGTCGACAGATTGACATGCTGGAAGCTTTTACCCCTCGCATTTACATTCTTCTATAATAAAAATGAAAGCGTGTTCGTGGTTAAGGGATGGTAATGAATGGAGAAGGTAGAAAGAAGAAGAAATGTGGAAAGGAAAAGGAGAGAGATGAGCATTTGCAAAGAATTATGGACGAGTTGCACTAACGTCCCACATAATAAAAGTATTTGAGTGAATAGTCAGGTCACCAGTTTCATAGAGACCAATGATATTCACAACAAAGGCCAACATGGATTTAGAGCGGGAAGATCGTGCCTCTCACAGCTACTTGGCCACTACGACAAAGTCACTTAGGCATTAGAAGAAAAACAGAATGCAGATGTATACCCGGACTTAGCAAAGGCGTTCGATAAATGTGACCATGGAGTGATAGCTCCTTACCTGAACACACAAAATTAGGTCAATGGAAATAACCGGTAAAATAGACCCCTGGAAACTCAGTTTTCTGTCAAACAGAACAGAGTAACAGTCAACCATATAAAGTCGAGACCAAGCTCCGTTAAAAGCTGTGCATGTGCCTCTTACCTATATACAAAAGTTAACCCCTCACGTCACAGAACAGAGCACCTCATGTTTTTACCTTGTCTTCAGTAATGACCTGGGTAAATACGGTCACCCCCTAACTCTTCACCTTTCCAGTGAATGCAATTTAAGCTTTGTTAATATCTTTTCATATGACAGTTAATTCCTTTAATTAGAAACCTTTGTCATCCTACGCTGGACACGTTCAAGTGAATTTATATCCATTCTATAATACGGCGACCAAAACTGAACTGCATAATCTAAATAGGGGCTAACCATAGCAAGATATAGCTGAAGAACACCACCAGGTGTTTTGTTACTAACGCTTCAATTAATATATGTGTCCTATTTGCCTGATTTCGAATATTCATAGATTGATCCTTTGGTTTTAAATTATTACTAATCATAACTCCCAGATTCCTTTCGCAATTCGATTTCAAAATCTCAACACCATCTAGCTCGTATCTTGTAACTATCATCATTACCTAGCCTCAAAACTTTACATTTATCAGCATTAAACTGCATCTGCCAATCTTTTGATAATTTCAAATCACTATTTAGATGAACTTGAAAGTGATAGTGAGTCGTCGTCTTTGTTAATTCCCCTACAGATTTTTGTATCGTCCGCAATTTTGCAAATATTGCTACTCATACCTAAATCTAAATCATATATAAATATATAGTATACACAACAGAGTTCCCAGGACAGAGCCTTGAGGCTCTCCACTTACATTTTCCCACGCTGACTTGACTCCATTTATACTGTTTCGTTTGGTATAGCCATGCCCTAAACAACTTAGTATACCACCCCCAATACCATGAGCCTCTATCTTTTTAATCACTTTCATGTGGCACTGTATCAAAAGCTTTGCTAAAGTCAAGGTACACATACCAATCCTTACCAGTATCAACTGCCTCAACTCTGCGGGGATGTGTTGGGGGAGGTGCTTTTGGAAGTGGTGCAGGCGTGTTTGCGTTTGGGTGCTCTGCCTGATTCCTTTTGTGACGGGATCGTGCGGCTGCTCCCGAAGCCGGGCGATTTGCAGTTGTTTTCCAATTGGAGGCCTATTACGCTCTTAAATGTTGATTATAAAATTCTTTCTAAGGTTTTAGCGCGTCGATGTCGGGGTGTCGTTGCGTCGGTGGTCTCTATGGAGCAATTTTGTGGTGTGCCTGGCCGTGCCCTGATGCATTGCAATGACTTATTTCGTGACGTGCTTCTCTATGCGTCCGAGTATCGGCTTTCGGCGGCTATGATTAGCTTGGACTGGTCCAAGGCCTTTGATCGGGTATCTTTAGAGTTTGTTTTTAGTGCTATGGAGAGGCTTGGTTTTCCGGTGGTGTTTGTGGGGTGGGTCCGTTTGTTGTATGTCCGGAGTCGCAGTCGCGTTTGTGTGAATGGGTTTTTTAGCTCATTTTTTCCTATTTGCCGTTCCGTTCGTCAGGGGTGTCCCATGTCCATGCTTTTGTATGTGATTTTTCAGGAACCTCTTTTCCAGGCGGTAAAAGCGTGTTCCTTGATTCTGCCTCCTTGTCTGCCGTCCGGTCTCCGGCTACCCGTTTGCGGGTATGCTGACGACACCGTTCTGTTTGTAGCTTCGGAGGGTTCTGTTGGAGCTGTCCAGAACGTTCTTCTGCGGTTTGAGTCCGCTACGGGGGCCGTTCTTAATCGGGCGAAGTCGGGGTTGATGGGGATCGGTGAGTGGGCCTCCCGCCTGGTGTGGGATAGGGCGTGGTTTCCGGTGGTCTCCTCGATTCGGGTTCTTGGGGTTACTTGGTTTGCCTCCTATGACCACTCCTTGGAGTGGAATTGGGGTGCTGTCTCTCGGTCGGTTGGTGTTGCAGTTGGCCTTTTGTCGCGTTGTCCTTTGACGCTTTATCAGAGGGGACTGCTTGTTGCGTGTAAGGTCTTGTCGCGTGTCTGGTTTGTGGCTCGATGTTTCCCGTTGGATCGTCGGAAGGCCTTGAGTTTGGAGAGTGTGGTGTATAGATATGTGTGGTGTGGGCGTTATCAACCGGTGCGCCGTCCGACGTTGGTGTTAGGGGTGAGAGAGGGGGGTGTTGCCATTCCTGACGTCTTCACGAAGGCCAAGGCCCTCTTCTGGGTCTCGTTGCGTCGGGGGCTGGCTCTCGGTGGGGGTTTGAATACGCTGGGTGTTTTTTTCTGCTTGCTTCGCTTCAGTTTTTTGGTTGATTTGGGGGTTTGTCAGGAGGTGGCCTTGTTTACCCTCCCTGTTTATTCTTGGGCCGTGGGGATTCTTCGGGAGCTCTGCCGCCATCCTGGGTTTGTCCTTCTCGTGCAAGGCTGTGTATGGGGTGTTGTTGCCCCGGGTGCGGCCTCGAGTGGAGGGCTTATTCCCGTGTTGGGCTTAGGGTGGTATCTGGTCGTGTTTGGGGGCACGGTTCTTGGCGCCTCAGCAGCGTGAATTGCCGTTTCGGGTTCTGCATTTGTCACTGGCGACAAATGAGCGGTTGTGTGTGCTTGGCTTGCGTGATTCTGGGGCGTGTGTTCATTGTGGTTTAAGTGAATCGCAGGTGCATGTATTTTATTTTTGTGTCCGGTTACAGGGGTTGGTGGACTGGTTTCGGGATGTCCTGGAGGTGTTTTGTGGTCCGGGTTGTCGGGGTGATGTTTTGCAGTTTTTGTTTTTGTATTTTCCGGCTTGTCCGCTGCGGGTGGGTAATACATTGTGTTTTGGTTGCTGATTATGTTTTGTGTGTGGGTTGGGAGGCGGGAGGGTTTTGGGGTTGCCCGAATTTTAGGATTTTTGCGAGGGCGCATGCGGTTTACCTGGTGGTGGTTGCAGCGCGCTTTTCCGGAGGAGTTTGGTCGGTGGTTCACAGATGCCTATGTTCGTGGGGTTGCCTTTGGGTCGGCAGGTGCCTTGGTGGGAAGGTGATGTTCTCGTCTTGGGTGGGGTTGGGGTGTCGATGGGGGTTTAGAGGGGTTGGGGGGTTTCGGGGTTTGCTTTGCTATGCGCTCCCTTTCCGCTTCTTTGGTTGTCCTTGGCGGGGGTTGCGTGTGATTCTCTCCCCATCCCCCCCTTGAGATGGTGCTGCTCCTGTGTGTGTGTGTGTGTGGTGTGTTTCCGTACCTCCGGGTGCCAGTTGTGTCCGTATGCGTGTGGGTGTGTGGTTTTGAGGGGGGTTTTGGCTTCTGCGTGGGCCTTTCTTTTTCTGTTGTACTGTTTTCTACTGTTCTTTTTGTGGCCGTGTTTCGCTTTAGCCTGTGACCCATTATTTTGCGTGCTTGGGTGCTGTGTGGT
>NC_091161.1:37548358-37555561 GCF_040958095.1 Procambarus clarkii
TTTCTGGCTGTCCGAATATCATTATTGAAATGTGAACTCATTTAGCCAAACACAATATCTCCATTACATCTCTTAGCATATGAATATTACGGTATACCCGTTTTAACCCTCTATAACACAATGTAACGTAACGTAACGTACCGCAAATCAACTTTCTACAGACCAAATATCGTTTTTAAATGAAAGTATGACATAGTCCATCTTCATTACATCTCTCACCATATAAAATATTGGCGTCTACCCCTTTTAGCCCTCTGTAACACAATGTAGCGCAACGTAACGTAACGCAAATCAACTTTTGCAGACCAAAATGTCATTTTGAAACGGAAAGTGTGGGATTAGTCCTTATTCATTACATCTCTTACCATATAAAATATTGGCGTCTACCCCTTTTAGCCCTCTGTAACACAATGTAACGCAACGTAACGTAACGCAAATCAACTTTTTGCAGTCCAAAATGTCATTTTGAAACGGAAAGTGTGGGATTAGTCCTTATTCATTACATCTCTTACCATATAAATAATTGATGGCTACCCCTTTTAGCCCTCTGTAACACAATGTAACACAACGTAACGTATCGCAAATCGACTTTTTGCAATCCAAAATGTCATTTTTAAATGAAAGTATGACTTAGTCCATCTTCATTACATCTCTAACCATATAAAATATTGGCGTCTACCCCTTTTAACCCTCTGTAACACAATGTAACGCAACGTAGCATAACGCAAATCAACTTTTTGCAGTCCAAATGTCATTTTGAAACGGAAAGTGAGGGTTAGCCCATCTCCATTACATCTCTACCATATAATTAATTGGTGACTACCCCTTTTAGCCCTCTGTAACACAATGTAACTCACCGTAACGTATCGCAAATCAACTTTTTGCAGTCCAAAATGTCATTTTTAAATGAAAGTATGACTTAGCACATCTCTTACCATATAATATTGACCTCTACCAGTTTTAGCCCTCTAACACAATGTAACGTAACGCAAATCAACTTTTACAGCCCAAAATGACATTTTTAAATAAAGTAGGACTTAGTCCATCTCCATTACATCTCCTTCCATAAGAATATTACAGTCTACAAGTTTTAGCCCTCTGTAACACAATGTAACGTAACGGGGAAAATCATCTTTGTCGGATGAGCAAATATCATTATTGAAAATGACATCCGTGTTTAGCCATTACATCCAAACACAAGAAAAATATTACCGTTTTTCTTGAGAAACTTATATGTGGAGATCATATCTCCAGAGTCCACACAATAAGCCACACATCACTCATCTTCTGTTTTCAAATCGCAGCTCGCATCTAATTTAATGTTATTTTTTTTTTTTTTGCAGAAACTATGTTTTTGAGATTATGCTCAATGTCGGCAATTACTATTCGTATCATCAAACTCCTTTCAGTCAACAAAATTCACATTTCATATCGCGTGTGTAGATTAGAGAGAGAAGGCAAACATAGTGTGCAGCTAGTCAAAACTTATCATAACAGATATGATTTCACAGTTTTTCAACCTTTGCCAGTTTTTTTTTCATTGTTATCTCTTCACTCGTGCTAAGTGAGTCAGACAAAAATGTGACATTTCATTTCATTATTAACCATGCAATATGCTATTAGCTAGGTAGTCAAAACATATAACAAGCGTTATTTCACAGGAATTTTTTCTAGCAAATATGCTTCCTTTAAGCAGTTCAACACATCAAACACCTCCAGTCTGCGAAATTCCCTTTAGTCAATAATCATCCTTTACAGTATTTCTTGACTAGAATAGCACTCCAAAACATAAGTGGTCATTTTTATTCTCACTGTCGCACTATAGTCAATAATTTGTTTCGCAGAGTGACAAGTTATGCATAGTGACGAGATTTCATGGTGTGCATAGTTTAAGAGTTCACACTGTATTAATTACGGTCATGGATATCTTATGTTATGTTTATGAAGACCATCTCTTCTTATTTTTTTATCATTTTCACGCCCCACAGCTTTACAGTCTTCTCATATTCTTTTTCAAATAAAGTTTGTTTACTGTTTTCCAGTAGATCGGCCTCACATTACATATATTAATCAATTTTCAAATTCAGTTCAGTTTCTTTTCAATATCGCAGCTTTGTTGCCCCCACAGCCCGTATCTAGTTCAAGACCTCTTATTATCAATGTCATTAATACGGTTATCATCAACCACGTATTGGATGTCTCTGTCATTCAGTCATCAACGTAGTATGTGTTTAATGAACGTGAGAATCACTTCACGTGCACTCATTTTAGTTTAGTTTAAAGTTTTACATCTTGAATTAATACCGCTATTGGATAGCTCAGACATTCAGTTAACATCTCGGTAAGTGAAAATCTTTTCATGTGAGCTCATTTTTAGTTTAGGATAAGGTTTTTCCATCGTGAAATGCTATTATCAGTAACCAGGTATTGGATGACACTACCATTCAGTTTACATCTCAGTAACTGTTTACTGATCATTGTTATCCATCCATGCAACCTCATTTTTTTAGTTTTAAGCTTCTACATCGTAAAAAATAAAATATTACTATCACCAGCCATGTATCGGTAGCTCAACCATTCAGTTTACAGCTCAGTAACTGTTTACTGAACATAGACATCCCTCCATGCGAGCTCATTTTTTAGTTTAAAGTTTCTCCATCGTAAAAAATAAAATATTACTATCACAAACCATGTATTGGGTGGGTCAACCATCCAGTTTACATCTCAGTAATAGGTTACTGAACATAGATATCCCTCCATGTGACCTCATTTTTAGTTTAAAGTTTCTCCATCCTAAATAAAAAATAAAATATTACTATCACAAACTTTGTATTGACCAGCTCCGGCATTCAGTTTACAACTCAGTAAGTGTTTACTGAATGCAAAATCACTACATGTGTGGTCATTTAGTTTAAAGTTGGTCAATCTTAAAATATTACTATCAACATCAACCATGCATTGGCCGGCTTAGTCTTTCAGTTCACATCTCAGTAAGTGTTTACTGAATGCAAATCGCTACATGTGTGGTCATTTAGTTTAAAGTTTCTCAATCTTTAAATATTACTATCATCAACCATGCATTGCCTGGCTAGTCTTTCAGTTTACATCTCAGTGAGTGTTAACTGAATGTGGAAATTATCACGTGTTAGCATTTAGTTTAGTTTCAAGTTTCAATTAAATACTAACATCATCCCCGTATTGGGCTGTCGGCATTCAGTTACCCACTCGGAGAGTGTTTACTGAACGTCGAAATCATTTCCTGTAGACACATTTTTTACTTGAACCCGTCTCCACTCCAAACCGGACCTCCGGTCCGAGTCACGACCGCCGGTCCTGACTGGTTTGGAGTGGAGACGGGTTCAAGTAAAAAATGTGTCTACAGGAAATGATTTAGACGTTCAGTAAACACTCTCCGAGTGGGTAACTGAATGCCGACAGCCCAATACGGGGATGATGTTAGTATTTAATTGAAACTTGAAACTAAACTAAATGCTAACACGTGATAATTTCCACATTCAGTTAACACTCACTGAGATGTAAACTGAAAGACTAGCCAGGCAATGCATGGTTGATGATAGTAATATTTAAAGATTGAGAAACTTTAAACTAAATGACCACACATGTAGCGATTTGCATTCAGTAAACACTTACTGAGATGTGAACTGAAAGACTAAGCCGGCCAATGCATGGTTGATGTTGATAGTAATATTTTAAGATTGACCAACTTTAAACTAAATGACCACACATGTAGTGATTTTGCATTCAGTAAACACTTACTGAGTTGTAAACTGAATGCCGGAGCTGGTCAATACAAAGTTTGTGATAGTAATATTTTATTTTTTATTTAGGATGGAGAAACTTTAAACTAAAAATGAGGTCACATGGAGGGATATCTATGTTCAGTAACCTATTACTGAGATGTAAACTGGATGGTTGACCCACCCAATACATGGTTTGTGATAGTAATATTTTATTTTTTACGATGGAGAAACTTTAAACTAAAAAATGAGCTCGCATGGAGGGATGTCTATGTTCAGTAAACAGTTACTGAGCTGTAAACTGAATGGTTGAGCTACCGATACATGGCTGGTGATAGTAATATTTTATTTTTTACGATGTAGAAGCTTAAAACTAAAAAAATGAGGTTGCATGGATGGATAACAATGATCAGTAAACAGTTACTGAGATGTAAACTGAATGGTAGTGTCATCCAATACCTGGTTACTGATAATAGCATTTCACGATGAGAAAACCTTATGACCACACATGTAGCGATTTTGCATTCAGTAAACACTTACTGAGATGTAAACTGAATGCCGGAGCAGGCCAATACAAGGATTGTGATAGTAATATTTTATTTTTATTTACGATGGAGAAACTTAAACTAAAAATGAGGTCCCATGGAGGGATATCTATGTTCAGTAAACTGTTACTGAGATGTAAACTGGATGGTCCACCCATCCAATACCTGGCTACTGATAATAGCATTTCACGATGGAAAACCTTATCCTAAACTAAAAATGAGCTCACATGAAAAGATTTTCACTTACTGAGATGTTAACTGAATGGTTGAGCTATCCGATACACGGCTGGTGATAGTAATATTTTATTTTTACGATGTAGAAACTTAAAACTAAAAATGAGGTTGCATGGATGGATAACAATGTTCAGTAAACAGTTACTGAGATGTAAACTGAATGGTAGTGTCATCCAATACCTGGTTACTGATAATAGCATTTCACGATGGAAAAACCTTATCCTAAACTAAAAATGAGCTCACATGAAAAGATTTTCACTTACTGAGATGTTAACTGAATGTCTGAGCTATCCAATAGCGGCATTAATTCAAGATGTAAAACTTTAAACTAAACTAAAATGAGTGCACATGAAGTGATTCTCACGTTCATTAAACACATACTACGTTGATGACTGAATGACAGAGACACCCAATACGTGGTTGATGATAACCGTATTAATGACATTGATAATAAAAGGTCTTGAACTAGATACGGGCTGTGGGGGCAACAAAGCTGCGATATTGAAAAGAAACTGAACTGAATTTGAAAATTGATTAATATATGTAATGTGAGGCCGATCTACTGGAAAACAGTAAACAAACTTTATTTGAAAAAGAATATGAGAAGACTGTAAAGCTGTGGGGCGTGAAAATGATAAAAAAATAAGAGATGGTCTTCATAAACATAACATAAGATATCCATGACCGTAATTAATACAGTGTGAACTCTCTTAAACTATGCACACCATGAAATCTCGTCACTATGCATAACTTGTCACTCTGCGAAACAAATTATTGACTATAGTGCGACAGTGAGAATAAAAATGACCACTTATGTTTTGGAGTGCTATTCTAGTCAAGAAATACTGTAAAGGATGATTATTGACTAAAGGGAATTTCGCAGACTGGATGTGTTTGATGTGTTGAACTGCTTAAAGGAAGCATATTTGCTAGAAAAAATTCCTGTGAAATAACGCTTGTTATATGTTTTGACTACCTAGCTAATAGCATATTGCATGGTTAATAATGAAATGAAATGTCACATTTTGTCTGACTCACTTAGCACGAGTGAAGAGATAACAATGAAAAAAAAACTGGCAAAGGTTGAAAAACTCTGTGAAATCATATCTGTTATAAGTTTTGACTAGCTGCACACTGTTTGCCTTCTCTCTCTAATCTACACACGCGATATGAAATGTGAATTTTATTGACTGAAAGGAGTTTGATGATACGAATAGTAATTGCCGACATTGAGCATAATCTCAAAAACATAGTTTCTGCAAAAAAAAAAAAAATAACATTAAATTAGATGCGAGCTGCGATTTGAAAACAGAAGATGAGTGATGTGTGGCTTATTGTGTGGACTCTGGAGATATGATCTCCACATATAAGTTTCTCAAGAAAAACGGTAATATTTTTCTTGTTTGGATGTAATGGCTAAACACGGATGTCATTTTCAATAATGATATTTGCTCATCCGACAAAGATGATTTTCCCCGTTACGTTACATTGTGTTACAGAGGGCTAAAACTTGTAGACTGTAATATTCTTATGGAAGGAGATGTAATGGAGATGGACTAAGTCCTACTTTATTTAAAAATGTCATTTTGGGCTGTAAAAGTTGATTTGCGTTACGTTACATTGTGTTAGAGGGCTAAAACTGGTAGAGGTCAATATTATATGGTAAGATGTGCTAAGTCATACTTTCATTTAAAAATGACATTTTGGACTGCAAAAAGTTGATTTGCGATACGTTACGGTGAGTTACATTGTTACAGAGGGTTAAAAGGGGTAGACGCTAATATTTTATATGGTTAGAGATGTAATGAAGATGGACTAAGTCATACTTTCATTTAAAAATGACATTTTGGATTGCAAAAAGTCGATTTGCGATACGTTACGTTGTGTTACATTGTGTTACAGAGGGCTAAAAGGGGTAGCCATCAATTATTTATATGGTAAGAGATGTAATGGAGATGGTCTAACCCGCACTTTCCGTTTCAAAATGACATTTTGGACTGCAAAAAGTTGATTTGCGTTACGTTACGTTGCGTTACATGGTGTTACAGAGGGCTAAAACGGGTAGAGGTCAATATTTTATATGGTGAGAGATGTAATGAATAAGGACTAATCCCACACTTTCCGTTTCAAAATGACATTTTGGTCTGCAAAAGTTGATTTGCGTTACGTTACGTTGCGCTACATTGTGTTACAGAGGGCTAAAAGGGGTAGACGCCAATATTTTATATGGTGAGAGATGTAATGAAGATGGACTATGTCATACTTTCATTTAAAAACGATATTTGGTCTGTAGAAAGTTGATTTGCGGTACGTTACGTTACGTTACATTGTGTTATAGAGGGTTAAAACGGGTATACCGTAATATTCATATGCTAAGAGATGTAATGGAGATATTGTGTTTGGCTAAATGAGTTCACATTTCAATAATGATATTCGGACAACAGCCAGAAAGTTGATCTCTACGTTACTTAATGATGATATAATGCGATGCAATCGTGTGCTAATATTTTATTTGTGTTAGAATGTAAGGGCTATAGGAGTTTGTCTAGACTTGCATACATTTTCAAACGCTATTTATGTAGGCAGTAGAAAGACTGGTTTCCCATTACGCTACATTGACTGTGATACAAGAACTGAAAAACAGACTTAACCCAGACCTATTTCAC